>NC_056744.1:1680429239-1680664239 GCF_019279795.1 Protopterus annectens | reverse complement strand
CCCCCATCATTTAAGGTTTTGTCCAGATTTCCTGCTTTAAGAGGTTGAGAGGTTTGGTGTATACAGATAGATAGATAGATAGATAGATAGATAGATAGATAGATAGATAGATAGATAGATAGATATACGTCTGTCCATCATAGCCATTTGTTTGACAGTGTGCTTTTAGTGGTGAAAGAGTTTCAAAGGACTTAGTGTTGAATACTACATTTGTTGAATGCAGGAAGTTCAAGGGTATGTGATTACAGTAAAACTAATTTGGGGTGGGAGGATGTGTATGGATGAGGGTTACAATAAAGGCTAGGTAAGGTGATAGATTCAGTGGCATTTATCTATGTGTTTGTAAGTTAAGGTTAGAGTAAGGGCTAGGTTGCAGTATAGATTTAGTGTTATGCATGTGTACTGATGTATATGTTGCGTGTCTGAGCATCTTGTATAGTGGTAATGTTTGGTAAAAGGTTTTTTCATAAGGTAAGGTAAGGTGTAGGGATGACATTAAAGGCAGAATTAAGATTAGGGTTAGCACACAGTACTAAGGTTGTGGGGTAGCATTCTAGATTTGCTTCATTACTGGTCAGTAAGACACAGTTATTCATAGTGAATCCCAGAGTCCTGAATACCCTGATTTCAATATTTACTGTTACTGTCTGTTTTAGAATGTTATTCATATCCCTCTGAGAAGTGAAACAGGGAGTCTGTATTGCTCACAAATCCAGGTAAGCCCTCAACCTGTATCTAAGCAGATGTTCATCGTGTTTCACTGTTGCAGTCATTACACTTGAGTTATCCTGCTGGCAGGCTACCCGCAGTCGGCCTGAATTCCAAAGTCCTGGTCCGGCATCAGTTGCTGTCACCTCTTCCCTGACGTCAGTGCGCCAGGGGTATAAAAGATGCAGCCGACGCCATTTTCCCCAGTCTTTCTTGTCGTGCGGTGCCCGAAGCAAAAGCAGTTCGCAAGTGCCGGTTGGCCGACTCCTGAGATTTTCAAATTCGAATGTCAGATTCGAAGTCTTCATTAAAGCTAAGTACCCCGTTTGGGAAACTTTTTTCTTGCTCCAGACCGATGTCAGAAAAAGTTAACAATTGTATTTCTTTTGGGAAGCAAATACCTCATAAGGATTTTCATTCTTACTGTATTCCTTGCCTAGGCCCTGATCACAACGTTGCTAGCTGTTGGTTTTGCGCTAGATTTAACCAACGCACTAATACGCGTTGGTACAACTTTGCCTTTCATTACTTTGGCCGAAGATTCAATTATATAATGCCGTCGGAACAACCGATGACCAGAGTTTATAAAAAGCGCAAAGAAAAGGAAAAGGACAGGCATCCGAGGTCCAAAACCGACGACAAGGCTTCCGGTAAGCCAGTTGCCGGTTCGCCGGTTCTCAGTGAGGTGCTTTCGCAGCCCCTGACGCCTGCTACCTCAGAGCCACAGGCCGCTGCCGATTCCCACGTGGAGCCATCTAGGCCTCTGGATAGTCAAGGTATTGGACACTCGGAAATTATTCCCTCAGATGGGTCCAGAGCCGCTGAGCAGGAATCGGCTTCTGAAGGTGTTTTCAGACCTACACAGTTATATGTAAAGCCTACCTCAGCTTCCAAAGCAAAGACTAAAGCAGCTCTAAAGACAAAGAAACAAGTACAGCATTCTCCTGGATAGACTTCCATGCCTAAAAAACAGATGCTCAAAATGGCCGATGACCTAATTACCTTGATCAGGGGTTCCCATCCCCCTCCTGATAAGAGGCCTAGGCAAGAGACAGAATATGAATCTTCATATCAGGTTTCCATTTCCTCTGACTCCTCTCTGAACAGGAATACTCTCTTCCTCCCTATGAGGATTCTGATGCTGAAGAATCTATTCCTTCAGCCTCTCCTCCTGAGGATTTTTCTTTTGGGGAAACCCTGCATACCATGAGGGAGCACTTCCACTGGGAGAGCCAAGACTACTCAGAATCAGAGAAAAGGCTTAGAGATTTTCTTTTACTACCTCAGCACAGGCTGCTTGCTATTCCCCCTGTGTTAGACATTGTAGATGTATTTTCAGAGTCTGCCCTTTCTCCTGACTCTTTACTCCCTGCCGCTGTAAAACCAGACAGATACTACAGGGTTCCAGACTCACATAAATTTCTTTATAGAAACCCTGCTGCTGATCCAGAAACTATTTCTCAGGGTCCCAAAGGGGATCAAGGCTTCTACTGCAAAAAACCCTATCCCCTCTGACAGGGATTCTAGGGCACTAGACAGATGGGGGAAAAAGTTTACACTTCTGCTACTTTGGCTGTGAGGGCTTTAAATTGTCAATTTCATATGCTTACATATCAGCAATACTTAATGTCACTGCTAAAACAGAAAAGGTTGGCAAATTCTGATTGTGCAGAAAATAAGGAAATGCCGGATTTATTGCATGCAGCTGAACAAGTGGGAAAAGCATACTTTGCAATGTGGTTTTGATTCTCTAGAGGCCTCTTGCAGGGCCGCAGTTACGGGTTCTGTCATTAGGAGGCATGCTTGGTTAAAGGAACAGATTCTACCTGATCATGTTAAGGCAAAATGACTAGATGCTCCATTACAACATGATACTTTATTTGGTGTTAAAGCAGAGGAGGTGTTGAAGAAAATGGAGGACAAAGCGAAATCTATGCAAACAGTAAAGGATTTCTTACAGGTACAGCCACCCAGATTTAGCAGGAACTGGCCTACAAAGAATTGGTCCTTTCCAGTGTCAGACAGACCACAAAGAGGCAGATACAGGCGCCCTAGAGGCAGATCCCAGCCCCAGGGCTCATACAGGTCTAAATAGTGGGGAGCTTCTACCTCCAAAAGCGGAGAAGACAAATCACAGCCATACAGAAAACAGTCCCAATGACTTCCCTCTGCCAGCACCAAGCACTTATCTTTTGGCAGCCCCCTTAGGGGGAAAACTAGCACTTTTTTTCACAAAACTGGCACATGATCACCCAGGACAAATGGGTCTTGAATATAGTGTCCCAGGGCTACAGGTTCCACTTTCACACCCTGCCAAGGGCAAAAGGTATGCCAGACCTGCCACACAATCATTGGGCAGAGGCACAAAAACAAGTTTCATCCCTCATGGATATGAGGGCCATTCAGCGAGTACCACAGCAAAAGCAGGGACAAGGATTTTACTCAAGACTTTTCTTGGTACCCCGAAAGGACAAAGCCTGGAGACCAATACTGGACCTGTCTATTCTGAATACATTTCTGGACGTTCCAAAATTCAAAATGTTGACTTTGCAGCAGCTTCTGCCCATGCTGGGTAAGAAGGCTTGGCTTGTAACTTTGGACCTAAAAGAGGCATACCTGCATGTACCAATCAGACAATCTTGCAGAAGATACCTCAGATTCATAGCTGGCTTAATGCACTACCAATTCTCTGCACTGCCCTTTGGCTTATCTACTGCGCCCAGGGTCTTCACAAAATGCCTGACACCAGTAATTGCATATTGCAGACAAAGAGGAATTGAAATATATCCTTACTTAGACGATTGCCTTATTCAAGCAGAGAACAAGGATATTCTGCTAGAGCACCTGGCGTTTGTAAAAAGATTATTGATTTGCCTAGGGTACACAGTAAACGAAAATAAATCAAAATTAGTACCCTTTCAAGAGATAATATTCCTGGGTGCAAGCTTAAATACAACTGCCCAGATGGCTTATCTCATGCCAGACAAACAAAGGCAACTGACTTCTTACTTCACAATGTTGGCAACAAAGACCCAGTTATCTGTAAGAAAAATTCTGCAGGCTTTGGACGTCATGGCATCCTGCATTCTGCTAATTCCAAATGCCAGACTGCATATGAGGAAACTACAATGGTACCTAAAAAGTGTTTGGACTCAACATTGCCACAGCCTGGAAACATTGATTACCCTCATTCAGTTTCGATGGTGGGCACAGTCCTGTCACCTCAACAAGGGACAGCCATTCAGCCTACCCACAGCCAGGCAGTCAATAACAACAGATGCTTCAGATTATGCCCACATGGCAGGAAAATGTATTCAGGGCACATGGCCCTCAAGCCAAATGTATCTTCATGTCAATCAAAAAGAGATGCTAGCTGTTCAGAATGCCCTGACAGCTTTCAAGAACCTTCTTCATCCAGGACAACTACTGATAAGGACGGACAATACTACAGTCATGTGGTACATAAGCAGGGAGGCACACATTCCTATCCCCTCTGCAGACAAGCCATGACTTTGTGGAACACAGCATTGACTTATCAAGTACATTTGCAAGCACAATTCCTGCCAGGAAAGAAAAATACTCTGGCAGACGAACTAAGCAGAAACATTACGGATCCCCACGAGTGGAAACTGGATCCACAAGTCTTCAGCATGATAACAAAGAAATGGGGATGCCCAGACATAGATCTTTTTGCCTCCCCTCACAACTGCCAACTACAGAGATTCTGCACAAGCACTTATCACAAGCAAGCATGGAAAGTCGATTCTCTATCATTCAGCTGGAAAACCCTAACAGTATATGCCTTTCCTCCTCTGCCTCTCCTTCCCAAGGTACTCCTAAAGGTCAGACAAGAGAAGACAAAAATGATTCTGATTGCCCCAGACTGGCTCCGCCAGCACTGGTACCCAATCCTAAAGAGCTTGTCTCAAGGCCCAGCCTGGACATTGCCTCTAATTCCTCACTTACTGACCCAACAAAACAATCAGATCCTGCACAGCCAACTCAGGACCCTAAATCTGGCAGCATGGCGAATAATGTAGCCATTCAGAACATACCTCTTTCTAAAGCAGTGATGGATGTTATTTTGGAGGCCAGGAGGCCAAGTACCAGAAAATCTTATGCAGAGAAATGGAAGAGATTCTGTGCTTGGAACCAGGTACAAGGAATTGACACGCTTGTACCAAATATTCCTTAGATTTTACAATACCTAACTGAGATGCTGGACAAAGGCCTATCCTTCTCATCAGTTAAAATCCATGCCTCTGCCATTTCAGCTCATTACAATACGGAACCACCTATTTTTTCTCATCCACTGCTAAGGCAGTACCTCAGAGGGGCCAAAAACATAAGACCTCCAAGGAGAGCACCAATACCTGCATGGGACCTCAATTATATCTTGGAGAAACTCACACTGACGCCTTTTGAGCCAGCCAATACAGCTGAAATAAAGTTCTTATCTTGGAAAACAGCTCTGCTCCTAGCAATATCCTCTGCAAGACGAGTCTCAGAGTTACAGGCTCTTATGGCTCTGGAACCTTTCATCATTTTCCATCCAGACAGGGTTTCTCTGAGGACTAATCAGACATTTATGCTTAAGGTAGTGTCCAGTGTGGCCCTTAACCAAACCATTCATTTGCCTACTTTTTATCCAAACCCAAAGAATAAGGGTGAGAGACTCCTGCATTCTTTGGACATACACAGACAGCTACGCTTCTACTTGGACAGAACCAAAGCTTTCAGAAAGACTGAGCAACTTTTAGTGGCATATGCTGCAGGATCAGAAGGAAAGCCTATCTCAAAGCAGACTATTTTGAAATGGATAGGCCACTGCATTCGATTATGTTATTCACAACATGGCAAATCAATTCCTAAGGGCATTAGGTCACATTCTACCAGAGCAGCAGCCACTTCAGCAGCCTTCCTCAGAGGGGTACCAACCAAAGACATTTTAGAGGCTGCAACTTGGAGTTCAGTGCACACTTTCACCAAGCACTATCATTTACCTCTCTACTCTAAATCCAGAGCAGGCTTTGCCACTACAGTTTTGCAGGGCCTGATAGCCTCTCCTAATCCTATTTAGACCCAGCCCCCCTACCTTAGCTTTGGGATTCAACCCAAGTGTAATGACTGTAACAGTGAAATACGATGAACATAGTACAGTTGTGTACCTACCATAAATGTAGATGTTTGAGTGTATTCACTGTTGCAGTCCAGGTTACCCACCCATCATCCCCCTTTTCTTTGCTGGGACTTATCTGTACTTTTCTATCCTATACAACCTATGTGGTGTATTTGCTTGTAGATGAAGGAAATGTTTATGTTATTGCATGCATACTTATTGGCATAACTTTTTAGCCTACCAGTTTGGGGGCACCTGACATCTGGAGCAAGAAAAACTGAGGAAAATGGCGTTGGCTGCATCTTTTATACCCCTGGCGCACTGACGTCAGTGAAGAGGTGACAGCAACCAACGCCGGACCAGAACTTTGGAATTCAGGCCGACTGCGGGTAGCCTGCCAGCAGGATAACCCAAGTGTAATGACTGCAACAGTGAATACACTCGAACATCTACATTTATGGTAGGTACACAACTGTACTTTTTCTATCAGATGCTGAGAAAATGGAGGAGAGCAAAATATCTGCCTAAATTTGCCTGGATTCTGACATCAACCAGCCTACTGTTCCTTGACCAGTGACATGATTAATAACTGTTTCCACAGACAACTACTTCATATATAACCTGGCATTGTGTCCCCATCATTATAGTGGCAGACAGGTAGCCCAAAATATTGAGATAAAAGACTTGCTGTAATCAAGAACACAGAGAAAAAGACTTGCTGACATGTAGTTTTTGAGCTGTAACCAAATAAATAAGATTATTTTCGCCTATGCTGCTTCCCTACCTAACTGTTCTGTGTGGGAAATGATGTGGTTTATTATTGATTCCAAAGAAATTAAGAGTGAGTACAACTCAGCTATATTCCCAGAATTGCTACTTTGATCTTTGACTGAACTTTAAGCAGTCATCCAGACTAGGAAATGTTAAAAAGCTATCTAGCTTGAGAACTCCGATTACACTTTCCATACTCTTGGAGGACACTACTGGAGCAGTATTTAGACCAAAATACACATTCTAAATTCATGAAGCTGGTAACTCATTTAAAACCTTTAGAATTCTTTAAAAAAAGAATTTCCTAAAAGAAAAGAAAACAGAAGGGTCCTGATCATATCTAAACCTTGGTTATTGTTTTGCTGAATGCTCACTTAACTGCAGACCTTTGCTCAAAATAGACTGCAGCAAAAAACACATTGTGAAGATAAGCACATATTCACAGAATTGTCCTGTCTATCGGCATCCAAGAAGCAAATCACCATGCATACAGTAGCTTGCTGACTGCCATTCTGATACATGGCTAAGAAGCTGAACAGTGACATATTAAAAACTGCAACAATAGCAGAGCGAAGCAAAGCTTTTAGCAGGCTTTTTCTTCATAAGGACGAAGCCAGTGAGTGCTGTTGTGTTTTAGTCTTCACCGTTAGCCTGATACTTGAAATTGCTAGTAGGTGATGATCAAAAGCATAATAATGAAGGAGTAGGAAGCTGGAAAACATAAGAAGAATATAAATGGGTGTAAAGAAAACTGTCAAGCAAAGTAGGCAGAAAAAGTCTCAGAAACTGACAATAGTAAGGCATACATTGTTAGGAGTGACTGTCTGTCTCTCTGACCTCAATGACTTTAGCATATGAGACCTGTCTGCCAACAGCTGCTTTTTTCAATTCTTGCAAATTCATATTCAGTACTTCAGTAATGCTGTCTGTCCGTTTTCATATCTGTTGTTTCCCTCTTCTTTTGCCTTTAATCTTTCCCAGCATCAGTATTTTCTCATGTTAATCAAGAAAAAAGATTATCTGTGGACTAAGAAAAAGATGTCAGTTTAGTCATTTATTCAGGGGAGTACCTTCTAACCAAACTCTCATCAGAAGACCAAGTGTCCAAATATTCACAATTCTAGCTTTTCAAGTTGTGAAAGCCATGAACACAAAATAAGTAGCTACAAGAATAAACAACAGTGTACTGCTCCTGACAAATTGTTTTAAAAATAGAGAACGCCTGAACAATTAACTCCTGCAGTCTATGAACTTATTCGGCACCCTTGCTTGTTTGTCCAGTTTGTTCCACTCACTAGTGTCTTGGCTTTACAACCTTTCAAGAAGAAAAGACGGTGATTCCCTTCCTTCTTTATATACAGCTTATTTAAAGAAACATGCCCTACTAACAGCATTGTGTGGGCAAGGTATTTTGGGAGAGTGTCACTGGAACAGGTTGACAGCTTAAAGTATCTAGGAGGGTTGGTTAAGGAGAAGGGAAGTTTGAACGAGGAAGTCAAAGCTAGAATCAGGTGTAGTATGTGACAGAACAATGCCAAAGAAGCTTAAATGTAAAGTGTAGAAAACAGTGATGGAACCGGTTCTTCTGTGTGGTACCACGATCTTGACAGTGAAACCGGAGTAGCTGAAGAAGCTGGAGGTGACTGAGATGAAATGCCTGAGATGGGTGGTAGGATGCACACTGAGACAAATGAAAAAATGATGACATCAGAGCAGAAGTCAAAGTAACTTCAATAGCAGGGAAGATCAAAGGGAACAGAACAGGTTACTGTGGTTTGGGCACTTGTGCAGGAAAGCAGAAGATGAATTGTGAAGATTTGGAGAGACAGTAAGAAGATAACAGAAGATGAGGATGTTCAGCAAAGAGATGGATGGATTGCGTGAGACAGGACCTGCAACACAGTCATGACTGTCGAAGAAGGTAGGAAAGGTAGGAGAGTGGCACTGAACTGAGAGAGGTAGTGACAGCGGAAGTGATGCTCCAACCTCATGTAGAAAATGGGAAAAAGGGGGTTGTTGATGATGATGAGGAGGAGGAGGAGAAGGGTTGAGGAAATGATTAGCAGTACAAAAGCCAACCTAAAATTTGTTGCAACAGTGATGGATTCCTCATGTCATTTGCAAGCAGAAAGATGTATTTTTCTCTACCGTCAATTTGAAAGATACCAGCACCAGAAATTAAGTATACCTGTACAATTAAGATTCATCCCTACAGTCTGTCCTGACTGTCTCAATCCCAGGTATGGAGCACATTTGACTCAGACAATTCTGAGTATCGAGGCTCATGTAGGATGTGTGAAGATCCAAAGAACTTCTGAAAAGAACAAGGGTCCAGCGACTTTCCATTCAGCTGCAGCTGGTGATGAAATCAAGATAAAAGGTTGTCTTTGGACCTAGAAAAAATATCAGTTTAGTTATTTATTCAGGGGAGTACTTCTTACCAAACTGTCATCTGAATGCCGAGTGTCAAGATCTTCACGATTCCAGCTTGTCAAGTTGTGAAAATCGTGAACACAAAATCAGTAGCCAGAGGAATTAACTGTACTGCTCCTGACAGATAATTGTTCAGGTGTTCTTTTTTGTTAAAACTAACTCCTGCAGTCTGTGAAATTATTCAACACACTTGTTTGCTTTGTCCAGTTTATTCCACTCACTAGCATCTTAGCTTTACCACCTTTCGAAAAGATAAGACAATAATTCCCTCCCTTCTTTATATACAGTTCATTTAAAGAAACATACTCTACTAACAACAGTTTACAAAACGGGTTACTATTAAAAATTCGAAAGTTAAAAAAAAGGTATTAAAAAATGAAATTAAACACCGAAAACACATAATACCGATTGTAGTAAATGCTATAAAACGTACGCAAATGTCAAAAAAGTTGAATCGTGACATTTTCGTCCGTTTTGCGGCAAAACACCGAAAAAGTACGATCCTGCTGTGAAATAAGTGTTTCCATGCATAGTTGCAGTATAAATCCACATTAAGCATGTATCCCTTCCAGAAATAGTGAATTCTAAACATGTGCATGTGCTCTGTAATTACAAATGCATTCCACATCCCAATAACCAAAGTGTATTGACATCTGCAACAGTATTAATGCAATTCCACTCATATTTAGCACACGTTAACGTTATTAGCATGTATATCAAAAGGAGCAGTGGTGTGTCATGAATTGTACAAACCCTAATGGTGTTAGATCATCCCATTCAGCCAGCAGGTGTTGTATCATATGTTCTTTGTCAGAAAGCCTACGTTTCTTTGGAGATGCCGGGACACAACATAGGAACTTCTGTTTAACATCCTCTAAATGATTCTGCTCCAAGCATATGGCATGCAGTACATCTGTGATGTACAGGTCCTTTTTTCCCAATAGAGACCTCAGTTTATGGTGCCATCCTTCGACAGCGTTCTGGCTCCTAGAGTAGCCCATGGTACGTGTCAGCCTGATTCCAGAATGGGACATCGAAGAGGGGTGGCTGTCTCTCAGAGGTGGAACCCCTCATGCCATAGCGTCTAGGCCACCCTAGAATGTAGTTATTCTTGAAGTCGCATAGAGGAGCACCCCTTTCACCCAACCCATCTTCTATAGATGTAAATGTCTCCATAATGTGTTCCATACGTATGAATGCAAGTGCAGGTATCTGCTTACATAGCAGTACAAATTTAGTATCTGTGCCATAAACCTGTGTCAGGTTCAGCTTCTGGATCTACCTCCAGATAATTTGGCACAGATGGAACCAGCAACCCTTGGCCATACTGTTTGGTAGATGCTTCATTATGCTGTTCACTGCGTACCATCCGAGGCTGGAACTGTAGATGTAATTCCTCACATAATGCCGTCAGGGTTGCCCAGAACTGATTGTAACACTCCTCGCATTTGGACGGAAGGGTGGCATACATTACGGGTACTACCTTGCTTTTGTTAGAACCGTCCAAGCTACAATGAACAGAGTATACCTGTTTACACTCCCTGGTGTTAATGGGGAAGGTCCCATCAGCAAGAATATACTCAGAGTTACAAAGCAGGCCTAGATTACCCTCAGTAGTGAGAATCACAACATCATAGGTATGGCTACGGAGTGCACTGTGTTTAATGATAAAGTGTCCCTGCTTCAGTGGTATCATTTCAGGGCTTAAATCTTTGAGGCTTGCTAGGTCTTCCCTGGGATTTGTGCTGTTTCTACACCTGACCCTACATACACATTGCTTAAGTGCATCGGTATTGGTCAAGGTGGTCACTACGTCTGTGGATGTGGTTGCCAGGACCTCAGATACACTCTTACAGGGATCCCCAGAGTCTGTTCAGCATGCCTCTTAATTGCTTCATGTACCTTTGTCTGCTCTTCCCTGACAACATCTGGTGCATGGAAATGTGTGATGCTTTTGAGTAGTTTCTCCTCACCAGCAAAGGTCTCCGTTACACCTCTGCCTTGCCTTCTGGGTGCAACACCAGTAGTTTTTCTCAGGGTTACTCTTTTCAAGATAGTATTGATACCCATCAATACAAAGGATTGAGCGACCCTTCTGAGACTTCACTGTGCCATACATATTGCCAATAACGCCAGGATAGCTCACATTAGGTTGGTCAGTCATTGTACCTGAGCACACCTACAAATCAACAACAATACCGTGATTACTAACACTGTACTACATCACTACTGTGTGATACAGACCTGCATCAATCGTATGTCACAAACATCACGTACTCAACCCATGCCAAAGGCACTGCAACAACAACTGACAACAGCTCCTTCTGCAACATCAGTATTCAACTCAACTGAGTGGCAAGTACCATAGCACAGTACTATCTACAGAGTATAATAAGACAATAAACACAGCATATACATTTCTTCTGTCCACCAATGCCACTGTCACTCACTACGTAGCACAGTCTTGAGATGTTGGGTACATTTGCGCAGTTAAAATATCATCATGCACTGTGCATTTCTAATTAGCATGTCACAACTGTCAACATCCTCCATGTCTGCTTCATCACTGCTTGGTTCATCCCACAATACATAGGTGATACTGCATACAGGTAACATCAACTCTGTTAATATGCTGTATATCACTAAGTGTGTTTACTACTACCCACGGACCACAATGCACGCCTATGCACACATATAGTGTATCTGGTGGCAATGTCATCTGGTGAATAAACTATTTGCAGCACAGCTGTCTGACCGTTACACTGCTTACACACATATCATAACATTCAATTAATATCCAATCGTTATTTACTGTAACATATGCTTACTACATTGCTGCTGGGTTACGGCTGCTGCAACTAACAGCTGTCACAGTAATATTCATATTTAAATATGCAGACTGCGATTTCCTGACTGTATATTCAACATTTTACTGACAGAATTCACATTGACATGAGAACTTTACATCACTGTCATTCATCTGGGTTATACTCACTGTTCCACACTTCTCCCTGACTCTGTTCCACTGTCTGTGTAAGCCATAGGCTGCAAATCTGATAAATCCACCTGTTGCATGCTAGACAGACCTACACTACTGTTCTTTACAGCCGTTTAATATTTTTTCGCATTGGCAGGTAGCCGTGCCCTCTATTTATGCCGTCATGAGTGCAACATGCTGATCTGCATTGCACCTGTGCTATCATCGTCATATATCGTTGAATGCAATTGTGTGCCATTCAGCAGTCCGAATGTCTTTCCTGGGTGAACTACTGTATTCGACATTATGTATGTGCAGAAATAAATTTGTTCCACATTATGAATGACAATCATATGTACTGCAGGTATGTGGTCAGCGACATTATGATAGTAATCCTAGCAAAACTACTTTCCAGTTAATTTACATATTTAGTCTGTCTGTCTATAAGTTAAATATTCTGGTATAAGGTAACTCTTTTTATGTATAAGCCATTGTTTCTTATTATGTCTTACGTATGGTGGACATTGCAACAAACCAATGCACTTTAACTCTTGTCGCTTCATGTTGATACTGCTGTATAAAATGCCTAGCCAAGGGCTTGCTGTTCTTTGATTCCTTATATCCCCAATAGTAATATCTTTCAGCTTTTTCTGGTTAGGGGTCGCCACAGCGGAACTCTGGTCAGCTAATGATTGGCAGTGAATTTTTACGGTGCCAAGTTGCCAGCCCGACACCCAACTTTCAAAGAAGGCACACACCTATCTGCAAGTCTTTATACTTCACTCAACCACAGGGAGGACATGCAGACTCCATACAGAAGGCTCCCCAGCAGAAAATCAAATGGGAGAACCTCTTGCTGTGAGGCGACAATGCTAACCACTGCACCACCGCGGCCTCCCTTTTTAATTACTCTTTTACTTCAACCTATATACAGTTTACTGCATGGACTTTTTATTGATATACCACGCCCTTAGATTTACATGTTAGCTGTTGTTTGATATGTAAAAAAAAAACATTCAAAATACATTCATGTACTTTATGTATATATTGTTAAGCTTCACATTTCTATGATAGTCTTGCTTATCTATATTGACTTGAATGTTAAAATTACAGTGTACTATCCTGTCTCATATACTTGTAACTTTCTGGACACAAACCTTGGTAGAGTTAAGAAAATATATTTTAGTTCTGTTTCTGATTGTAAAACTTGACAGTATTTCTTCACAACCCCAGTCATTCTTCCTGACATAAAACTGTGTGTGGAAACACAAACAGGTGAATTCTCACAGACTTCACTACTATTCTCCACATCTCTCCTAAGAATTTTTTCTTGTCCCAAAAACATGTCCACTATCATTCATTTGGTGTTTACCACATATTTTGTACACTGCATTCATTAGCTGTTGATCTGTGCGCACCCTAAAATGTAATTTTTAAGTACAAATTTCACTTTTTCCACAAAATGCACTGCCCTTATGTACAGCCTTTTTGCCTTCACTAAATGGCTGTATGGTAAATGAGTCTATTAATATTTGTGGGTGATCACTTTCCACATGTAAGAAATTAGTTGAAGCTGTTACTTTCCTTCATATCATGTATATATTAGGTTATATCCAAAATGTTTATAGCCTTCTTACCCCATACTGATATACATTCTAATCCGTGTACCTATTGTGCTGCATGTTTTTAAAAAAACAATTCCATCTTATGCCCTTCTTCTGTTTTCACTATTAATATCAGGTCATCAATAAAGCTGCCATATGTGATTAGTTCAAAGCCTTATCCACTATATGGGTAGATACATTCGATTTAAAATATGCCCATAATCAAATTAGCATATATTAGGACAAATGCAGCCCCCCTAGCTGTTCCTGTCTTAATGAATAAAAATAATTTTTATATCTAAAATAATTGTGTGTGAGGGTGTATTCTACAAATTCTCAAATATAATTACTTTGTTTGCATGGGTTTCCTCCGGGTGCTCCATTTTCCTTCCACCTTCCAAAGACATGCAGTAGGTCGATTGAACACTCTAAATTAACCATAGGTTTGAGTGTGCGTGCAAGTGTGTGATATGGAAGAGCAGCCATGACAGGGCTAGCCACCCGATGGTGTGAACCTTGGATCTAGATAATTGTCACTTTAAGAGTGATATCCTAAACACATGTAAATATGGGGAAAAAAGTGGCTGTCGGTGGATAGATAATTACTTTGTGGTGAATCAGCCAATTTTAGATATACTGCCTCCTATCTATAATAGTTGTACTTCCATATAGTTTTTTATTTATTTATTTTTTGCAATGCCTGTCAGCCAACAGAAATCCTGCTGTCATTTAATTTCTTGTACCTTTCCTTAGAAGTCATAAATATCTAATGTAAAATAGTTACGCGATTCAATAAATGGATGCAAAACTTGCTTGTTGTGTGTCCCATGGACTCAGATATACTCCCTCTTCCAGAAACTATCAGACTTTCAACAGAGCCTCTCTGTCTTTTTGTATTTTAGGCAGGAAATAAAATGTGATAGAACTGGTACTCAGTTAATTGTTTCCCCTGCTGTGGTATCAGCATTTAACCTCAGACCTTTTTGCAACAGTTCATTTAGTCCCTCGTAATATCTTTCTGTTGGATCGCTTCCCAGCCTACTGTACTGTTTTTGCATATTTAACAAATTCATATACAGTCCAGGACAATGTTTGATTTCCAGCAATATTACCCTCTTTATCTGCAGGCTTTATAACCATATTTTTTTTGCATATTTTTCAACTATTCCTATTCATTTTTTGCCAATTTAAATTTGCTATACTATGCTGTCTGCGGTGGTGGTGCTGTGGTAGCGTTGTCGCCTCACAGTAAGACGCTGTCCGGTTCGATTCTCAGCTAGAGCGTCTTCTGCATGGAGACATGCGTGAATGGGCGTACCTTCGTTGAAGGTTGTACGTCAGGCCTGCCAAGCCGGTACGTAAAAATCAACTGCCAATCATTAGCGGACCGGAGTTCCGCTGTGGCGACCCCTAACCAGGAAAAGCTGAAAGACACAAACAAACAATTTCATACATTTGTTATACTCTCTATGCATTTCATTTAATACAAATTTATAAAACACCTGTTATGACTGAGTTATCAAAAGCTGCTACAAAATCACTCTTAAAATCTAGTGACAATTTCTTGATATTTTGGTTCACCCCCCCCCCCCCCCCTTGTGCATTAGCCCACTAAGCCACTCAGTTCTTATATTTTCATCATTCTGCACAGAGGTACTTGGCCCACATTCGATAAATCAACATTATTATCAAGAACATTATTTTGTTTGTTTGTATAACTTTTAAATATTAGTTGTGTACAAAAAGTGGATCTATTTCATAGACTCTAAACCACCATGGCCATTATAAGACTAACTGCAGTCCAAACTTATTGTGTCTCTATGAATCATGGGTGTTTATTAGGAAGAGGGGGTATGTTAGGTACGGAGATTTTAGAGGTTATGTGTGTGGGGGGGGGTTATGTTAGGTCAACCATTACTGTCTGCTTCTCTGTATCAGAGACACGGCAGCCAGACTTGGGGTGAATTTCCAATTTCCCATTTATTGGTCAAGGTTATGGTTAAATAGGGCTAAGGATGGTATCTGCTTCACATGGATGGGCAGCCTGTTGCCGAGCACTGGGATCCACTGAGACACATATCTGTTTCGCCAACGTGTCTTATTTATGTCACAAGCAAAATTTAAATCCTTGGCTCTAATAGTTCTGATGCTGTTTGTTTTGCAGATGTGCAAGAGGGCTTTCAGAGCTGGATCCAAGCATACTTTACATGCCAGGCATAGATTGTCTCTCAGTAACCTGTAGGAGACAAAGTGTAGAGGTAGGGCTTTAAGGCGATCCATATAAGAAAATGTGTTCATACCCTGGGTTCTCCTGGTAAGAAGTACTTGTGGGCATTCCAACTGCTGCATATTTATAGTCAAGTACATGCCGAAAAGTGCATTATATTCAGTGATGGGTCTGATAAGGGCTGAATAAAATGGCACTGTGACTTCCTTAGACCTGGATGACATGCCTTTACTTATAAGTTGGGCAACATAGAATGATTTTCTTACTACCTTGGTCGCATTTTGGCTAAAGGTCAGATTACTGCCTGCATATGTTCCCTGATCCCAGACTACTGAGTCATCTCTTAGAGGTGTCTTATCAGTTGAGTGATTACCCTGGGTGGCAGTTTGCTCAAAAGGTACTGTAATACATTTCTTGGCATTGAGCTTTAATCCGTGATTTGGCACCAGTCATTTGTCTGTGTTACTTTCTTGTAAGATGTTTGTGTTATGGGGGAATCTATGACAGCTCCCGATTTCCAGTCATCTGCAAACGTGCATATTTAAATAATGTATGAACTTATTTCTCAGCCCTATGATTAACACTTTTGCCCCATTTCCTCCTGTGGAATGTCAGTTCTCTTGCACAGAATTTGCTTGCTGTTCCTGGACATGAGTTATCATTTGTTTCTGGGAACTAAACCCTGAATACCATTTCTGCAGCTATAACCGTAAGTTAATCCAGTGATGGGGTACTCTGAAAACAGACTACTGTATCTTAAAGAAAGACTGAGCTTTGCTTGATTTACCTTTGATGTTCTGGCACCTTGTGGCATATTTAATTGTATTTAGTCATATGCAGTCTTTTTATTTTATATGTTCTCATGCATCTTTGCTTTTGCCTTCTTCTGTCAGCTTTTTTTTTTTTTTTTGCAGGAACCAGTTACCTTAATTGCATGCTTTGTTATTGTGTGACACAATATGTAGTTTAAATTGGATTAGAGGCTTATGACAGTGAGAAGTGAATATCATCTCTGGGACACTGGCCATTTGAATGATAAAAATGTAGAAGGAAGAACCTGGAATTGCCCAGACCTTGAGATTTGTAGCAATACATATGCACACACTGACCGACTTTTAACTTGATGAATGTACGCCCCTCAGTCTTTGCATTTTTAGCAGATGCAGCATGTTTGCTACCTTTACAGAAAGAGAACAGGCTTATTTTCTTTTTACTACGGCTCTTTTAGACATCCCCACAAGCTAGAATGAGTTTACTGAGTACTGTTATGAGCTGTATACGGCAATATGCAGCACATACATCTATGACAGTAGTCTTTATCAGTCAGGTGATGGTATTTCATGGATGTAAAATATGTAGTATCATTTACATGGTGAATGTTAAAACAATTTCTCCAGCATCTTGGCTAAATGTACCTTGTTTAATGCAGTCACCACTTTAGACTACTACTTTGCAAAAGAATTAGCACCTAATGTGACTTCCAAATTCAAATGATAGTTGTGTATTCATATTGCACCTGCACATCAGCTGAACATATATATTTATTTATTCTTTTGTGTATTTAAGTTTAGGATCACAAGGGAACTGTTATCTCTCACAGTACTCACTGGGCACAAGGCAGAGAAACTCACTCACGAAAGGATGCAGCATATACACGCACATGCTTATGCTCACGCTTACACACACACACACACACACACAGGAACAAGGTTATGCAGTAGTTGAATGGTATATTAAAAATATAATACTGAGCATCACACAAAAGAAGACTTTGGGCAGTCAATAATGAAGAAGACTATGATCTGGTAATCAATTATAACTAGTTTTACTCTCATGGCCAATTTCTTGGAAGTGAGAACATGTAACAAACCAAAGTCTGGATAAGAGATTTGAATATAATTATTCTTTTCAATACACGGAGAGTTGTTGCTGCACAATGTATTACCATTAAAAAAAAGTGTATAAGCACAGAGAATCTGACAGCTTTAAAGGCTGTAACAAAAATGTCAGTCAGAGTCGAACCACACCTCTAATCAACCAACATCTTTAAAAGCTGTTAGACCTTTAACTCTTCTACACCTGTTAGCAGAGTCAGTGGCTCAGCAGATAGCAAGCACATTTGCCTTTTGTGCTAAAGATCAGAAAATTGTGTGTTCTATTCCCATGCCTGGTAATTAGATTAATTTTCAAACTGCTGACACTGCAATTCAGCATTAGGGGGTGCTTCACTCCTGATTATGCCATCCTTTGGATGAGCCTTTTAAACTGAGGTCCCATATGCTCAAATGTGTGGTAGTTCAGTTAGATGTGAAAAATCCCATAGTACCAGTCAAAATGAGTAGAGCAGGTTCCTTAGTATAGTCGCCAAGTTCCCTTTGTAGTGTAACTACCACTTCTTGTCTCCTCTGAAAAGAGGACACTAGCCTAATGGGACTAACTTGTTCAACAAAGGATAAATCAATAAAATATAGGATAAATGTATATTATATGTGTGGCAGCACAAAAAATATAACAAATTCCAGAGCTGTCTGAATGTTTCTGATAGTTTTCTATGGTGGAGTGATCTGTGTGGTGGTGTTGAGACCGGATACTAAGGTTCATATCACCTCACTGTAACAAGCTTGCTATAGTGAGATTCTTAATGTGAGAATCTTATTATAACAAGGTTATTCTTTTCTCAGATTCTAAATGTAGTCAACACTGTGTGTATTACAATATTTTTCTAGCTAGTATTTAATACATTAATCGACTATTTATTATAAACATCTAAAAACTAACATTTTAATTTACGGAAAGCTATAAAATTATATTAATTAATAATGAATTATAAAATTAATATATGTTTACACTGTAGAAATTTCCAGTAAATTTCTGAACCCATCATATACCCCTGTCTGTCAATGCTGTAGGCTCACAGATCTGTGTCTCTTCTGCCCCCTGTTGCTGTATGCTGTAGGCCTTGGCAGCAGCAACTCTAATGCCTCTTCTACACTATTGTGTGTTTCCCTTGTGCGTGTTACTCAGTGTAGCCCAGGAGCATGCCTAAGAATGATCTGCATCAAAATTATGGCATTACTTCTGTCTCACGCAGTGGGGATCTCTTCAACTACCATCTTTTCTGGACAAATTCTGTGATGTCTGCTGTGTATGCTGATGGAGTGTGATAACATTTCACAAACATGGACCACAGACTGTCACAACACAAATGTGCTCTATTATGTAAGGTCATGGAAATGTAGTGCATGACAATTACTACATGCCAGTTTCAGAAATCATGGAGGAAAGAGACAATTACAGATTTTAAATGCAGGTATGTTTAGAATATTGGATAGGTATGAAAAGTTATTTTGGTGTAAAATTAGTTATGATGGTGTTGCACTACTGTGCATATTAAAACAGGGCCAGTTATTATGTATGCTGTCATGTTTTAAATGCTTTTGACACTTTGCTGCACAGTTAAAGAATAAGGTACAAGGCTTTTTGTGTATATTCAACACATGCAGTACCATCGGGCATTGCTGCACACAATTTCAGCTATGTATTTTATTTCATTATTGTGAACTAGTTTATTGAGATTGCCCAGCTCACAACAATATGAAGCATGTATTCTCGATTGTTGTAGCTTGGAAGCTAAGATTTGCAAAACTTGTCAAAAGTACGGCTTCTGTATAGTACATAGAAATGTTAGTGGGGGCAAAGTCCCCCAAGTCCTCGATGAAGATAGTCATGCCCCTCGCATCTTTTCCCCTACTGAATATACTGATTCTGAACTTCCAATATTTCAGAATAAGTAGTATGTGCTCTAAAGTACAGACACCCCATAAACAGTGACTCAAAACCCAGGATGTGTAAACAATCCCAATTTTTATCTCACCTTCTCAGAGAATTACTCCTTCAGCCATTGTGCCTTGAGCATTCTACATAAACATATGAAGTTAATTTAGCATTCATAATGCAAGTGATGTTGGCATAGTTGGTCTCTTCTAAAAGTTTATGACCTAGAAACTCTAGAGCCTTGCACAGCCTTATAGTTAGCATATTTTATATACATGAAAGGATAATGCTGGCTGCTAATTTGTTTTATTTTTGTGAAGGCATATTTGCCTTTAACTCATCTTCTCTTCCTGAAAATATATGTTGGGATTGCTCTCGTTTATGCCTGCAAATCCTGATATTTTATGACTTTGTGTCTCTCTATATGCAAGACACTGTAGTCACTGGGTGTGGTGATTTCAGTGATCAATGCTACTTTTGTCTTATTTTCATGGACCACTATAACCAGTTTTCTAGCATCTGTCTTTTGAATTGATGGTAATGGGTGATTCCATGTGATGTAGACTTCATCATTTTCTGTGATGCTTTGTGGCTCATGTTTCCAGTGTTTTTCAGCCACTTCAGTACCATAATGCTTGCACAATCTCCAGTGCAACAGTCTTGCCACATTATTATGCCTTTCAGTATGCAGTCCTTCTGCCGTTTAAGATATCGCAACCAGCAACAAGGCGTGCAGCTGTTTCCAACTCTGTTTTACACTTTTTTTTTTTTTTATAAACTCTTCTGAGGTGGTTTGCCTCTTACCTCTCAGGACATATTCAGATGATTTTGTTTGGGATAAAATTCTTTATATACTTATCCTGTCAGATCCCGAGTTGCTCAGGGTTCTATTTTCAGTCAACTGATGTCCTCCATGTATATGCTTCCACTGGATGTGCTCCTTACAAAGAGAAGTCTCCAGTATCACTGATACTCTGATATGCTGTTCCACCAATTCTTTCCTCAGGGCATATTGCCTTCTTTGATTTCACTGGGTGAAGAATTGGAATGCATACAGGATTTAATTACTGCCGACCGCCTGAGGTTTAACCCTGCTAAAAGCATTGATGTCTGTAATCATGCCAACTCAAGGGACTCTGATTGTCTGGTCTAATATCATTACAGTACATGCAATGGTGGCAGCCTATTTTTTGTGAAGAAGGTTAAAAACTTAGGTCTGATTATTGATGACAGACTGACACATAGGTTCCAGGTGTCATTGATAATGAAAATGTCTTGTTTTCATGTTTACAGCATCTTAGGTATTAAGCACTTTCTTCTTCCAAAAGACCTTCCCATCAATTAATGCAACTCCCTTTGCTTGGAGCTTCCTAACAGTAAGCTTGATCATTTACAACTTGTTCAGAATTTAGCTCAGGTTATTTATTGGTATTTCAGCTTAACTGTATATTACCTCAGGTTTGCAGAGTCTTCTGATTTGATCCTGTATCATTATTAAATTTTTCGCTGCTAGTTTAGTTAGCTGTACACACTGTGGTTAGGTCCCTCCTGTCCTTAGACATTGGATTAAGAGCACATTTGGAGACATCCAGTATTTGGTCCTTTAGTTATTAAGCTGTTTGTCTTGGAACCTCTTCTGTACAATGGATGATGGCATGCCCTACATTGATAGGATTTAAGTTGTCCCTTAAATTTCATTTATTTTCCCTAGCATACTATGATGATGCTGATGTATAGCTCAGTCTTTTTTTATCTGTCTACTAAGGTTTTTCTTGCCATCCTATTTGTTTTATGTATTTTCCTGCTTTGTCTATATGTTGTTATTTCTCTGTTTCAGTTGTGTGGTGCGTGTACGCAAATATGTT
Source organism: Protopterus annectens (assembly GCF_019279795.1). Classification (NCBI taxonomy): domain Eukaryota; kingdom Metazoa; phylum Chordata; order Ceratodontiformes; family Protopteridae; genus Protopterus; species Protopterus annectens. The sequence goes on along the minus strand of NC_056744.1, from coordinate 1,680,642,761 downwards.
CGAGCTTGAACTTGGGGAATGGCTTTGGGTTGTTGGAGGGCAATGATATAATAATTCTGGGGCACAGAAGGGCAAACATACAATTAATTGTTTTTTCATTTTAGCTAAGTGAGCTAGAGTAGGGACCAGGGCATGAGAGTTTTGCAGAAGAAAGTAGTACCTCTGAGGAGTTTAGACATAGCACAAATTACGACTGCATACACTGTCTTCTCTTTATTGCCACTACATCAGTGACCCAGCCCACTGCAGAGCTTTCCTTATGGAATCCAGTTAACTAATAATCATATAATTGCTGGTAGACAGGTCTAGCCTGTAAAAAAAAAAAAAAAATTGGGACATTTAGACTGACCAACTAAATGGAAGATGGTGGGTAGCTAAGCAGACATTTGGTCAAGGAAGGCTGCGAGACATTAAGAATATAATGACCACCCCTCCCCTTAAATGCAGGTTGGCAGCTGAGTACTGCAGGATTGCAAGACTTAAGAAAATAATGATCCCTCAAAAAAATAAGGTGAGTGTCCCCTTACGAAATATTTAATCACATATTCATTCAGTGTTGCTTGTTTTATCCTGTTCATGGTCACAGGGAGAGTATGTAAATTGTGGGAAGAAACAAGATTTCAATCTGCTGGTGTAGTATTAGTGTTAACAGAGGTCATGCAAGAAATGTTGACTCAGGAATAGACTTATGTTAGTTGCATGTTGATGAATAGGAGCATCAAGAACTGCTAGACATCTCTGTGATTTCCCATGTGGCTTAAATGGAATCTCTTTTTGAGGTAAAGAAGCCTCTGTCAGTTTGAAATTAGACAATCCATGACCTATATATTTGATCAGCTTGCTATAGAAAGGCATTCTTCATTTATCTTTTGCCTCGCAAATGTTTGCCCTTTGATGTACATGGATGTATTTGCTTATTTGCATTGAATGAGTATCCTTCAGGTTGCTTGAGGACTAGATTTACACCTTTATGATTAAAGAATTCAGCTTTTGATTGTATTATCGTCAGACTAATGTTTATGCTTGATTTTTTAATACTGTTGATTACTTTTTTTTTTTTTTCAGGTGGCAGTTCCAGACATCAAAGAAGTAGTGGCAGAAGCAGACTTGTTAGTTTTTGTTGTTCCACACCAGTTCATACGTAAACTTTGTGATGAAATGGTTGGTCGGGTATCTCAGAAAGCCCTTGGTATTTCCCTTATTAAGGTAATTAACTTTTTTTATTTTTTTTATCTATTTTACTGTGTTGTTCAAAATCTTGTCCTGTTGGTTCAGGAAGTCTTTTCCATATAAACCAGGACACAATTATACTCTGTTAAGCAGACAGTGTTTACATTTTTTTGCACAGATGTAGCAAACCAACATTAGCCTGCAATAGAGTTCACACCTGACTTTATGTCCTCAGTAAATCTGGTTCTTTCTTCAATATCAGCTGAAGAAAGTAAGTGCCTAACACTGTTGGACTGGCACAAAAGAGCTTATACAAACCCAAAGTGTCAGTTAATGAATTAAATAATAGCAACACTCGTAACACCTTTTCATGGACCAGTTTACCTAACTAGTAGACAAATCAAATAAAAATATAAGTAACATGTATTCAAAAACAATAAGCTAGAAATTGTAATAGCCGGGTTCATGATAGTATATGTGAAAAGTAGTGCTTCACAGAAAACAATTTCATTAGTTCATCAAGAGAAATTCCATCAGACATGTTATTTCTGTAAAAAAGGTCTGACCTAAAACATATTGTTAAGTGCATCTCATAGAAAAACTGAAGTGCCCAGCTGCCATTGCCAGAATAATTAGAATATATACTTTTTTGGGGCTTCCTATTAAAATCATTTAAGAATTGCAAGAAAGAAAGAAATTAGCATTTTCTTGATGTCCTTCAAGGATGCATCTGCAGTCCTAACATGTGGGTTGTCCTGCCTCAGGCAGCCCTTCGGTCGGCCGGATTCCAAAGTCTGGGTCTGGCCTCGGCTGATGTCGCACTTCACCCGACGTCATAGCTGCTGGGGTATAAAGGCATCAGCCGACGCCATTTTCCTCAGTCTTTCTTGCCGCGCGGTGCCCGAAGCCGAAGCTGTTCGTAAGTGCCGGTCGGTCAGATCCAGAGATTTCTACTACCGAAGACTGCTAAAAAAGCTAAGTACCCCGCTGGGGACTCTTTCTTGCCTCAGCCGATGTCAGACAAAGTGAATAATTGTTTAACTTGTGGGAAACAAATACCTCATAAGGATTTCCACTCTTACTGCCTTCCTTGCTTAGGCCCAGACCACGACGTATCAGCTTGTCTAGCCTGTGCTTCCTTCAACTGACGGACGCTTAGATGTCGGTCGGAGTTTGCAGAGGAGTTTTTTGGTCCCGCTTTTGCTTACAAAATGCCGTCGGAGACTCCGACTACGCAATTAGCTAAAAAGCGCAAGGAAAAGGACCGACACTCGCGGTCCGTGGTTTCGGCTGAAACCGCGGTTAGGCCAACCGCGAGTGTCTCGGTTTCAGCTGAAACCGAGTCCTCGGTTCTTCCTTCGGCCGAAAGCATGCCTCCGATAGCCGAGGCCTCACAGAGCATGGCTGAATCTGCTACTGAAATTACTTCTACAGAAGCAGGCACCCAGGATTTGTCAGACACTATTCCTTTAGACATTTCTACCCCTGCACGTGGGGCTGCTAGACCCCCTGCTTCTATGTCTATCAAGGCCTTTTCCAGGGCTAAAGCAGCTAAATCTTCTAAGGCCTTACCTACAAAAGCTCCCTCACACAGGCCTACCTCTAGTTCCCAGATACTCAGCCTGGCTGAGGATCTCATTTCTTTGATCAGGGGATCCCAACCTCACCCAGACAGGGCCTCTCAACCTCCTCCAGATAAGAAGCCTAGAACTGAACCCCCTGAACCTGTCTTTACAGACTATTCCTCGGATGACTCAGATATTTCAGACCGTCAGGAAGGTCCATATTCTCCTTATGAGGATTCTGATGCAGAAGACTCCATTCCTTCTGCTTCTCCTCCTGAAGAATTTTCTTTTGGGGAGACCCTACATTCTATGAGGGAACATTTCCAATGGCAGGGCCAGGATTTTTCAGATTCAAGGAAAAGGCTAAGGACTTTTTTACACTTACCACAGCATAGGCCTTTAGCCATTCCTCCAGTACTATCAGTTGTTGATGATGCATATAATGATGCCAGTACTGCCCCTGATTCTCTTCCTCCGGCCCCTGCCAAGCCTGATAGATATTACAGGGTCCCGGACACACACTTCCACTTGTATAAGGCTCATGTTGCAGACCCAGAAACCATTTCACAGGGCCCTAAAGGTGTGGCAGCTGCCTCTGCCAAAAACCCTCTTCCCTCTGAAAGGGAATCTAGAGCATTAGAGAGATGGGGTAAAAGGTTTATACATCTGCTACTCTTTCGGCCAGGGCCTTAAACTGTCAATTTCACATGATTCAGTACCAGGAATTTTTGTTAGACCAGCTAAATAAAAAACTGTCATCTCCTGAACCTATAGACCGCAAGTCCCTTCAGGATTTGGTACATAACTCTCAGCAGGTCAGTAATCATTTTTTAAAATGTGGCTATGATGCACTGGAGGCTTCCTTTAGATCAGCTATGACTGGAGCAGTGATTCGAAGGCATGCCTGATTAAAAGAACAATCCTTACCAGACCATGTTAAGTCAAAACTCCTAGATGCTCCTATGGAGAAACAAAGTTTGTTTGGCTCCCCTGCACAGGAGGTTCTCAAGAAAGTGGAAGAAAAAGCAAATCTGTCCAAACAGTCAAGGATTTCTTACAGGTCCAACCTCCGAGGTTTAGCAGAAATTGGCCTTCGAAGAATTGGTCCTTTCCAGACACCTCCAGAGCACAGAGAGGCAGAAATAGACGCCCAAGAGGCAGAGGTCAATCTAGGGGTGCCTACAGGGGATGTCAGTGGCAACCTGCCAACCAGAGAAGTGCTGCCACAGCTGCAACTACAACCACTTCCACAGGACAGACACAATGACTTGGCTCTGGTTCCGCCTACCAGGGAGCAACTGAAAGCACCCTTGGGCGGAAAGCTAGCCTTATTTTCCGACAACTGGCATTGCATTACAGGAGACAAATGGACTTTACAAACAATAGACAAGGGCTACAAGTTTCACTTCCACACTCTACCAAAAAAGAGAGGAATGCCAAACCTTCCACCAAGCCAAAAAACAGAGGCTCAAAAGCAAATCAGCAACTTACTAAGGATGAGAGCTATAGAAAAGGTACCACCTATGGAACAAGGCCAAGGATTTTACTCCAGGCTTTTCCTGGTACCAAGAAAAGAAAACCAATGGAGGCTTATTCTCAACTTGTCCACACTGAACACATACCTCATTGTTCCAAAATTCAAAATGCTGACCCTCCAGCAACTTCTTCCCATGATGGGCAAGGAGTCTTGGCCGGTGACTCTAGAACTCAAGGAGGCATACCTGCACGTCCCTATACGACCAGATTGCAGAAGACACCTCAGATTTCTTGCAGGATCAGAGCATTATCAATTCTCAGCATTGCCCTTTGGCTTATCTACTGCGCCCAGAGTATTCACGAAATGCCTGGCATCAGTAATTGCTCATTGCAGGCTTCAGGGAATTCAAATTTACCCATACCTGGACGACTGCTTAATACAAGCAGACAACAAGACAAAATTAACAAAAGATTTGGAAAAGGTCATACAACTGTTGCAAGCCTTGGGATACACAGTCAACATTCAAAAGTCAAGAATAGTACCATCCCAAAGGATAACATTTTTGGGTGCAGAACTGGAAACAACAACTCAGATGGCTTTTCTCACAGAAGAAAAACAAAAGCAACTACCAGTCTATTTCATGACATTAACAACTCAAACTCAACTTACTGCAAGGAAAGTCCTGCAAGCCCTGGGTTACTTGGCATCCTGCATAATATTGATACCACATGCCAGGCTGCATATGAGAAAGTTGCAATGGTACCTAAGGAATGTATGGTCTCAACACAAGCACAGTCTAGAAGCCCAGATTCCAATAATTCCATGCCTGAAAAAAGAATTCCTGTGGTGGGCTCAGGCCTGTCAGATGAACAAAGGATTGTCTTTCCAAAAACCACATCCAAGCCAGACCATCACCACGGACGCCTCAGACCTAGGCTGGGGGGCACACATGGAGGACAAGTGTATACAAGGCCTATGGACCCAAGACCAGCTAAATCTACACATAAATCTAAAGGAGATGCTGGCAGTGAAACATGCAATCCAGGCATTCAGACCATTCCTTCAACAAGGACACCTGCTGATAAGGACGGACAATACCACAGTCATGTGGTACATCAACAAACAGGGAGGTACACACTCATATCCTCTATGCCGGATGGCAATGGACCTGTGGAATTTGGCCCTGAATTTCAACATTCAACTACAGGCCAGATTTGTACCAGGAAAAGAAAATTCACTAGCAGACACCTTAAGCAGAACTACCACGGATGCTCACGAATGGATGCTGCATCCAGATATCTTCAAAACCATAACAAAGAAGTGGGGAATGCCAGAGATAGACCTGTTCGCCTCCCCACACAACCACCAATTGAAGAAATTCTGCACAAGAGCATACCACCCACTTGCCTGTAGAGTGGACTCCCTTTCCTTCAGCTGGAAAAACCTAACAGCATATGCATTCCCACCTCTTCCTTTGATGTACAAAGTCCTACTGAAGATCAGAGAGGAACAGCCGAAGGTAATCCTGATAGCTCCAGACTGGCCAAGGGAACATTGGTACCCGCTACTGAGAAGCTTGTCTCGGACACACTCATGGCCTCTACCTCTATGTCCCTTACTTCTAACACAGAACAACTACAAGACCCTGCATCCAAACTTGAAAACACTGCAGCTAGCTGCTTGGAATATTGCATAAAACAAAATAAACCAGATTTATCTCAAAGGGTTAAGGACATTATCCTGGAGGCACGCAGACCCTCCACAAGGAAAACTTATTCAGCCAAATGGAAAAGATACCTCATTTGGAGTGCAGCAAAGGGAGAAAATGTCTCATTGGCAAACATAGCACACATCCTGGAATACTTAGCAGAGCTGTTCCACAATGGCCTGTCCTACTCCTCCATTAAGATTCATGCATCAGTAATTTCAGCAGAGTACAACATGGATCCTCCTGTCTTCTCTCATCCTCTACTCAGGCAGTTCTTGAGAGGAATCAAAAATGTAAAGCCTCCAAGGAAACCACCTTTACCTACATGGGATCTCAACTTTGTGCTGGAAAAATTAACACTTCCCCCTTTTGAACCAGCAGCAACAGCAGATTTACAGTTCTTATCTTGGAAAACTGCTTTCCTGCTAGCAATCACTTCAGCAAGAAGGGTATCTGAGTTACAGGCATTAATGGCAGTACAGCCTTTCCTTATCTTCCATCAGGATAGAGTGTCTCTGAGAACTAATCCTACTTTTATGCCAAAAGTGGTCTCCAGGGTATCATTGAACCAAGCGATTCATTTATCTACATTTTTCCCCAACCCACAGAACAGGGGGGAAAGACTCCTACATACCTTGGATGTGCACAGACAATTACGCTACTATCTGGACAGAACTAAGGCCAACAGAAAAACTGACCAGCTTCTGGTAGCATATGCAACAGGAGTGCAAGGAAAAGCAATTTCAAAACAGACAGTCTCAAAATGGATAGGAAATTGCATTAGATTTTGCTACTCTTTTCATGGAAAGACAACTCCTGAAAATATCAGGCCTCACTCCACAAGAGCTACAGCCACCACTACAGCTTTCCTATGAGGAGTGGCTACCAAATACATTTTAGAAGCTGCTACTTGGAGCTCCGTGCATACATTTGCCAAGCATTATAATCCAGATCCCGAGCAGGTTTTGCAACTGCTGTTTTGCAAGGGATCTTAACCACACCATCTTTATCTTAGTGCCTCCTCCCCCAGTTTGGCTATGGTATTCTACCCATATGTTAGGACTGCAGATGCATCCTTGAAGGACATAGTACAGTTTTGTACCTACCATAAATGTAGATGTCCGATAGGTATGCATCTGCAGTCAGGATTACCCACCCTCCTTCCCCTCTGTGGTATTCCTAGGGTACTTACCCCTCTTTTAGCTAGCTGGGGGATCTATTATGGTGTATTTGTTTGTATGTATATATGTATATATATATTTTGCTTTCTACTGTTTGGAATTATTTGCATTTATCCAAATTTAGCCTTCCTAGAGGGCACCTGGCATCTGGGGCAAGAAACACTGAGGAAAATGGCGTTGACTGATGCCTTTATACCCCAGCAGCTATGACGTCGGGTGAAGTGCGACATCAGCCGAGGCCAGACCCAGACTGTGGAATCTGGCCGACCGAAGGGCTGCCTGAGGCAGGACAACCCATATGTTAGGACTGCAGATGCATACCTATCGGACATCTACATTTATGGTAGGTACAAAACTGTACTTTTTTAAGCTGCAAGTATGCTCTTACAGTGCACTGAAAATTTTTTTTTAAGTATAACAGCCTAAGGTGCTTTAAAGTGCCTGTTAATTGTATCATACTATTGGCTACCACAAAAGTATCACACTAAATAGATAAACCTGAGGAAGCGTACTTGGATGTACGTGAAAGCACTTGTTTTTGTCGAAATAAATCCAGATTTTATCCTGTTTTTCATCGTGGTGGCCTCTACTTTTGTTGCTGTTTCGTGAATACTATTTGTTCTTTCTAGTGGAGGCCTTTGGATGGTAGCTTTCCTATTGTTTCTACTAAATAGACTGTGTGGATACTGTGCAGTCAAAATGTTGTTTCATGCATTAGTTACTGTTCATCTTTGTATCCAAGAATGTGAGCTGTAAAGTATACAGGGATGAGTTTTACCCTTATTAACACATGTGAAGCTACCTGGCTTCAGAGGCTATACACTGCTTCTTCACTGTAATACTTCCTTCATCAATAAGTGGGATATTATTAGTTGGTTAATTTTATTTATTATTTGTATTAATTAGATTTGTTTACAAGATAGTCCAAATAGAGTGCAAGATCTCCTTTTCAATGGAGTACTGAGGAGAAAACCTCCATGGAGCAACAAACTTCAGTGAATTTCAGGGAAAAACAAAGAGTGTTATAAATCAAGTAATGACTATAATTTTTTATCCATCTTCCTTTCTTGCCTTAATAGCATTAAATGTCATATTGTTAGTATCAAAAGTTAATTTGTCCTAGAAACAGAATTTCGGAGTACTACCTTTCTGTAGCAAAATGATAATTTATCATTGCTAAATGCACAAAACTCCCATTTGCAGCTCACCAACTTATGCAGTACTCTCTTTTTAACGTACATGCACAAAAATCTCCTTTGCAGGTCACCAACATTCTCATACAGTGCTCTGTTTTTAATGTTCATGGGATCAAATATTTATCTTTTTTTATATCACCAGCTTTTCAGTGGCCAAGAGTGGCTATTTTATTTTAATATTTTTATCAGCTGAGAAAAAGAAGCATTTTTACCTTTTTAAATTAATGTATGTCATTGTCAGGAAAAAAATAGACTACATAAATGTAACTTTCTCACCTATATTTTGTCTAATGTAATGTAATATTTTTAAATTAACTAACCAACAACATAAATGTATACATTTTTACGCACTGCTCTCCTAAATAGACATTATAATTAATGCCATTTTAATTACTTCCTTATATTGTAACAAATCAGTAAAGCAACATTCTCAGTCGTATTTAAGTGTCAGTACTTTTAGCTAGAATTTGAAATTAATATTTTGATTTTGACATTTTAATATTATTGTTATGGTTTCTTTATTGTGTATAACTCTGATCAGTGAAAGGCAGCCTGTAAGCTATGGTATACAATTTTTTATCCAGTTCTTTGTTATTATTTTCATTGCAACTGTTAAACCATGCCAGAAGGGATACTGATCTTTTTTTATACATGTTGGAACTGGAAAATTATGTCTAGTGATAGATTTGGGTTGAATTAATTTGTCGATGGTGCTTGACAAAATAACAGAATTGTCTCTCAATAATCTTTCTGTACTGGGTAATCAACAAATATATGAGTCCATTTGAATTTCAATGTTTATGTCTATAGCGGTGGTGGTGCTGCAGTAGCGTTGTCGCCTCACAGTAAGACGCTGTCTGGTTCGATTCTCAGCTAGAGCGTCTTCTGCGTGGAGACGTGCGTGAATGGGCGTACCTTCATTGAAGGTTGTTCGGCAGGCCTGGCAAGCTGGTACGTAAAAATCAACTGCCAATCATTAGCAGACCGGAGTTCCGCTGTGGCGACCCCTAACCGGGAAAAGCCGAAAAACACAAGCATGTCTATAGCAAGGAGAGTTATTACCATTTTTCTCCATTTAAGATATTATGTCAGGTGTGATAAGAGTGCTAGGGTAAAATTGCAGATAAATAGCTCTGAGAATAGAGAGGATGTTGTGTTTATTGAATTTAACTTAAGAAATTTATTTTAAGATGAGTAATTCATATTTTAATTTAAAAATGTCTAATGCCCATTTTATAACTTTGTCTTGTGTAAATGAAATAATATCGATCTGTATATTTTCTGATAGTATATTAAATTAATTGTGTATTCTACTACATTTTGAAAATGTTTGTGTTTTAAATGTAATAAATTGTTATAGTCCAAATACTTAGCCATTCTGAACCACCCAGTCTATTTTCTGTTAGTATATACTCCAGTTGTTTTATTTTAGTAGTTTCCAGTTATACCAACCAGCAGATACTTCCCCTTCCAGTTTAACACTTCAGATTTATGGGTGGCTTCTAATAATAGTACCAAATTGACATGTTAAGAATATCGTTTGTATATAAAATGTTAAATCTTTTCAAAATGTTAGTTATATTAATATATTTAAATGGAGAATGCTTATTGTACTGGAAATAATTTGATATTGTTGACCAATAATCACTTTTTATCTTTGTTCTGATAATTCTGACTTTTTTTCTTTTTTGGATGTTTACGTAAATGTAACTATTTCCAATTTACTTTATAATTATTTAGCCTTTGTATAATGATTTTAAAGTTAGTTGCAGCTATACAACTTTCTGTATCTAGAAAAACTTTCCCTCCTTTATTCCGTGTTCTAATATGATTATTGTAAGCTGTTTTTGTCCTAATAGGTTACAATAAAAATGTTAATAGTATTCTTTCTACTTTCTTGATTTTTTACTGGCAAACTAATAGTATAATTAAGTATAGAATTTTAAGGGGTAGGATCATTTTAATTAAAAATAACCTATCATCAAAATATAAACCAAATAATTAATTCTATTTAGTTATGATTTTATTAATATTTTCAGTAATTCCGTCTAAGGTGTCTTGAGTAATCACTTCCAGTATCACACAGAATAATTCCTAAAGGAATGACAGATTGTTGCTGAATACTTATTTTTGTTAAGTTAAATTCAGAAAGAAAATGGGTAAGATGAGTTATTTTTGGTCTGAGCATGTCAACAATAAAGTTTTCAAATATAGTAAGATTATGACTGTTGTTTTTAGCTTGTTCTAAATTATGGTTTTAATGTTTTGGTATTAGATGGAAGTGACATATATACTACAGTTACCAACAATTTGATACAGTAGCTAGTGTGTTAGGAAACTTCAGAAGCAATCATGGGAGTTCTCATCTGACGTAGTATTTTAATTTACAAGTTTAGTAGTAATTTTTTTATTTATTTTTATAAGTAGCATGATTTGTTTCCCCCAAATTTAGTCCAAGCCTATAGTTGATAAAAATGGTAAAGTTGTTGTATAAGAAAGTTGAATGACAGACTGAATATTTTAGTCAGGCTTTGCTTATTTTTATAATATCAGGTTTATTTTCGATGGTATAAGCTTCAGAACAATCTAACTTATTTCTTACATTCTGTGCCTTTATGTGACAGATTTTATATCCCTTTTCTGATCTAGGATGAAGCTAAGCAGAAACATTTTTTGAACATAAAGGGTGAAATTAGGGACTATAATGACTGAAGGAATGTTTTGGTGAGATTTGTTAATGGAGTGGTAGTAAAGATTTAGGTAGTGATTTAGGGCCAGGTTTGAGATTTAAGTTATAGGGTATGCACAACGTGTTTTTTTCATGTATTTAAGGAGTGGAGTACAGATTTTTGGCAGATATTTTATCCTTATATGCTGTTATTTCTTAATCTGTATATTTTTGTATTTAAGTGAATGCCTTAGTATATTGTTTCTGAAAGCATGTCTGTGAGGTGCATTAATGTTGGGCTCCAGTTTAGGTTATTAGGTTCATTTATTGACAGTGGGGTGATGTTAACTGATGCAGTTCAAATGTCATTTAGATAAAGGGTAAAGAAAATACATAGAGGGGTAAAGGTAGGTAGCTAGAGAGCTGAGAAAGAAAGCCATCATACCTCTCACCCAGAGAAGTAAGGGACAGTAAGAGGAAAAAAAAAAACTAAAGGTCAGGAAGTTTGGAATTGGAGGTTTGGAAGTATGGTAATTTAGGGAAAAGTGAGAAGCAAGGGAGGAGAAAAAAGCCAGGAGTTCAATTCTCTCACCTTTGACCAGAGGAGCAGGGAAGTATGGGCTACAGTAAAAGGTGGTGATCAAACTGTCACTTTGAACAGACCAATAGAGTATGTGAGTAGCTCAATACTTCACCATTGACCTAATAGAGGGAGATGAGTATGGAAATAGCTAAAGAGGTAGAGGTATAGGCAGTGCATTCATAAAAAAGAACTTAGAGATAAAAATAAAATAATTTAACTGGAGAAGATAACATAAGATGGATGCAGTAGGGTCATAGGAAGGATGAAGGCTGAATCTGAGGTGATAGGTGCTAGAAGAGTGTTATGAGGTGTAGGGAAGGTATACATTAACAAAATAAGTGAAACAAGTAACTTAATAGGCTGACATGAGGTTTGCTATGTGTTGTTGCAGGAGGAGGTAGGCAGTTGGTATTACCTGCACATACAATTCTTTAACAGCCCCAACTGTCCTACATCACACAACCTCAGTAATGATTATGTAATGCACAATAATGAATCTGTTGTAAATATGATCAGTTACATGCACTTTCTCCACTGTACTATTAGGGCATATATATCTACTCTCCTATGTAAATTTGTTACTCTCAAACACCTTCTCAACTACACTTTTCTTGGGCCCTCTGTGTCCATCCTTTCCAACCATCTAATTTGAAGGTACTTCCTCATATCAACATACTCATTATAGATGGGTGCAATTGTTCTTACCTTCAGTCATTATCATGTAGTAATGACTTTATCCTGTTACACACTGCTTTTGATGTATACGTATCTCATGTTCCTCAGTTCATTATCAGTATAATAATTCTAAGTCATGCACTGTTATATTTTGTTATTCTGCTTACTGTTTATTCTTTATAAAATCTTTAAAAGTTTTTTTTTGTCTATAAGGCCTGAGCTGTGCCTGAAAATGGTCCTTGAACCAGTGTATTTACCTGGTTAAGAAATGTAAAATAAATAACATAATTATGCTGTTTGTGTTTTTAGATAGTTCTAGTTGATGTAAAGGACAGCATGCCTTTAGAGGCTTGAATGTGAGTAGCTTACTAAGAATAAAAATAATTTGATATAACAGGTGATCTTGGTTTGTTGGGCCAGGGAGCAAGTCACTTGCTAGGATGATTTCACTGGATGTAGAGAGAAGGGTGGTGGATGGTATGAGGATTCTGTTTCTATAAATGTAATGATATGGAGTCAGCTTTGAAAGGGAGGAAGACAAAGTGAAGATGAGTGTTGCAAGGCTGTGAACACCAACTCAAGGGAATCAAGCAGTGAGCTGGGCATGACTCATGAAAAGGAAAGCAGGGTAAGCAGGTGTTTTAAGTTAGAGTATCTTCAGTCCTCCTTGCACCCTCATTGAAACTGCCATGATGCTGTAGTAATTTCACTGCTTTTTAAAAAACGTTGCCACACAATTCTAAGTTAAAATGCCGCACAAGAATTCTGGGGCTGTTAGCGGGACAGCCATAACAATTAGTGGTAAAAGCATATTATTCTCCTAAGTTTTTATTAACTAAAGATAAGTGGAGAAACCTCCCAGCACTTCTAATCTCTCAAGGCTGTAGTTGCTTCTAGAAGTGCCACAGTAGCCTAAGAAACATTTAAACAGCAGCTGCAAGGGGAATGTGCCTTTTCCACATGGGTTCAGGACTATGAAAGACAACCAGGTACAAGCAAAGGTAGGTAGCATAAGAGCAAAACTTTACTTTTATGTATTTAAAAGTAACTAGACACACACAATTCAAAGAGACTCTCTCTTTATGCTAGATCTCTTCTACTTATTTATTTTTTTGGGGAGGGGGGCAATGGGAGTTCCAACCTGGACAATTGGTACAACACCTATTAGGGAAATTCTATAGGTTAAAGGTCACTACGATTAAATTTGAGAAAGCTGGTACTCGTTTGTTTGTGTTTTTTTCTTGGGGATAGGGCTCCAACCTGAATGACCATTTAAGAGGGCATAAAATAAATTTTATATTTTAAAAAAAAACTTGAGTGATACATTCAATGATAAATTCTCCTTAAATCAGAGGTCTTGTACTTGTTTTTTTTTTTTTTTCCTGGGGAACAAGAGTTATAGCCTACACAATGAAAAAAATACCTATAAAATATTTGTTACAAGTCACTAGATTGAGTACATTTGCAGAGAACCTCTCCTTGAATCAGAGCTCTTGTGTTTTGTTTTCTGTGGAGGACATGTCCAACCAGCATGACTAGTAGAAATATTCCAGAGATTAAATTTGGGAAGAAACTCTCTGTAAACTAGAATTCTTGAGCATGTTCTTTTTTGTGGAATGGGGCTTTAACCTGCATGACTAATAGAACAGCTGTACAGAAACATCTAGGAAAGGTAGTCTTAGCTGTTGTAAGGGCAAACATTTTCTGTGACATCATCTTTTTGTAGCATATACCTTTTACACATTTATACCAAATGTCATATGCCAGCTCCCTTTTGAGAGTACATAATATGTTTTAAGAGAATTATAATATGATGCTTAGGTCCAAAATGTCCCAAAGGCTAGAATTCTGCCTTCAAAAATTTAAATGTACGTAGATGTGAATTTGATCCAGTCAATTTGGCTGCTTCAGACCACTGGATTTGAACCATGCAATGTTACAACTAAAAATAGAAAAATCTCATATATATATATATATATATATATATATATATATATATATATATTTTTTTTTTACTTGCAAAGTGACAACTCAGTAGTACAATAAATATATATTCTGGATCAGTGGTGTGTAGGCTGTCTTGAACAGAACTCTTATACCGCTCCAATGGAAATTGAGTATCAGGGAAAGGTCTCTGAATTCTTGTATTTGTTACCTATATTTAAAGGCCATGTATCATTTCCCAAATAGTTATGAATGTCAGGTGTAAAGTGCACATAAGACTGCAATTCAGACCTCAAGCATTTGAGTGCACACAGTTTGAACCTACCAGGTGAGCTAATTCAGATCATGGTGTTTGATAGATAGATAAAGAGATAGGTACGGGTTCTAATCATTTCATCAAAAGTTCAGAATATTGGGCCCATTTGCTACCGGCAAAGTATATTGAAATGTCTAAATTTTGACAAATACTGGTAGCTGGTTGTCCAAGGACATGGTAGAGCAAGGAGGAGAATTTTTCCCTTTCCTAGCTAAAGAGTGATTTCAGAGTCAGTATATGTAATTAGCAGTGAGTGTGGGGAACACAAGGGGGTTTGCTGCCAATATAAAATATTTTTAATTTTTTTTTTTTTTTCATTATTTTGTGTCAGTGTTTTCAGATTAAATGTGTCTTTCGGCTTTTCCCGGTTAGGGGTCGCCACAGCGGAACTCTGATCTGCTAATGATTGGCAGTTGATTTTTATGTACCGGCTTGCCAGGCCTGACACACAACCTTCAACGAAGGTACGCCCATTCACGCATGTCTCTACGCAGAAGACACTCTAGCTGAGAATTGAACCAGACAGCGTCTTACTGTGAGGCGACCGCAGCACCACCACCGCGGGTCTACTCTTTTTATATTCAAACATTTGTTTGTTCTGTATTTTAATATATATGTGTGTATATATATATATATATATATATATATATATATATATATATATATATATATATGTATGGCTCCCTATCAAAAGAATGAATGAATGAATGAATTACCAAAGCATCGAACCTCAAAACAATGAGACTAGAATGACGAATGTTCCCCACAACCCCTGCTAATTATATATACCAACTCCGAGATCACAAAACAGCTGGGAATGGGAAAGACCTCAAAGACAGCTATACTATTATCTCACACAATACCTCACCTGCTAGTGTTCTAACTTTTGCTGATGTGAGGCTTAATTACTTTGAATATTTGGCATTCTGTTCTCCTTGTTTTGATATTCAGTATTGTGGTAGTTCATTCTTGTGATAGGGTCCCATATATATATATATATATATATATATATATATATATATATATATATATATATATATATATATATATATACACATGTGTGTATATATATATATGTATATGTATGTATATATATATATATATGTATATATATATATATATATATATAGATACACACACACACACACACACACACACACACACACACACACACACACACACACACACACACATACATAAAATATCTAAACAAGTTAATGTCAGTGCCACTAACACACAAAGTGACACATTATCACAAATGCTCCGTGGCATAAAGATGTGTCCTCCCCCATGCCCCTGATAATTATGTATACTAACTCCAAGTTTGCACAATACTCAGGAAAAGGCATATTCTCCAACCTCCGGAAATAAATAATCTTGCACAGTTGTCAACCTTTCAATCATCTGTTTTGCTGATCAAAGTATGTCGACAAATCAGAAGTTAACGCCACTGCATGTCGACCACATTTAAGCACTCCTATACACAAACACACACACATACACTATACATATTTTTTGGATAATTCTATTTGATTGATGTTTTCTTCTCATGTAGTGATAATTCAGTAAATATATTTTATATCAGTGCTGCATTTTGAATCCTGAGCAAACATTTACTACCCCCTCCAGTGGGAACTGATTGCAGTGCACCATGACATATGACAGTAAAATGCTTTTATGAATAAAACACAGTATTTCAAACCCTATTCACAAATTCCTTATAAAACTTCCACAGAATTATCGAGAGACTCTCAGGTACAAAATGCATTTAAGTCTGCAATTCTGCTCGCAAGTATTTAAATGTAGTCCATTGTTGACCTGAATGCCATCACTTTGCATCCAGGTACAAGCAAAGGTAGGCAGTGTGGTGGCAACATTTTTTACTTTCATGCATTTGAAAGTCACTAGATGCACTAAATTCAAAGAGAATCTCTTTTTATGCCAGATCTCTTCTACATATTTTTTGGGAGGTGGGGGTTCCAGCCTGGGAAACTGGTACAGCATCCATTAAGGAATTTTTATGGTTAAAAGTTAGTAAGATTAAATTTAAGGAGAAAGCTGGCACTCTTGTGTTGTATTTTTTCTTGGGGAGGGGGCGCAACCTGAATGCATTCTGTATTCTGAAGAGGTTGTATGAACCCCCACCCAGTAGAAAAGGGTATACTGCCAAATGTAAGATTGTGACAGGACAAGGTTTATGAACATCTACATTTGCTACTTATGTATAAAAAGCCATATGCGGCTTTCCCTTTGAAAGATCATAATTAAATTTTCAGGGAATTATAATTGGGCACTCATGAATAACATGCTCCTAAAAGTGCAGTTGTACATTCAAGGAATTAAGTGCAGCTCAATACTGAATTTGTCTTACTAGCTGGTGTTGTGGCATGGAGGGTTAAAACTGTAACTACAGCTCAAGCAACATGGGTTTGACTAGCACCTTGGGCGTCTGAGTTGCAGGCAGGGTGCCATCAGAGTTGCCTCCTGATGGGAGGCATCGTCCACAGAGGAGAATAGCCTTTGGATGTTGTCAAATGAATGCAGGGGAGGGGGTGAGGAAACAAGGATAAGTCATAACTTAATTCCCATCAGCAACAGCAGAAGCAGTTGCTGGCACTGGCTCCTAGGATGCCCTTTAAAGCCAAACTGGCCCAGCTCAGTTATAGAAAATGTTCTGGCAAGAAGGGGAAACTTGTAGACCCAGCAGTGGAAAAAGGTACTAGGAAGACCAGAAATGATGAAACAGCAAGGGAAAGGGTAACAAAATACAGAATTTGGCAACATCAGTTTGGCTGCTTCAGGCCGTGATGCGTAAGCCGTGGCATGATCTTCTTTTCTTTTGGCTGCTCCTATTAGGGGTCGCCACAGTGGATCATGCATTTCCATTTCGTCCTGTCCTCTGCATCTTGCTCTGTCACACTAACCACCTGCATATCCTCTCTTACCACATCAGTAAACCTTAACTTAGGCCTTCCTCTCTTTCTCTTACCTGGCAGTTCCAGCCTTAGCATCCTTCTCCCAATTTACCTAGCATCCCTGCTCAGCACACGTCCAAACCAATGGAATCTTGCCTGTCTGGCTTTGTCTCCAAACCATCCAACCTGAGCTGACCCTCTAATATACTCATTTCTAATCCTGTCCATTCTCGTCACACCTAATGCAAATCTTAACATCTTTAACTCTGCCACCTCCAGCTCTGACTCCTGTCTTTTCATCAGTACCATAGTCTCCAACCCATATAACATAGTTGGCCTCACTACCATCTGGTAGACCTTTCCTTTCACTCTTACTGGTACCTGTCTGTTACAAGTCACTCCTGACCCTCTTTTCTACCAACTCCACCCTGCCTGCAATGTCTTCTTCACCTCTCTTCCACACTCACCATCACTATGAACTGTTGATCCCAAGTATTTAAACTCATCCACGTTCGCCAACTCTATTCCCTGCATCCTCACCATTCCTCTGTCCTCTCCCTCATTCACACACATATTCAGTATTAGTCCTGATGACCTTCACTCCTCTCCTCTCCAGAGCATATCTCCACCTCTCCAGGGTCTCCTCAACCTGTTCCCTACTCTCACTACAAATCATAATGACATCCTTTGATACAATGCATGATACAAATAAAAAGCAAATGTTTTTGGAGGAGCATGATTTTTACTTCTGATTCTGATGCTGTTAACACTCTTTAAACATATACTCTATACATGGCCTAGTCCAAGAAGTAGTAGTAGAAGACAAAGCCATATACTGCCAAGGGTAATTAAGTATAATGCAAAATGCCAGATTATGACAGTGATGTCTGTACACCCCTACAGTTGTTTTTTGTTTATAAAAGATCATGTGGCAGTCCTCTTTTGTGATATCACTGCAAAACTTTCAAGCAATGATGGTAACATGGTCAGCATTTTAAACTGTGTGCAGTAGAGGGTTAAAGCTCTGAGTATGACATTGGTAAGCTGAGTCTGAATAGCAGTTCAAGCTCTGAAAGAACTTAACCAACCTGATTTCAGTTAGCTGATGACCACTGGGCATGAGAGGTTAGCACAGCGCTGAAAATGGCCAGGATGGGGACATGGGCTTAGCTATTGCAAACCAGTGATGTTGGTTCTCATTGGTGTGTGTGGCTGGTAACATAATCATGCACAGACAGGATACTTACATTAATCACTAGAGCTGGGGTTAAGGCCTCATTACAAATGCACCCTTTGCTAGGATGCCATTGATGGCATACACCACCTCCTTGGCTCACTGAATATTGACCCTTCCAGTTTGATCTCCACTTTCTGATGCAGATACCAAGTGCAGAATAATGACTGGACTCCAGACTGATAGAGGGAGACTTATGATCTGCAACACAGAAGGCATATATAAAAATGTACCACAGAGTTCTCTTTTTCCCTTAGAGATTTCAGAACAGCTCATTGTTGAATTTACCATCAAAAATTGTTTTTTTCAGTAAGTGAATATTTGGTGATGTCAACTTTACAGTCAGAAAAACATTGCTTTGCTTAGTAAACTATATGATCTGAAATAGTTTACTTAATTTGGTCTTCAACCTGTGGGTAACGAATCCGTTTCAGATCCGAGCCGGCAAATTCACTAACATCTGCTCTGAGCTCCGAGCTCCTCCCCTTACCCATAATACACCTTTTCTACCTTCCAACCCCCAGATCTCTTTTGCCGCGGCTTGCCTGAAGCATCGTGATCTCCTGAGCTCCGAGTTAGTGAGTGGGTTATTTGTTTATTAAGCAGTCTTTTCTTAATTTTTTGAGTGTTAGGTGATTGGTGTAGGTTTCCTCTCCTCCTCCTCTCGCTGGTATGTCATGTATTAGAGTTAGTTTGTTAGAGTGTGTTGCTTCCCCTCCCCCCTCAGTGTTCTGTGTGCCTTGAGTGTGTGTTGAGTGGGTCTGAGTGGGAAATAGGTATTTTTTTTCCTTTTCCTTCTCTTATTGTGTGATTTTTTTTTTCTTCTGTAGAGACATGGCTGACCCCAAACCTGTCTTCTAAAGGTGCACTGAGTGTGACCACATATTGACTCCAGCAGATGGCCACACTCTTTGTGTTATGTGCTTGGGCATAGCACATTTGAGTACTGACTGTACTATTTGTGTGGGTTTTAACCCGCAGGCTATTAAGGATAGAAAGGCTAAGTTGGCCCTCAAATGCCTTCTACCCACTTCTGAGGCAGCCGCCTCGTCCACTGCTTCTGTCACAGTGGCTGCTTTGGCTGCCTCTCCTTCCTCTCTTGTCCTTGCTTCTCCTCCCTCCCAGACTGGGACTCAACCTTCCATTTCTATGCCTGTGGAAGTGGACCACAAAAGGGGCAGAGAGAAGGAGAGAGCATAAAACAGACAAACATAAAGCAGAGAAACACAAGAGATCTCCGGACCTTCCTTCTACTCCCACCAAAAGTCAGGCTAGGATCTGTGACTCCCCTCGGCTCCGATTTCTGAGATTTTCGCCGGAGCTGGAGGAGACACATCCTCCATCTAGGGCCTCGGTTCCTCGACCCGCCAGGTCGGAGTCCGTGGCCTCATCGAGATCCACGCGTAGCTTATCTGAAGCTGACATGGATAAAATGATGAGGAGGTTCATTCGTACTCAGATCCAGATGGGAGTCTTGCCAGCCCCCTCTCCCTGTGGAGGGGGAGCACGCTTCCTTTTTTCACACCAATTTCTCCTTCTCTGGTCCATCCACTGGGTTCGGAGTACTCGGATCCAAGGATGGACTTAGTCAGGGGATCAGCGCCGACTGTACCTGTCTCCTTGATGCCAGCAACTTCCTGGAGCTTGTCGGATCCTACCAGTTTGGATCCGAGTGGCTCTCTGAGCCGGAGCTTGGGTTCAGATCCGAGGGAGTGGAACTTTTTTCCTCTGCTCTGGTGTTGTCGGGCCAAGTTCCCTCCCTTGGATGTCCGTCCACTTCAGGCCCAGCTCTGATTCTCACGTCGGATTCAGGGAGAGCAGTTTCTTGAATAGTACCCCAGGAGGCTTGTTTTCCCTTGGCGTTCACGTGGTAGAAAGGGTTCTGTCCACTGGATGGAGACCCTTGACTATCTTCCTCGGATTCCGCCCCGATTCCCTCGGCTGTGTCTACGAATCCCATCTTTTTACCAGATGGATGGCCCATGCTCGAGGAGCCCCAGGCTGTTTTCCCTGAGGAACAAGTGGCTTGCGAATTTCCCCCAAAGAGCCCCAACGGAGATGTGCCTCACAACCATACGTGCAAGAGGAGGCACTTGGACTCTCCCTAGTCCCTCCCCAAGGACACGGATTTGGATGATGGGGAAGGTTCCCCCACGTCACCTCTCGAGGATGTCTCATGGAAATCCTATGCCAATAGGGAGGTTGGTCCACCCCCAAACCTTCTTCTGACGAATCTGTGTTCCTGGAGGCTTTCAGCATGGGCCCATCTTCTTCTTGGGTATCCCCCCCGCAGATCCCCTGGTGAACCTGGTTACCTCATGGGCCTGGAAGGAGCTGGACACCATGGAACCAATCCCTAAATGTCCAGACAAGGTCTTGAGTCCACCTTCAGATAGACCAGCATGGAACAAGGGCTCCCCCATAGACACTATGGTGGTAGCAGCAGCCACAAAAAAGGAACTAGCCCAGGAGAGTTCCTCGGTTCATCCCCCCAACTGAGAGTCTCAGATGATGGACCGCTTAGGGAAGCGGGTTTATGTGTCAGTGACCTTTTCCATCAGGGCACTGAACTACCTGGCCCACGTCATGAGACTACAGCATGACCTGATCAAGGAACTGGCTGAGTCTCACCCTAAGTCCATATTGCAGGAGGACAGAGACACGTTCTCCATGAGGATGGCTACTTTAAAAGCAGTCTTTAATACGCTCATGCGACTCCTCTCACATGCTACCGAAGGAGCGGCTAGGGTGGCTGGGTCCGGCGTGTCCATGAGACGCAAAGCCTGGCTCAGACTATGTCAGTTTTCGGAACCTTTCAAGGTGTCTTTTGCCAACGCCCCTTATGTCAGCTCTCCTCTTTTTGGTAAGACCATCAAAGAGACTTTGGTCCAGAGTGAGAGACTCCAAGACACTATCTGCAGTCGGAATCCGCTTCTCGAACCCTCAAAGATCCTTTTCCCGGAATCAGAGAGGGCAAAAGAAGATGTGGTTCTGGAAGTCACAGTATTCCCGGTACTCAGGGCTCTTCTTCCCCCAGAGGTAGAGGGGAACAGGATAGACACTGGCCCAGAGGCAGAGGGGATCCGAGGACTTTTGGGTCTCGAGAACCTTTTTCGGACAGGCCCGGACAGCAACTCTGGGGGGTTGCCTGACTGCTCTACTCTGGAGGCAGTTGGGGGTCAATTGTTGTTGCACTTGGCGGCATGGGATTCCGTAACATCAGACCACTGGGTGCTTCAGATCATATCCAGAGGATACTCTATCCCCTTTTTGGTTCCTCCCAAACACCTCCAGGACGTACCACCCACGTAAAGGGAGGCAGCAGCACTGGAAGTCTCCAAGCTGCTAGAGAAACAAGCCATCAAACTCATCCCCCCAGATCAGTTTGGATCGGGCATCTACTCCAGGTTCTTTTTGGTGTCAAAGAAAATGGGGGATTTAAGGTCCAGAATGGGGCTTATCTACCATGAACCTGTCAGTTGCCAAAGAAAAAATCTGGATGGTCACATTACAGTCCATCATGCTGTACCTGCAAGATAGCGACTGGATGTGCTCGTTAGACTTCCAGGATGCCTACTATCACATAAAGATGCACAGAAGCTCCAGAGGTTCCTCCACTTCCGGCTAGGAGTCAGTCATTACTAATTTTGAGCCCTACCCTTTGGTCTCACCACAGCCCCCAGGGTGTTCATCAAAGTGATGGCGGTAGTAGCGGCTCACCTGAGGCTTCAGGGGATTCAGGTTTATCCGTACCTGGACGATTGTCTCCTCACTGCTCCCACCAGGCATCTACTTTCTCAAACCAGGGACTATTTCTTAAAGCTTGCTCTTCAATTGGGGATTACAATCAACGCATCCAAATCACTTCTAAATCCTGTCCAGGTGATAAACTACATTGGGGCAAGGATAGACACACTACAGTGCAAAATCTTCCTGACCATGGAGAGAGTGCGAAACCCGAGGATGCATGTTTCCCTGATCTACCGTTCTCATCTTCCCTCGGCAGAATCAATGTTGAGCGCATTAGGTTCTATGGCAGCAACCATAACACTACTTCTGTGCACCCGGTTACACATGCGAGTACTACAGTAGACACTAGCGATGCAGTAGTCTCTGTTGGATCTTCCATTATCGTATCCAATACACCTCAGTCGAGTCTGCAGGTCATCCCTTCTGTGGTGGATGTAGTCTCTGGAAATCTGGGAGGGATGACCTTTTGTTTCAGCCCCCGTCCAAGCCACAGTGACCACAGATGCCTCCCAACTTGGGTGGGGGGGCATTGTTTGGGCAGGTCAGTCCAAGGCCTGTCATCCCCTGTCAAGACTAGTTTGCATATAAACGTTCTGAAGATGAGGGTGGTCCTTTTGGCATTGCAAGCCCTTCATGCCTTTCTTCCTCTGGGAAGCATTGCAATTCAGTCAGACAACATGTCTGGTATGTCAACAAACAGGGAGAGACCAGATCTTACCCCCTTTGTCACGAGGCCATGAGAGTGTGGGAATGGGCGATCTCCACCGGTTGCCTTCTCATAGCAACGCACATTCCAGGGTGGTCCAACATCTTAGCGGATAGGTTGTCGGACTGTTTTGATGCCTTATGAGTGATCTCTGAATCATTCAGTAGCAGAGCAGATCTTTTTGGAGTGGGGTCAGCCTTGCTGTGATCTCTTCACATCTCCTTCCAGTACGAAGTGCAGCGGGTTCTTCATTCTGAACCTCCAGCCGGGGGAGTCCCCCAGAGATGCCCTAGTCCATGCTTGGCCTCCCGGTCTTCTGTATGCTTACCTTCCAGTACCTCTTATTCCGAGGTTCCTACAGAAAGCTTGTCAACTGGGGAGCAAAGTGATCCTCATTGCCCCATGTTGGCCTCGCCAGGTATGGTTTCCCTTCATTTGGTCTCATCTTCTGGCTCCGCCTTGGATCTTGGATCCCATTCAGGATCTTATTTCACACCCATCAGGGGTGCCTCATCCGAACCTGGGCAGTTTGAAGCTCATGGCTTGGCTGCTCCAGTTCCCATGATTACTTGGACTCTGGATTATCCTCTTCAGTCAGGTCTATTCTGGTGGCAGCTCATAAGTCTTCCACCAGGAAGATTTACCGTAGCCAATGGAAACGTTTTTCCTTTTGGGCTTCTCAAAGGAGTTTAGATCCTTTCACGGCTCCTATTTCTGCCATTCTCTACTTCCTAGCCAATATTTTTCAACAAGAAGCAAGCTCTTCTACTATCAAAGTTCAATTAGCTGCCCTCTCTCATTTTCACGTGGGTGAGAATTCTGCCTCTCTGGCCTGTTCCAGACTGTGTAAAGCCTTTATTAAAGGTACTTTCCTGTTACGCCTCCCTGTCAAGGATCCTGTTCCTCCATGGGACCTTACTATGGTTCTTCAAGCTTTGGTCGCTCTGCCATTTGAACCTGCTGCAATCACAGATCTTAAGTTTTTGTCTTGGAAAACACCATTTCTAGTCGCTATCACCTCTGCTAAAAGGGTTTCAGAACTGCAAGCTTTGTCCAGTAAAGTTCCATATATGATTTTCCATAATGATAGGATTTCCCTTTGGACCAATCCGTCCTTTCTTCCCAGGTTGAATCACAAGTTAAAATCAATCAGACCATTAACTTACCTGTTTTCTTCCCAAATTTTGCTAACAAAATGGAATACAGATTCCACTAGTTGGATGTTCATAAACAGTTACGATTTTATTTACACAGAACTAAACACTTTCATAAATCTGATCATTTGTGTCCTTCTCTAAACCCTTTTTGGGTAAACCTATCTCCAAGGTCACTATTGCTAGGTGAATTTCCTTGTGCATCCTTCAGGTCTATAAGGATAAAGGTTTGTCTCCTCCGGGTCAGGTGAAAGCTCATTCCACTGGGTCAATGGATACTTCTGCAGCCTTTTGGTCTAGAGTCTCATTGGATGATATTTGTTCTGCAGCTACTTGGTCCTCATCTCATACCTTCATTTCTCACTACAAATTGGATTTGACTTCTAGAAGGAGAGCATCCTTTGGTTCCGTGGTGCTCCGGAATATCCTTCCATGAGAGCCGCCCAGGAGTTTAGTAGCTGGGGATGCTGTCCCACAGGTTGAAGACCAAATGAAGTAAACTACTTCAGCTATAGAAGTTATGCACTCACCATAATGTTCCATCTGAGTAGTTCTAGTTCATTTGTCTTCAACCGTCCCTCCCTCTTTCCCCCTGACCTTATCATATGAACAGCCTGTTGGCTGCAGTTTTAGGTCATAAAGTATTCTTCAGGTCGGGTTCTCAGTATAAGGGTCAGCAAACTCGATCTGGAGGTTGGGAGGTAGTGGAGGTGTATTCTGGGTAAGGGGCGGAGCTTGGAGCAGATGCTAGTGAATTTGCTGGCACAGATCCTGTGCCCGCAGGTTGAAGACAAATGAAGTAGAACTACTCAGATGGAACATTATGGTGAGTACATAACTTCTTTTTTTTTCATTTCTAATGCAATAACAGTAATGAACTTAGTCCAGTCAGAACATTAGTCATATGTCCACTAATAATTACCAAGTGTAATCCTCAATGTCAGACTTTGAATACGATGACCTATAAACCCTAGCATTTAGCACTTCGTTATAAAAGGTCATATGTTAGTCGTCCTCTGAGACCTAAATTGCAAAACATTCATATGATCCAAGGGTACTTAGCTACAGAACGTACCTTGGACTACCATTCTACTCTTGGGGTTATAAGTGCAGCTTAATGCTGTATTTGACATCAGCAAATTGTCTCCATGATGGTGCCATGTTTGCAGTTTCAGAAATGTGACTACATCTAGGAAATATATAGGACTGTTACTTTTGATACAATGTCAGCTCAGTGGAGATATTTTTTGGACCTATTCTTCATAACCCAGCCAAAGAAGAAATCGTATACTGTCTGAAAGTTAACAAAGATAGCTGTAGCTGAACAAATAAATAAATAATTGAACAAATAAAGGCTAGGATCAGACTGCTGTTATTACCACTATAATCATGTAATCCATTTAAGATGTACTGAACAGCTTTGATGAATGTTACCTTTCTAGTAAATATTGTAAATATGTACATATTAAACCTGTTATGCAAAATACAAGATTGTGAAGACAATATATACAAAAACTGTACATTTGATACCTATGTATAAAAGGCCATATGACAGATCCCCTTTCAGAGCTCTTACTAAATGTTTTGGAGAAATAAAGAGTACTTGAGTACAAATTACACTTAAGACTGACATTATCTCCCAGGGATATCAGTGTAACACAGTGCTGAATATGACTGCAGCACACTTTCCACTCAGTGCATGGAATTTTGCTCATGTCAAGTATTTAGTCACAAGACTTTTCATTGTCTGGAGAAATTTATTTAAGTTTTAGTTTTGAAATGGCAACACACTGAAGATATATGCTGAACATGGGCTACATTTTGCCACTCTGATTAGGAGTCATTTACTCCTATGTAATGGACACCTGGTGTAATGCAGCTTGCTAGCTCAGTATATTCTAATGGCAATATAGAACTAATGGTGGAACATGTCAGTACAGGGTTATAGCTCTGAAAGAGGATGACATTTTCTACCAAATATACATACATCAAATCTGAATATTGAGTTATCTGTCCTGACAGAAGCAAGAAAACCATCTACCGGAAAATCATACATATCCAAAAGGATTTCTTCTTGCTGCCGCACCAAAAGTATCATGCCTTCTCATGTAGACATAAATCCAGTGTTGCAATAAATCTTTATAAGTTATTTTTCCAGGGCCTTTCTTATTCGTGTCAAGCTGCATGCTACTACCATCTCTGCCTGCCTCCCCTTTTCTCCTCTTATTTAGTTTCACCCCACCTAAAACAGTTCCTAAAAGGAGTTATTCATCTATGACCTTCCAAGAAAAACCCAGTCCCTTCTTGGGACTTAAAATATGTACTAGAAAAAAAAACATTGCCCCTTTTTGAGCCAGCAGCTTCTGCACCATTAAAGATGCTCACATGGAAGACCACCCTGCTGATAGTTGTCACCTTAGACAGGCAGGTCTCAGAACTACAAACCATCATGTGCAAAGAAGCTTTCACTTTTTTTCCAGTTGGACAGAGTAACCCTTAGAGCTACCCTTTTTTATGCCCAAGGTGGTATTAGAACTCTCCTTGAATCAAGCTATTCACCTGACAATGTTTTTTTTCCAAATCTGCAAAATAAAGCACAGAAAATCTTCCACTCCAACAGATCAGGTATTATCTGAGCAAAACAAAGTTCCCAAACAGGGCAGAGTAACTGCTAGTGACCTTTGCAGTAGGGAGAGAAGGTAGACCTGTCTCCAAACAGACTATTTCAAAGTGGATATTCAATTGCATTATTTTCTGTTATACCCGTCATGGTAAGACACCTACCAGCCCATGTCAGGGCTCATTCCATGAAACACAGGGCAGCCACTGCCTTCCTTAAAGGTATTCCTACCCAAGACAATTTGGAAGCTGCCACATGGACCTCTCTCCACATGTTTACCAAACATTGCCATTTATGCAGTGCCTCCAGGGCTAGGACAGGATTTGCTACTGCTATCCTACAGAACCTGCTGTCCCAGGCGCCACTAGACTGCCTAACCCCAAACTGTAGCTTTGGGAGTCCTCCCAAGAATCAGTGCTGCAACATTGACTATGAAGAGCATAGTACAATTGTGTTACATAACATGTACCATAATGTTAGCCGTTTCAAAAGATCAGTGTTGCAGTACAAGCATCCATTCACCCTCCTGTCCTTCTATCTGCTGGCCTGTCTTCCATTCCTGGGGGATTTTCTGGCCCAGTATCTCTTATCCATCATCATTCTCTCCTTACATTCCTAGTCCATGATTAAAATCATCATTTATTTTTTTCAGAAACCTTGGACAACTGGAAAGGTTGTGTTGTCTTCAGGCATCACTGCTTAACACAGCCTAGAAAGACCTGAAGATGACACTGATGGATCCGCCTTGACATTTGGACATCGGTCTTCAGACATCCGTTGGCTAGGAATGATACAAAGACTGGAAACTGGGCTGTCTGTGGGCAGAAAGACCCAAGCATCAGTACTACAACATTGAACTACTGAAGCATTTACATTTATGGTAAATGTAACACAACTGTACCTTTGGGGCAACAGGCTGAGGAGCTTTCCAGTGAATCATGAATCAGTTTTCCTTATTACAGCCTTTTTGTTGCTGCAGACAGATGTTTGCTGATGGTGTAGCTTTTCTATGCTTCCCTCAAAACTATAGTACCTGGAAGCTATGTTCTTTGGCCTACTAGCCATAGTGCCAAGGTTTGCTGGGGCGTCCCCCTTGGCACTTGTCCATTATATGGGTTCTATGGGGCCACCAAGGTACATGGCTGTTCTCCTTTTCACTGAATTTCTTGTTCTCCAGAGTCTTGCTTTCTGTCAGATTTTGACCCTACATTATTTCTTATGCTTTGAATGGGAAATTGTTACTGGTTGCATGGAACCCCTCCCATACCTTCAGGAGAAGGGCAAAGCCAGAGACTGTAATCAGAACTAGGTCTTCAGGGTGAGAATAGACCATCTGCTACCTTGGGTTCACATTGTTTTCCTTCTCCTGTTGGGATAACTGACTAAAAGGGGAATTATGGTACTTGTGTTCCATTTAATTGAGATTTTCCTGCCCTTTTGCTGATTCATGTTGTTGTAGAATTTGGGGGCATATTTGATTCCTGTTTTTGGCTCCCCTTGGTGGCCAAATGGGGTGTGCTGCCTCTACTGTTTGGACTAATCTAGCAGACCGCGCTGGATTTGATCAGGAATGCCCCCCTATATTGGGGTGACAGATAGTCTCATCTTGCTATTTGACCTGGGTTGGTTTTCCTGACACCTTGTCAGCTTTCTGGCTGGGTCTAAAACTAGCTGTAAGCCTTTTGCTTAAGTTTCAGATGGATATAGTTTATCATTTCAATGATGTGGTACTTTGTTTCAGCATAATTGGGCTGCTGCATGTGTCTCTGTCATTTTGGTCGATTTTATGCTTGGCCTTAATCCCATGTTTTGGGTTCCTGAGCAATCTGTATTTTGTTGGCTCTTTGTAGAAGGTATGATTGAAGCTTAGCATCAGCTAGTCAAGTAGTTACCCTAGGAGTGCTCCTTCCCATCCATATTGGTGATCCTTCACCTTCAAGGAACTTGGAATTCATGTTTAGTAGGTTTTACCTGTTGTCTGTTGGTTTGGATGGGCTGGTAGTGTGTGGCTTTATATATGAGTTGATCTGCTTTCTTTTTAGCTCTGCCTTTCCCTAGGGCCTTGGTGCTTTAGTTTTACAGGTAAGGGGATTGTCTTCTCCCCTTGTCACTTCTCACGTGAATGTCTTTAAACAAGCTGTTTCATCTCATGGTTTCTTTACAGAGGAGAAATTGAACTGAGTGAGGTGACTTATCACTCCTTGGAGAGGTGTAGCCTTCCAGGGAGTCTGCTGGGTGATTAGATGGTTTGATGGTTAGTTTCTCTTTAAGCAGGTAGGAGAGGGCTCGCAGTTTCACTGTTTTAGTGAGTTGGCAGATGTGTTCTCTGTCCTGTTTTGTGGTTCTACCCTCTGGCCATGGCTGCATTTAATTCTGCTTCATTTTAGGAGTAGCTGTCTCAAGAGCTTCATCTATTGTCAGATTCCATCACTGTAGATCCGGACTTTGATACTCCCTTTATGAGTGTTGTAGCCATGATTGTGACTCTGAGAATTGGGTCTCATCAGGCTTGACTTTCTTGTGAGTCTCACCTAATTCAGTAATCCCAATGGGATTTATTCAAATATCAAAAACAAATCCAGTCATACAATTACAGATAAGATTTAAACAAAAATCACCAAGTTAAAAAAAAGTCATTAAAATTAGCTGCAAATTGTGGTGCACAAAAGCATTATTGATTACTTTAATGATTTGCCTTTAACTTGGTGATTTGTATTTAATATTGATTAAAGACCTTCATCTATTTACCCGTGCCTGTTTTTTTTTTTGAGTTTTGTGGCACAGATATACTTATTTTTGCATATTATTAATGATGATTTATTCGGATTTGACAAAAGATCAAAATGATCCCCCACAAAAATATCAGGAGCAGTAAATGCTTTGAATTTTCCAAAATATCACAGCTCCATTGCATGTAGCATGGCAAGTTTATTGAGTTTGATTGATGCAGACAAAACAGATGTAGCAGTAAAGCTGCCTTGCTGACTGATATGGCATTGCTTCAGACTTCCAGTTAATGCCTTGTAATGCAGTTCTGATGCAATTCATTCATTTTCATTTTCCTAATTTATCCAATTAAGCAATATGTATACTACAGGATAACAACTGCAACAATGCTTTGGTCTTCAAATAAAGGCATGTTGCAGAAGGAAATTGCAATGCAGAATTATTTTATCTTGGCGACTTACATCTGCTATCATTCAGAATGAGATATTAATACATCCTATGGTGTTTTGGTTGTGCTAAAGCTTGTCAACACTTAAGAATAAGCACTATCTTGATATCTATCTACATTCAAAGATATTAGTCTTTGAACAGTGAAAAGTCCATTCATCCATAAAAGAAACATTAGTAGCAAGTCACATTTGTAACTTTACTTCTCACTTTTTCACTGTAACAATGTAACAGGAAGAACCTATTTCATCTGTTGCAGGAAAGACAAGTGGAGTTAGGTATCAGCTTGAAGATTCAGTATTAGCTCGTGCAAAATACAGAGTATACAGAAGCTTGCAGGACTGCAACCATCCCTCCAGTATACTTGAAACTATTAACCTGTTCCATTATTTTCCCTTCTACCTCAGTTTTCAGCTTCTTCTGATTTCTCATTTGATGCCTGTCAACTCTCTTTTGTGTTCTTAATTTATCCCCTGTGCCTTCAGTTTTGCATTCCATTCCTCCATCATTTGCTAAAGTTACTGTTCAGATTCTGCTTGTAATGCAGTATTGTTTACATACAGTAGTTTTGTGATCTATCACCTCTGACTTGTTTGCTAATGTTGTCCATTACCAGTATGAACAGTAGTAGACTCAGAGCTGAATCTCACTGCATACCCACTGCCACTGGGAAGTGGGAACCCCTCTGCGAGTCAGAATACTTTCTTTCTGTCATTGGGACTTTGTAAATAGCCTGCACTAATTTTATCAATGTTTCTAGGACTTTAAACTATCACAGAACCGCCCAAATCAGCTTTCTTTTGACCTTGCCATGTGCTTTCTCCAAGTCTAGGAATGCATAGTTGGGCTATTTCCTCATATCTTCCTTATTCTCGTCTGTCTTTCCCAATACAAACACTGGGTCATTTATGCTGCATTCTGATCTAAATCTGAACTGCTTGTTTTCCATCTTACATTCAGCTGCTCTGCATATTCATTTATCAGTCACCCTCTTCAGCACTTTCATGCAATGTGACAAGAGGGTGATACCTCTGTACTGCCAAAAGATGGAATGCATCCTTTGTTCTTGTACACTGGCATTTGAATGCTTGTTCTCCATTCATCTGACATGCACCTTTTTCTCCGTACTGCAAGTGCTGTCAGGAGGCCTTTCATTCCTAATTGACCCAGCATCTTGATCATATCTGCCCTGACCTCTTTCCTTTGTATTTAAAAGTGAAGTACTCCTTTCTGAAGATTTGTGTACATGCCATTTCAGCTTCCACAAACATATAAAACCTATGAGGTTGTCTAGTTTGATGTCAGTTTGTTTGTTTATTTATTTACATGTTGACGACTGTGTTTGTCTCATTAGGCCAGTTGTCTCTTTTCAGGGGCTTCCTAAGAGGAAGGAGTTAAAATAATGGTTAAGGTATTTACCTCACAGACACAAGGTACATGGTTTGATTCTCACCTTTGAGAGAAATTGGCTTAAAATGGCCCACAAGGCCAGTTAGCCTATTACTTAACATATGACCTATGAACTAAGGTGGTATTCGTACTAGCTTGGCTAAATTTAGCCAGAGGACTGTGGAACATCCCCTACCATTTTCAAGCAGGGATGTTGTTTGTTGTGGCACTTCCTGCTTCCTATCTAGGCATGGAGGCAGCTTGGATTCATAGGTTCATAGGTGTTTACTAGGCTAATGACCACGGTGGCTTTTCTAAGCCTAGCCATGCATCCCAACTCTCAACTTCTGATACCCTTGATAAGTGTAAACAGAGGCTTGGGAGATGAAACATTTACAAGCTAGGGCCTGGGAGATGAACCATTTACAGATTGTCTGTGTTCATTAGAGACATAGGTGCCAAACCAGGGATGAATTTCTTGTTGCCCATCCAGTTGTCCAAGTAGCACTTGAATTGGGTTAGTGAGGAACTCTGCTTCACATGGATGGGGAGCCTGTTTCAGAGATGGGGTTATCTCTGGGATACATGCCTGTCTCATCTACGGGTCCTATTTATATCACAGGCAAATTTCAAGTCCTTAGAACGGGTAATTCTGATGCTGTTTGTTTTGTGAATATGCAGGAGGTCGATTAGAATGGGGTCTGACTATGCCCTGTATCTTAGGCATTGATCTCCCCTTAAAAGTCTGTAGGAGACAGAATGCAGGGATAGAGCCTTGATGCAGTCTGCATAGGACATTTTACTTAAGCCCTGTATTCTTTTAGTGGGGAACCTCTGTGGGCTTTCCAATTGTTGGATATGCCTGGTTAGGTACATACCAAAGGGGGAACTGTACTCAGTGATAGGTCTGATGAATGTCAAATACAGTGGAGCAATGACTTCCTTGGAATTAGATGCCATACCTTTATTTATAAGTTGCGCAACACAGAATGATTTCCTCACTACTGTAGACACATGATGGTCAAAGGCTAGATTACTACCTTGTGTGTGCCCCCAAGACCCTGGCTACTGGCTCAGCTATAAGGGGTGTGTTGTCAATATGATAGTTACCAGGGGTGGATGACTTCCTGAAGGATACTATTATGCATGTCTTGGCATTTAGTTTTAGTCCATGGCTCTGACACCAGTTGTTTGTCTGTGTCAGCCCCCTCTTGGAGAACATTTGTGTCAGTGCGGGATCCAACAACAGCTCCTAATTTACAATTATCTGCAAATTTAGTCAGCAAGAGACCACTGATATTGGCCTTGTCTTCAGAAGAGTAAATACCAAAAAGGACCGGTCCAAGGACTGACCCTGAGGGACTCCAATTGTGATTGGCCTGTTTGTAGAGGTGGGATCCCCATTTCTAACTTCCTAGGTTTGTGAGCCAGTTGGCTGTCCATCAGGTGACATACGAGTTTGTACCTAACCGCTTGAGTTTGTCGAAAATGCCTGAGCTGGGTATTCTGTCATATTCCGTGGCCAGGTCAAGGTAGGCAGTGTGAATCATTTTGCCCTCATCTATTGCTTTGGAGATCTTCTTAAAGAAGTCCACCAGGTTGACTATGCATGATCGTCCCTTGACAACACCAAACTCGGTAGGGTCCAGTTTCTTGATGTTTACTATATCACTAGTGATCATTTCCATGATAATTTTTTCCATGGCTTTACATATAAGAATAGTGAGACTTATGGGTCCAGGGTCTGTAGGTGGCCTGCCTTTTTGCAGAGGGATGACTGTTGCTGTTCCCCATTCATGAGGCACAAAGCCTGTTTGGAGGCTGTAGTCAAATAGCAGTTCCAGATACCCTGATAGGTCATGTTTCATCCTATTTAGAAGGCATCCTGGGATATTGTCTGGGCCCATTGATGCAGTGTTCTTGGCCTTAGAGAGAATATTAAGGACCTGTTCCCAAGTGATAGCAGAGGGAATTATATCTGATGGTATTTCCTGAAGTGAGAGGTGGAGAGAGGGTAAAGTTGGAGCTACATATATCGACCAGTAGGTTTGCTATATCTTCTGGCTCAGTATAGGTGGCTCCATTTACAATGCGCTCTGCATACAAATAGGCATTGCCTTCAAGGATGCTGACATAGCTAAAGAATACTTGCAATTGTCCTTGGCTTGGGAGGCCAAATTCACATCAAATTTGGCTTTGGTAGACTTTATTTGTCCTCTGAAATGTTTGTTTAGTTTGATGAGAGTGCTTTTATCCTAATGAGTGCTGCACCTCCTAAATGATGCCATGTTTGTCGTCCTTCTGTTATATAGCCTATTGATTTTGTGATTCTACCAGGGTGGCATGTTTTTTTGAGTTAGTTCTGTAATTCTTCCTGGTGGGTACAGCTGCCTCTGTGCAGCTATTAACATGCTTGTACAGGGTTTCTGTGAGCAGTTCTACAGTAGGCAACAGTGTTCTCAAGGTTTATGGGGACTTGGAATTTTGCCAGGTTATCACTTAATAGATGGAGGTTAGTCTTAGAGTAGTTCCTGAATATTCCTGGTTTAGCTGGGGGTCCAGGTTTTATTTTTACTTCAAAGGAGATCATTTTGTAGTCTTACCTACAGGGAGGACATTACAGTAGGGGGTGTGCACCACACTCCCATATTACTGAGGACCCGATCCAGTATAGCTGCGCCCCTGGTTGGTGTAT
This sequence comes from Protopterus annectens, assembly GCF_019279795.1. NCBI lineage: Eukaryota > Metazoa > Chordata > Ceratodontiformes > Protopteridae > Protopterus > Protopterus annectens. The sequence goes on along the minus strand of NC_056744.1, from coordinate 1,680,608,641 downwards.
TGACTATCTGGTTTGGGAAGTTTGTGTTTACAGAGAAGCAGGAAGGAGTATGGAGAGCATTCACAGCATGGAGGTGGTTGCCAGCAGAGAAGATGAGCGAGAGTTGGATGATTTAAGTTTAAGTGCGAAGGAAGCCAAGCCTTCACAAAAACAGTGAAAAAAAGGCATATGTGGAGGAGCGAAGCAGGCATTTAGACTGAATGAGAGAAGGGAGAGGTGAAGAAAGAGAATGCAGTGAAAGTTGTCAAACCTTCACAGGATTGAGATTTTTTTCCATGAGAGATTGTTTGAGGGAGATAATGAGTCGCCGCAGGAATATATTATTATAATCCTTCAGTTGGAAGGGCTGCAGGATGTATATCTGAGTGACTTAGTCAAAGTGAATCTGAAAGCAAAAAATCAATGTTGAGGGGAGAGATTATGGACAGAATCCAGGAAGAAGTGGAGGAAAAAAGAAAAGAGGTGAAGAGGTCGTATAAGTAGACTGTGAGAAGGAGAGAAGAAAGAAAATGGATGTGAGAAGGAAGAAGCTTTTAATAATAATAAGTAATAAAATGAAAAAAGAACTTGAAAATTATGATATTTGGGATAATATTAGATTGCTTTTGGGTATATCACCTGAAGAGGTAAAAGCGTTTATTTATATCAATAAAGACAAATTTTGTGACATTTTCTTTGAATAAGGTCTGTATATGGAAATTTTTTTGGAACAGTATGATGTAAAGAATTATTATAATCCATGGAACTTGTATTTCATTCAAGCATTCAAGGGTTGGGAGGGTGGCCTAATGGTTAAGGTGTTTGCCTTACACACACAAGGTACAAGGTTTGAATCTCACAGGGGATAATTGGCTAGGCTTAAAATGGCTTGCAAGGGCAGTTAGCTTAGTACTAACCTATTATCTATCATTTAATAGTGACATTTTGAACTGAAATCGGAAATTAAGTATTAAAGGACTATGTAAAGACTGTATGCAAAAATGTTATGGACATTACAAACATGTATGATAACAGAAGTTTATGGACTGGGGGTTGTGAATGTGCTGTTGTATTATTAATAACGGAAAATGAGAAGAACAATGAGAAGATGATACGTATTCCAGGTGTGCTAAATGTAGAGGTAAACAGCGGTACTGGGAAATAGTGGAGGCAACCAAAAACATGTTTCTTTTGTGTCAAAAATGATCATTTGATTAGTAATCGTGATAAGATAAGTATTTGTGGTAAAGCGGGATATGAAGTGAAAAAATGTGAGCAAATAGAACATTCGTGGATGCATTGTAAGGAAAGTACAGAGGAAAACGGGATGGAATATAAAAAAGAACAAGAGTGTGTACAAGAACAAAATATAGAAGTAGACCAAGAAAAGGAGCAGGAAAAACAAATAATGGTAGAGAATAAGGGGGTAGTAAAAGATAAAAAAATAGAAGGGGAGAAAAAAGAAGGGGGGAGAAGAAATTATAAATTTGAGTGATGAGAAAGATATTAATTGGATGATTAAGGGAAAAAAGAATTGTGTTGAGAAAGAATAAAAGAAAATGGAAATTTAAGAAAGTAGGTTTAAGCGAAAATAAAATAGGTAAAGGATGGAAATATTTAAGGAAGGCTAGGCTGTATTGAAATGGTGCATAAAGCTTGATATGGATATTAGTATATTAGAAGATACAAGAATTTTAACAGAATGGGGAGAGATTGCAAGTAGGAAAATTATGGGAAGGTGAGATTATTTGGAATATGGGAAAAGAAACATGTTTAGGTATAGGAATATTAAGTAAAGAGTCAATGTGAATTTTAGATTACACTTTAGTAATATTAGGTAAAGTAACAGTGGTGGATATAAGTTCATAGGTAGGTACTAGGCTATTGGCCCAAGGGCCTACGTAAGCATAGCCAACAAGGTTCCCTGGCTTACGCCACCCAAGAAAGTTATTTTCCTGTGACACTGTTGAACAGAAACACAGAAGTGATCCCCGTGGTGTAGTTCCTATTTCCCATACACTCATCAAGATTTTTTTTGAAGCGTGCTAATAAAGAACTTTGCCTGACATAGATGGGTAGCCTGTTCCAGAGTATGGGAAGTCTCTGGGACAAGAATCTATCCTTTCAGCATGTCCTGTTTATTGTGGTGACAAGGTTTAGGTCCCTAGAGCGTGTAGCTCGGAGGGATTGGGATTTCTTTAGGTGTAGCATGTCCAACAGCTCTGGGTTTCACATAGCTTTATATGTTAGAGATCACCACAGAGTAGGCGATATGCTATGGAGTAAAGCTGAAGTTTTTTGAAATGGTCAATGTAGGGCATTTGTTTGAGGCCAGTAATCCTCTTTGTGAGGTACTTCTGTGGCCTTTCCAGCTGCTGCAGATGTCTTGTGAGGTACATTCCAAAAGGTGCGTTGTACTCTATAATGGGTCTAATGAGTGTCGAGTAGAGAGGAACAGTGACCTCTTTTTTTCATGGATGAGAACCATTTTATGATGAGGTGTGCCACGTAGAAGGACTTCCTGACTACTGTGACAATGTGAATATCAAAGGAGAGACTACTGTCTCCCTGGGTCCCAAGGTCTCTTATCACACATTCAGTGTTAAGTTGATTGCTGCCTATGTGGTAGTTCATGGGTACAGAGTTTTTACCAAAGGGGATGACACTTCACTTTTTGGCATTGAGCTTGAGGCCATGGCTCTGATACCAGGCATCTGTCTCAGTGAGGCCCTTCTGTAGGATGTCAACATCATTTGGGGACTTGATTATGGCTCCTAGTTTGCAGTCATCTGCGAACTTCGCTAGCCAGAGGCCTTCTGTGTTAGCCTGTACTTCAGAGAAGTAAATACCAAACAGGAGAGGTCCCAGGATGGAACCCTGTGGTACTCCACTTGTCACTGCTTTGAGGTCAGATTTGGAGTCTGTAACTTTTTACAGTGTGGGTTCTGTCAGTGAGCCACTTGGCAACCCATCTTGTGACGTAGGGATTTATACCTAGTTTAGTGAGTTTAGCTATAATTCCAGAATGGTGGATGGTGTAGAATGCCTTGGCGAGGTCAAGATAAGCTGTGTGAACCACCTTACCCTCATCTACGGCTTTGGTGACTGCCTCAAAGAAGTCAATCAGGTTCAGGAGGCATGATCTGCCTTTCACAAACCCGAACTGTGTGGGATCCAGAGTTTGGAGGTTACCAATGTCTTTGTTTATGAGTTCCATGATGATACGTTCCATGGCCTTGCAGACCAGGCTCGTCAGGCGCATAGGTCGATAGTTCCTGGGATCAATGGTGGCTCCCCCTTTGTGGAGTGGGATAACTGTTGCTGTGCACCATTCAGTGGGCACAAAGCCTGATGCGAGGCTATTATTGAACATGGTGCTTAAGTGGAGAGCCAGTTCATTCTGAAGTTTGTGTAAAACGCAGCCTGGGATGTTGTCCGGTCCCATGGATGCTGTGTTTTTGGCTTTAGATAGTGCAGCTTTTACCTGCGTAGTTGTGATTACAGGGACTCTGCATTCTTCCTGTATAGATATGGGCCCTTTAGGGGGTGTTGGGGGTAAAGTTAGCACTGAACCTATCTGCCAGGACGTTGGCAATATCAGTTGGTTCTATAATTTTCGTGATGTGCTGTAACTCAGAGCAGATCTGGGTGTTGCCATCGAGATTCTTGACATAGCTATAGAATGCTTTGTGGTTGTCCTTAGAATTAGTAGCAATTTTGTTTTCGTAGCTCGCTTTGGAGGATCTTATAAGGGATCGCAGCTTCTTACTCAGGCTGACCAGGGAGCTCCTCCACTGATGGAATTTTACTCTCTTTTGCAACAGTTTCTTCCTTCTGTTGTACAGTTTGTTTATGGCAGGGGACCACCAGATTGGCTTCCTTTTTTGGAGGATAGCATCTTGGTTCTGTTTGGGATAGCACGATCCATGCACTCGTGTAAGTGCTTATAGAGTGCATTTGTGTAGGATTCAGCAGTCATAACTATATTGTCAATTTGCATGGGTGTCATGAAGTTCACCCCATCTGTCTTAAGAAGCATGAAGGTGGCTTTGGAGAAATATTTTACTGTGGTTTCCTTAATGGGGGGGTGGGATGTGGATATCAAGGGTAATTAGCTTATGGTCAGATCGGACCAACGAGGAGTTGACTTTATGTTGGCAATGACTAGGTCTAGGATATTGTTGCCCCTGGTGGGGGTGTGTATAAGTTGATCCAGGACACTGGAGTTTATGAATTCCAGAAAGTGCTGAGCTAAGGAGTTGGTACATGAGTAGTTTTCCCAGTTAATGGTGGGGTAGTTGAAGTTGCCCATTATTAGGGTATTTGGTTGAACCCTAATATTTTCCAGTACATCAAGAAAAGTGGAGTGGGAATCCTGGGGCATGGTGGGGGATCTGTAGCAAGCTAAAATTTGGATTGCATTTTTGCCCAGAGTTAGTTACACTTGGATAACCTCGGATGCATTATGCTGAGCAACTAGTCTGGAGGTGTGGATATCCTTAATAAATATGGACACATCTCCGCCTTTGGTGTTTTGGTCCAGGTTACATGGCTGAAAAGTGTGGTACGAGTTATAGCTTGGTAGTGCAGGGGTGCTCTCTGGAGCCTTGAACCGGGTCTCAGTCACTGCACAGATATCGATGTTCTCCAGTTTAAGATTTAGACATCTAGCATTGAGTAGCATTACCCTCAGTTTTTGCTTGCCTGTTCCTGCTATGGTGGTGAATTTGTCATTTGAACCTTGCCTAAAAAAGGCACTATAGGGCCAACAAGAGCCTTAGCCAGTATCTGGAATCCCAGGGCCGACAGGTGCAGGCCATCTGTGGAAAAGCATCGTGGTCTGTCGAACATGTCATCCCAAGCAGAAAGATACTGGATCCCCTTAGAATGACACCAGAAGCTTAGCCAATTGTTGTAGTCAATCATTTTGTCCTTGTACTGCGGTATCATTCTGGGCAATGGCAGAATGCTACTCAGGGCTAGGGTCATACCTGCCTGATCAGAGAGGTCTTCCATGTCTCTTTTCAAGTAGTCCAGGGAGGTATGTCTCAGGTCATTCACACCAACATGGACAATGACAGAGTCATATTTGTACTTGTTGTGGAGTGACCTGAGTGCGTGGGTTATATGGTGGATCCTGGCACCCGACAGGCAGCTGACAGTAACCTTCTCCTTGTTTAGTCTGGTGAGTGGGACATCAGTGTGCCTGACTATAGAGTCACCTATGACTAAGTGTGTTGGGTATGTTGTTTTGCCTTATTGGCTGTGGTTGAGTGGCACACTGAGTCTGTGGGCTATGTGTCATTTGGGTTGTGTTGGGGGATGGGGGTTGCTTGTGTTTCTGCTTTGGATGTCTCTCTTTCTTAGATTATTATTGAGAGCCTCCGTGAATGTTTTTGTGTTTCTGTGTGTGGATATTGGTGATGTAGATTTAGTGAGACTTTGTGATGAGTGTGGTGTGGTGCAAATGTTTACCTTCTCCTCATGACTGTCAATTTCAGTCTTGGTTGGAGAGAGCTTTACCTCCAGTTTGGCTAGATAAGTGCATCTCTCACAGGTTGTAGTATTGAGTGGTAGGAGGAGATGCTTGTCTCTGTACATGAGGCATATTCTACATTCTCTCAAGATGCCCAGATTCATCAGATAGACAGGAGAGAACACTGGGAGCTGACCCTTGGACATGCCTGAATAAAAAAATAGTTTCCTTTAGATAAGTGAGGAAAGTGAGTACAATAGCTGTTTTTCTCTAAGCAATTGAGAAAAGTAAGTACAAAAACTGTTTTTTGTAGGTAATGAGGAAGGTTGAGTGCTATAGTAATTAGTAGCTTATTTAGTGTTTACAAGTTCTGAACAAGTGCTGAGCACGAATAAGCAAATTTAAGTGCTAAAACTAAGAATCTGTATCTGCACTAGACGAGTTACAGGACAGAAACAAGTGCAAATGCAGGCTTTCAAATCAGAAAGTTGAGAGAGATGGAAGAGATTGCCCAAACGGCCAATAACTACAATTTCTGGGCCAGAGCCACTCCTTATGTGGTAGACAGGTTACCTAGTGCTTCCACTACCACTGATAAGCTAGAAGGCTTCCCTCCAACACAGAAAGGCTTGGGGGGCTCAGAAGCTTTCATACAGTCCTGGATACAGCAAATCTGTATCTGGAACACTAGTTACAGGAAAGGTAGGAAACAGGCTTACAGTTTTTTTTTTTTTTTTTTTTTTTTTTTTTACAAAAAAGTAGCTAAAACAGTAGTAAAAACAATTCACATGCAGTGCAAGCTAGCACACTTGAGTATGTAGCAATATTAGACCAAACACAGTTTAAAAAATGCAATTAAATTAAAAAGGACTAAAAGCAAGTGCAGAAAGAGTTTATTAAGTAGAATGTGGTAAAGAGATAGGACTGGGGGAGTGTCCTAGATCAAATCTACAGTGGGGCAGGCATCTGCAAAAGCCACCAAATTTAAACTACAAGCCAGAAATAGGGAGGATGGGTGTGACAAAACAGCTTCAACAGAGATCTAAGCAACAATTTACAGTACAAACTCTAAAACCAAAAAAATATACTCTGCTTTCCAATCTATCTGTAAATATACAGAGCTGTCTCTCAGAACAGGGAGACAATAGTTTCAGCAGGGATCTAAGCAACAATTGAAGACCACAGACGAAGAATCCACTATATACACTCAATTTATTGTACCTCTAGCACTTCGGCAAACGCCTTCAAGGAGTATAAAACATCATATAACCAACACAGTTTAAATACCCTAATACATCAAAATGTTAAACAATTAACATTAATCAATTAATCAATAAACAATAAAAAAACTCATCAAATTAAATTAAAAGCCTCCAGTTACATTCTACATTCCGACCCTGAGGAAATAGTGTCATATTTCAGAATGAAAATACTTTCTTTATACAACTTTTTTATACAAATGATCAGAAAATACGCCTTTATCAATATGTTCTAAGATAGTAGCTTGTAACCCATTAGGGTTAGAATTGTGAGCCAGCATAAAATGTTTAGCCACAGGACTCTCTTCTTTTTTTATTAATAATATTCCTAATATGCTCCTGCAGTCTAATTTTAAACTTCCTTTTACTTTCCCCTATATATATATATATATATATATATATATATATATATATATATATATATGTATATAAGGTTGCAAGGACATTTTAATGCATAAATAATGCCTTCAGTGTTACAATTATATATATTATTAACCTCAAATAGATGGCCATTTATATAGTTGAAGGTTGGAACAATAAAATGACATACATTGCAATGACCACAGGGTAAAGTACCTTTCCTCTGTATAGTTCTACATCTTAGTGTATCAGTATGATATTTAAATCTGTTATGTACTAAAATGTCTTTTAAATTTCTACCTCTCCGAAATAAAATACCTAAAGACCTAGAAATGAAATTCTTCAGGTCCACAGATTTAAACAAATACTTCCAGTAATGTTTCACAATCTCAATTAAAACACTGCTGAATATACTATAAGTAGAAACAAAATAAACTAATCTTTTATCTTGATCTGCAACATCTTTCTTCTATCCCTCTATATGATTATAAGTACCAACTATATGATGTTCATTAATAACCTTATCTATGGCTGTTTTAATCCAATGTTCATTATAGCAGCTTGAGCTAAACATCCTACTTGTAACATTAATTTCTTTATAAAAGTCTATGTCAGTATTACATAGCTGTCTCAGTCTCAAATATTCCCTGTAAGGTAAAGAAACTAAAGTGTGAGCTTGATGACAGCTAGTTCCCATCAAATACTGATTAATATCAGCAAACTTCTTGTGCACAGACTTCCGTAAAACATTACTATCCTCCAAAATGAGATGTATGTCCAAAAAAGTTATATCTTTACCCACCTGCATGCCATCAAAAGATAGTCCAAATCTGTTATTTTGCATAACTTTTATAAACTGACCAACATAAGACATTCCATCTTTACAAACAAAAAACAAATCATCTATAAAACGAAAATAATTAACTACATAATTTTTAAAAAAATCTATACAATATAAACATTCTAGCTTATACAAACCCATCATCAAGTTGGCATACATGGGGGCAAAAGATGCCCCCATAGCAGTACCTTTAATTTGTTTGTATATTTGTTCATTAAACATAAAAAAATATTATTTAAACAAAATTCCAATATTTCAATAATGTAATAAATTACTGGGCTATCCCCCAAAAAATATTTTACTGCTTCCAATCCAAACTGACATTGAATATTAATATAAAGACTGACAACATCAACACTTATAAAAAAAAAACATATCTTCACTCCATTGTATTTTAGATATTTTATCTAAAAAGTCAAAACTATCCCTGATATAACTTGGTAATTTTATTACATAAGGAAGTAAATATTCATGTAAGAATGTCCCAATGTTAGATAAAAAATACTTTTGGGCAGTAACAATAGGCCTACCAGGTGGATCAACATCATTTTTGTGAATTTTTGGAAGACAGTAAAATAAAGCCAGCTCACTATCATCAATATTAAACTTCTTTTTTTTATCTTTTTGTGAAAAATATTTTAACCTGACTCCCTTATATATAAGGTCATCAAAATCATTAATAGCCTTAATATATTCATTCATATTACTTTCAACATAAGTATTATTGGCATTCAAATGTAACATACACATTTTGTAATATTGTACAACATTCAAAACTACTATCTTTCCACCTTTATCTGATGGTTTAATAACAAGATGTTCATTACTCGCTAATGCCTGTAGTTCATTCCACTCCTTTTTATTCAAATTATATTTTAACTCATGCTTATATCGCATAAAGTCATGAAAAGCATTTTCTACAGCAAAATTCAACATTTGAGGAAAAACATTTTATATGTTCATGTTGATATGGGGGAATTAAATCACTTTTAATCCTAATTTTATCAGTTTTTAACAAACTATAAGCATTACTATCATTTACATAATCAGAACATTCCTCAGGGTCAGATAAACAAGAATAAAAGCTATCTTCCAAGCTATCAGATTCTAACAAACGCCATCACACCACTTATTCTGTTTGTTAGCGAAAAAATATATCAAATGTATCTTCCTACACAATTTAAAAACATCACATTTAAGTTCATTTAACCGAGACAACACTGTAGGTATATATTTAAGACTATAATTAAGAACGTTCCTTTGTTCTTTAGACAAAGACACAACAGAAATATTGTGTACAACAGAAATGTTGTCACACTTAGAAGCAATAATTGCATCAGTTGTTTCACCATCTTTACTATAACCAGCAAGCAAAGAGCTATCATAAGTATTTTGCACAACATTAGTAGCAGTCACATTAATACCATTTACTTCTCTTATTACCATTAAAATTGTGTCCCTCTTGGTTGGCAAAGTTGCCAGACTGAAATCTTCCTCTTTTCCATTTGTTCTGTTCTTCCTGAAACTGCTGATTCCCTCTCCGAAAGTCAATGGTTAATCTAGAGGGATTTTGAGCCTGTGGCAACGCTGGAAACTGTTCTCCTTTGCCATCGTTAGAAGAAACGCCCGAAACATCTGACGCAAATGACATGCTCTTAGAGGGAGCTGGTGATTTCTTAAAGGGACCAGAGCCTTTATGTCAATTAAAATGTGTTGGTTTGTGCCATAAAAAGGCACGATTATTCTCATAGTCTTTTAAGTCCCTCTTCAATTTTGTACATTTCCGATCAATTAATTCTTTCTCATGTTTACCTAAACCAGCATTAATGTCTGCTAAAAACTTGTCAAACTGCATAGATGAAAGCTTTTTAGATAAATCATTGTAGGCAGCTCTAATGTCTTCCTTAAGTTTATTTTGTTTCACCCGATCCCGTTCTAATAGAATGGAAATCCATTCTAAGGTGCAACGGTTAGCTGCCAATAACCATTTCTTAGAAAATTGCACATCGATTTCATCAGACATATCAAATGCTTTTGAGGGACTTTTAAAAGCTCTTAGTCCCCTGGGTGTAATATCCAAATCAATATATCTTTGTAGGCTTAATAAGTTAAAATGTATGGCAGTCTCTTTATGCAGCAAATGTTCTAACTTACTCATTAGAGTGCTCGGTCAACCGAAGGGCTGGAAGAGGAGCCAGACTGTCCCACAGAAGCAAAAGGATCATTCGCTCTAGATTTTCTTGCTTGTTCAAGCCTCTCAATTTATTTCAGTGATTCTGAATAGGAAGTGATGTAATTGCCAATTAACTATTTAAAAGGTTTTGGCGCCTTTTACCTGTCTTTTCTCTGAAGAAGCTACACTGTATCTAGTAGCGAAAACGCTATAGTATTTGTTCAAAAGTAAAGCAGCGTTCAGATTTTTACCTTGTTGGTCTACTTGTACTTCAGGACACCCGAACAGTTTTTCTACAGTTTGTTGCGCTTCTTTTTGTACTAGTAAAAAATGTGAAGTTGAAGAAACACACGCAGAAAAAGAAGTATTAGTAGCTATAGAACCTGCCATGCCTGCAGCATTCTGGTGCATAACAAAACTGTCCATGGTTTTTTGACTACCATCCAGTGTATCATCCCTTAAAAGTCTAGGGATCCCAAACGATGATTCATTCGCCATAAAAAACTGGTACTGAACACTACACCAACCAAAAAGAAATAAAACTGAAGACCACAGACGAAGAATCCACTATATACACTCAATTTATTGTACCTCTAGCGCTTCAGCAAACGGCTTCAAGGAGTATAAAACATCATATAACCAACACAGTTTAAATACCCTAATACATCAAATAATTAAACAATCAACATTAATCAATAAACAATAAAAAACCTCATCAAATTAAATTAAAAGCCTCCAGTTACATTTTACATTCAGACCTTGAGGAAATAAAGTGTCATATTTCAGAATAAAAATACTTTCTTTATACAACTTCTTTTTATACAAATGGTCAGAAAATACACCTTTATCAATATGTTCTAAGATAGAAGTGCAAGTGTTTACCTTCTCCTCTTGACTGTCAAGTTCAGTCTTGATTGGAGAGAGCTTTACCTCCAGTTTGGCTAGATAAGTGCATCTCTCACAGGTTGTAGTGTTGGGTGGTAGGAGGAGAGGGTTGTCTTTGTACATGAGGCAATTTCTACATTGCCCCAAGATGCTCAGATTCATCAGATAGACAGGAGAGAACACTGGGAGCTGACCCTTGGACATGCCTGAATAAAAAATATTTTCCTCTAGATAAGTGAGGAAAGTGAGTACAAGAGCTGTTTTTTTCTAAGCAAATGAGGAAAGTAAGTACCAAAACTATTTTCCTCTAGGTAATGAGGATGTGGTGTTTATTGAATTTATTGTGGATTTGCATTGGTAAAAAATGTCATGCGATTTTTTTTTATGAATGGGACAATTAGGGGGTGTGGTTGAAGTGTTTACTTGATTCTGAAGAAGTCTATGAATTAGCTTGATGAAAGCATTTAATCTGTATAATAAAACCTTATCTGGAAGCTGCAGTGTTTCCTTGGACTCTTTTTGAGTAACCAGAGTTTATTAAAAGAAATAGACTTGAATGAGGATGGTAGAGAAAGGATTAAACAATTATGGAAAGATCATATAGCTATGAGAGTGTTTTATAAGAACTGGACATGCTGGCAGTTAAGTTTCAAAGAAAACATATAAGGAAAGTTTCCTAGAATGGCAAAGTTTAAAAAGAAAAGAAGAGAAACAAAAATATAAATAAGTTATGAAGGGTTTAGAGGGGTAATAAGACATAAAAAAAGATTTTTTTAAATGAGAGAAAAAATATATGAAATGAATCAAGAGAAAATTAAATAATGTTGTTTAAACAAAGGATAGTTTTACAAGGGGAGAAGGAAGAGGTTGCACCATATTTAAATAAAATAGTAAACAGAAAATAGAAGAATAAAAAGAGAAAAAAAGAAATGAGAAAGGAAAAAAATGTTAAAACAGAAAATAATGGATGTAGTAAAAGAATATATAAAAAGAGATTTATAGACTATAAAACAGAGGAAAATCATATGTGAAGAGTTGAAATATAACTAAAGAAGACAATGAAGGGCTAGAACAGATAACTGTGAAAGAAATAAAAATGTATTAAAAACAGTTAATATGGAATCAGCCACAGGGTTGGATGGCATTGAGTTTTATGTGTACAAAGATCTGCTAGATTGGCAGAATAAGTCTTTTGTTTTAAATGAATACTTAGAGAAAGGAGTGGAAGAAAAATAAATATGTATTGGAGCTGGAGACTGATAGTGTCAAATAATGTAGATTATAAGATAGTTATAAAAATAATAGAGAAGAGATTGGAAAATAAAGTACAGAATGAAACAGTATTTGGAAAAAAGGGAAAGGAAGTCAGGATCTTTTGCTGATAATAAGCGAAATGGTAGGTGATATAATATATTGGAAATCAGAACTTAAAATCATGGTAGGTGATTTGAGTAAAGCATTTGATAGGATACAATATGAAACTTTATGGAAGATATTAAAAGACTGTAATATAAGTAAAAACATAATAAAAATATTTGTTTCCATATATGAAAATGATAACCAACTATTTTTACTAATTTAACTTTAAGTGAAGAAATAGATATAAGAGGAGGCATAAAACAATGATGTCCAGCGAATAATATTCTATTTGCATTGATTACGGATGCAGTTGTTAATGAAATAAATACAGTTAACAGCAGCAGAACACAGAACAAGAGAAGGAATTTAAGTACCAGTGATTTTTTTTTTATGCAGACGATATAGTTTTAATAAGAAAAAATAAAGAATGGATGGAGGTAGCTTTAATAAGAAAATATAAAGAATGGATGGAGATAGCTATTAAGAAAGTAAATCAAGAGTTACAAGTTATTGGCACGAGTATAAGTAAGGATAAGAGCAAAGATTTATTAATAAAAGATAAAACAGGAAGGATTCGGTTTAATAGAGAATAAATATTTTAGGTATAAAGTTTGGTAATGATTAGTAAAGAATAAAACAATGGAAAAATACAATACAAAAATAAAGAATACATGTTTGTTTTGGAGGACATAGAAGTTGACTTGTAGGAAGTAAGTACATTTGATTAATTCTATTTTATTAGACAAAAGTGTATATCTAGAAACTGTGTTTATGGTTCCTGTAAAATATGAAAAAGAATTACTGTCAGTTATGTTTGCATTTATATCAGGATCCAGATTAAATCCAGTAAAAAGAAACACGGAGGATGATTAGGCTTGATTAATTATACTGTTTATGCAGTATTATTAAATTTATATGAAGTGTTGATATGATTAAAGGAAGGTAACAAGCTCCGATTAGTGTAATAATGCAAGAAGAATATAAAGAAATATGGTCAAGGTGAGCAGCTTAAAAAGAGAAAATGGATATTTGAGTGAGGAAAGAAAGGAATATCAAAACAAAATTTTATTATGGAACTATGTTAAGTAATATAGTAAAGAACAGGAAAGAATGGTATGTGAATGAATAAGTATTATTGTATATATCAGTGGAAACAAATAGAGAAAGAAAAAATAAAGGCTACAAAGTCAAGGACAGAGAGATGCAAAAATACTTTGCATGTACAGATTTTTTTTGCAGAGATTAACAATAAAAAAATTGTCAGTAAAAACAAATATGCCACATGAAAAGATAGAAGAAAGACTTGCAATTATTTTGGTGAAGTTGAAACTACGGAACGTGTTTTTTGAGCTGTAAAGTAAAGAAATTATGAGAAAAATATATGAAAATGAAATTGTGAAAGGTATAAAGGACCTAAATATGGATATGATAGAATACAGATATGATAGAATATGACGATTATGGGGGAAAAGATGTTAAGAATAGAGAGAGATGTTTCATATAATATGGATTGTTTGGAATGAAAGATTAAATGACATAACATTTAATGGAAAATGGATACTGTCAGATATACTGAAGAAACAGGTTTGGTTATGGATAAAAAGGTGGGGCGGATATAAGGAATGTGAAAAAGTGAATGGATAAAAAAGTGTAAATATAAAATAGATTATAAGTGTAAAAAATATAAATAATTGTAAATAATTTATCTTTTATATATTGTAAATATGATATGGTGTTTAATAAAGAACCCCTACTCTTTTTGAGCACTGGGTGGTACTGGAGGGCTTTTTAGTGCCTGGAGGGGAAGGAGTACATATTTTTGCTAGATAATGTTTGCTGAAAGAATCAGAGCAAGATGAACTGCTAGTTACTGAACTGGAGACTGAAGGTTATGGATACAGAAGTATTGGAGAATTTAATGAAGGAAGGTGTACCAAATGAAGAAGAGGAGGCAAGCTTGAGTGCTGTGAAAGATCGAGTATTACAGGAGCAGTCAAGTAATGAAGCTGGTAACATAGCAGAGATGCAGAATACAGAGGCTGAAGGTGATGGAGTAATCAGTTTTAAGAATATGCCTCTGCAACAGGTTAATGAGGATGACAGAAAGGAAGCAAAGAAAAAAAAAAACATACTCTGGTGTTGCAAGTGAAAGACAATGTGGCACTGAACAATGTAAAGAGGTGTTTGACTTGAGCAGGAGAAGGGCAGCACTATCAGAAAAAAAAAAAGACTGGAGCTAAGAATGAGAAGTAAAACCAGTGCTAGTATTGACCGGCATGACATTATGCACAATATTATTTTGCCTTTAGGATTATTTTTAAGAGACAGAAGAGCATTGCTACATTTGAGATTAGTAGACTTTTGTGAAGTAACTTTTGAGATATTTTTTAGGTGCAGAAAAGTTTATGGGTGAAATAGAAAAACCTTGGAAATGCTTTATTCTTAAGAACTTTGGTTTGCAATGAAAAAGAAATCTGGCTATGAAATTCACAACTTCAGAAATGGAGGAATTTGAACATTTTTTTGTCTGAAAATATATGCTAGTGCATGATATAAAGGAACTATATGATAACAGAACTGTATGCACAGGGGAATAGGAAGTGAGGAACTATATGATAACATAACGGTATGGACAGGGGAATAGGAAGTGTGGGTTGCACTGGGTATTCATGATGGGATGGAAAATGAGAACATATTTCAAATGATATAATAGAGAATGGGAAAAGAGCAATTGTTGGGTATTGGGCTAACCAAAGGTTTGGTTATATTGTGTGGATGAAAAACATTTGATGTTCATCGTGTTACCCTGCTGCAGTCATCACACTTGGGTTATCCTGCTGTTAGGCGATCCCGCAGTCGGCCCGAATTCCAAAGTCTTGGTCCGGCGTCGGTTGCTGTCGCTTCTTCCCTGACGTCAGTGTGCCAGGGGTATATAAGAGGCATCCGACGCCATTTTCTTCAGTCTTTCTTGCCGCTCGGTGCCCGAAGCAGAAGCAGTTCGGAAGTGCCGGTCGGCCGACACCTGAGATTTTCTAATCGAGTTTCCGTCCGAAGTCTTCAAAGCTAAGTACCCCGTTGGGGAACCTTTTCTTGCCTCAGTCCGATGTCAGAAAAAGTTAACAATTGCATTTCTTTTGGGAAGCAAATACCTCATAAGGACTTTCATTCTTTTTGTATACCTTGCCTAGGCCCAGACCACAACGTCACTGGTTGTCGGTTTTGTGCTAGGTTCAATAAGCGAACTATTAAGCGACGCTTTGATTTCGCATGACACTACTTCGGTAGGAAATTTAATTACACTATGCCGTCGGAGCAACCGACTACTGGCGTGCATAAAAAACGCAAAGATAAAGAAAGGCAGCCTAGATCCAAGCCAGACTCCGAGCCCTCGGCTGGGCCGGTCGCCGGTTCTCCGGTTCTCCGGTTTTCAGTGAGGCGCCTACGCAGCCCCTGGCTACTGTGGAATTGGATCCCCAGACCGCTTTGGATTCTGCAACAGAGAGTTCCAGGCCGACACAGCCATTTTCTTTAGGCCCTACCATCGGCATTGCAGTAGGAGAAGCCGGTGCTGTAGAAACTCCTTCGGTTTCTGAAGGTGTCTTCAGACCGGCTACTCTCACAATAAAATCTTATGCTAAGCTTAAGACTCCTCTAAAACCAAAAAAGACTACTCTTCAGTCTCCAGGTCAAGGCCCTATGCCTAAGAAACAGATGCTTAAAATGGCTGAAGATATAATTTCTTTGATCAGGGGTTCCCAACCCTCCCCCCCCCCCCCGACAAAAGGCCTAGACAAGAGGAGGATTATGCCTCCTCTGATCAAGTGTCTGTTTCCTCAGGCTCCTCTGAGGAACAGGATTACTCCTTTCCCCCTTATGAAGATTCTGATGCTGAAGACTCCATTCCCTCAGCTTCTCCCCCTGAAGATTATTCCTTTGGGGAAACCTTACATACCATGAGGGAACATTTCCACTGGGAAGGTCAGGACTACTCCAACTCAAAGAAAAGGTTCCGAGAGTTTCTTTTACTCCCCCAGCACAGACCCCTTGCTATCCCCCCAGTTTTGGACATTGTGGATGATGTTTTCTTAGAATCTAGTCTAAATCCAGATTCTTTGCCTCCTGCTCCAGCCAAACCAGATAGATGCTATAGAGTGCCTGACTCACACAAATTCCTATACAAAAGCCCTGTTGCCGATCCAGAGACAATCTCCCAGGGTCCCAAAGGGGCTAAGGCTTCTATGGCTAAAAATCCTGTACCCTCTGAAAGGGACTCCAGAGCTCTAGATAGGTGGGGGATAAAGGTTTACACCTCAGCTACTCTAGCTATGAGAGCACTAAATTGTCAATTTCACATGCTTAAATACCAGCAATTCCTAATGTCTCAAATAAAACAAAAGATGGGCACGCACCCTCAACAGTCTGAATTCAAGGAAATGCAGGATCTGTTGCATGCAGCTGAACAGGTGGGCAAACATACTTTACAATATGGTTTTGATGCCTTGGAAGCTTCCTCTAGAGCAGCTGTTACTGGGTCTGTTATACGTAGGCATGCTTGGTTAAAGGAACAATCTCTGCCTGATCATGTTAAAGCAAAGTTACTAGATGCACCCTTACAGCAGGATGTCTTATTTGGGGTTAAAGTAGAGGAGGTTTTAAAGAAAATGGAGGATAAGGCAAAATCTATGCAGACGGTCAAAGATTTCTTACAAGTACAGCCCCCATGCTTCAGCAGAAATTGGCCAACAAAAAATTGATCCTTTCCAGCTTCTGACAGACCACAGAGGGGTAAATACAGGTGCCCAAGGGGCAGAGGACAAGCACAAATCCCTTACAAACCTCACCAATGGGGCACTGCAACACAGAAGGGAGGAGAAGACAGGCCACAAACTACTAGAAGGCAAACACAATGACTTATACCTCAAACTGCCAAGAAGAACTCTCTTGGCAGCTCCCTTGGGAGGAAAATTAGCACTTTTTGCGGACAACTGGCGCATCGTCAGAAAGGACAAATGGGTCCTAGACATTATCTCACAAGGATACAGATTCCATTTCCACACCTTGCCAAGGATAAAAGGAATGCCAAACCTGCCACAAAATCAATGGGCAGAGGCACAAAAACAAATTACAGCTCTCATGGACATGAGAGCCATTCAACTGGTACCTACACAGGAGCAAGGCCAAGGATTTTACTCAAGGCTCTTTCTAGTCCCCAGAAAGGACAATGCTTGGAGACCCATTCTGGACCTTTCAATTTTACACACCTTCTTGCAAGTACCCAAATTCAAGATGCTAACACTACAGCAGCTTCTTCCCATGTTGGGCAAGAAAGCTTGGCTAGTAACGTTGGACCTCAAGGAGGCATACCTGCATGTCCCTATCAGACAAAATTGCAGAAGATACCTCCGTTTCATTGCAGGTTCAACCCATTACCAATTCTCTGCACTGCCCTTTGGCTTATCTACTGCACCCAGGGTCTTCACAAAATGCCTGGCACCAGTAATTGCATACTGCAGACAAAGAGGAATTCAAATATACCCATACCTGGACGACTGCCTCATCCAAGCAGAAAGCAAGGACATTCTCTTACAACACCTGGCTTTTGTAAAACACCTTCTAAGTTGCCTAGGGTACACAGTAAACGAAAAGAAATCAAAACTAGTGCCCTCACAAAATATGACATTCCGGGGTGCCAGCTTGAATACAACGGCCCAGATGGCTTATCTGACGCCAGACAAACAACTACAATTAACTCAATACTTCAGAGCAATGGCAACAAAGACCCAACTCCCTGCAAGAAAAATTCTGCAGGCCTTGGGCTTCATGGCATCTTGCATACTACTAATACCATTTGCAAAACTGCATATGAGGAAATTACAATGGTACCTAAAAAGCGTATGGACTCAACACAGCCACAGCTTGGAAACAATGATACCTCTCATTCCCTGCCTTCAACAGGAGTTTCTATGGTGGTCACAGGCATGTCACCCCAACAAGGGTCAGCCTTTCACCTTACTCCCAGCCAGGCAAACTATGACAACAGATGCATCGGACTATGCCTGGGGGGCACACATGGCAGGACGGTGCATTCAAGGCATATGGACTGCACAT
Organism: Protopterus annectens; assembly: GCF_019279795.1. Taxonomy (NCBI): domain Eukaryota; kingdom Metazoa; phylum Chordata; order Ceratodontiformes; family Protopteridae; genus Protopterus; species Protopterus annectens. The sequence goes on along the minus strand of NC_056744.1, from coordinate 1,680,590,201 downwards.
CAAAGGAATCAGCACATCAATCAAAAAGAAATGCTAGCTGTACAAAATGCTCTGACAGCCTTCAAGGACCTCTTACATCCAGGACAGCTTATCATAAGGACAGACAACACCACAGTAATGTGGTACATAAACATGCAAGGGGGTACACACTCCTACCCTCTATGCAGGCAAGCAATGACTTTGTGGAACACAGAACTGGCTTACCAAGTTCAATTATAAGCTCAATTCCTGCCAGGAAAAACAAACACTTTCGCAGATGACCTAAGCAGAAACATCATGGATCCCCACGAGTGGAAACTGGATCCACAAGTATTTGCAATGATAACTCAAAAATGGGGGCTCCCAGACATAGACCTGTTTGCCAGCCCCCAAAACTATCAACTAACAAAATTTTGCACAAGGACCTTTCACCATCAAGCTTGGAAAGTGGACGCACTCTCATTCAGTTGGAAAATGCTGACAGTATATGCCTTTCCTCCATTACCCCTTCTCACAAAGGTGCTGCTGAAAGTCAGGGTGGAGAGACCCCGAATGATACTCATTGCCCCAGACTGGCCACGCCAGCACTGGTACCCACTATTAAGGAATATGGCCCAGGGCCCACCATGGATTCTACCACAAATTACCCATCTGCTCACACAGCAAGACAGTCAGATTCTACACAGCCAGCTCAAAACCTTAAACTTGGCTGCATAGCAAATCACCTAAGCAACCAGCCAGCTCCTCTCTCACAAGCTGTTATGGATGTTATTCTGGAGGCCAGGAGGCCCAGCACCAGGAAAGCCTACTGAGACAAATGGAAAAGGTTTTGCGCCTGGAACCAAGCTAAAGGCCAAAATACCCTTCAGCCTGACATACCTCAGATTCTGCAATATTTAACTGAGATGTTACACAGAGGGCTTTCTTTTTCATCTATTAAAATTCATGCCTTAGCTATTTCAGCTCACTAAAGCATGGATCATCCCTTATTTTCACATCCACTCCTAAGGCAGTTTCTCAGAGGGGCCAAAAACATTAGGCCTCCCAGGAGAACACCAACACCTACTTGGGACCTCAACTTTGTTCTGGAAAAACTTACGCTACCTCCTTTTGAGCCAGCTTTCTCAGCTGACTTAAAGTTTATATCATGGAAGACTGCCCTGCTGCTAGCAATTACTTCAGCTAGAAGAGTTTCAGAGCTTCAGGCACTAATGGCAGTAGAGCCTTTCCTCATTTTTCATCAAGACAGAGTTTCTGTATGAACTAACCCCTCCTTTATGCCTAAGGTGGTATCCAGTGTGGCTCTAAATCAAACCATCCATTTACCCACCTTCTTTCCAAATCCACAGAACAAAGGAGAAAGACTCCTGCATTCTTTGGACATTCACAGGCAGCTACGTTACTACTTGGATAAAACTAAGGTTTTCAGAAAATCTGACCAGCTTTTTGTATCCTATGCTACAGCATCACAAGGAAAGGCTTTTTCAAAACATACCATTTCCAAATGGATAGGACATTGCATACGTTTTTGCTACACCCACCATGGAACACCAGTTCCTGCTAGCATAAGGCCCCACTCTACCAGGGCAGCAGCTACATCTACAGCCTACCTCAGGGGGGTGCCAACCAAGGATATTCTGGAAGCTGAAACTTGGAGTTCAGTACACACCTTCACCAAACATTACCACTTACCAGTTTACTCTAAGACTAGAGCTGGCTTCGCCACTGCAGTTTTGCAGGGCCTTCTAGCCTCCTCTAACCCTGTTTGACTCTACCACCCATCCTTAGCTTTGGGATTCTACCCAAGTGTGATGACTGCAGCAGGGTAACATGATGAACATAGTACAGTTTTGTACCTACCATAAATGTAGATGTTCGAGTGTATACCCTGCTGCAGTCCAGGTTACCCTCCCTCCATCCCCTCTGAACTAGCTGAACTTATCTCTACCACTCTATCCTATTGTACCTCTGTGGTGTATTTGCTTGTGCCTAAGGGTTTTGTTTTATTTTTATATAGCTATATGTGTGTATATATATATATATATATATATATATATATATATTTTGCCTATCTATTAGGGGCACCTGACATCTGGGGCAAGAAAAACTGAAGAAAATGGTGTCGGATGCCTCTTATATACCCCTGGCGCACTGATGTCAGGGAAGAAGCGACAGCAACCAACGCCGGACCAAGACTTTGGAATTCGGGCCGATTGCGGGACCGCCTGACGGCAGGATAACCCAAGTGTGATGACTGCAGCAGGGTATACACTCGAACATCTACATTTATGGTAGGTACAAAACTGTACTGTTCAGGAATGTCCAAAAAGATGATGTGGGAACAAGGATATACTGGTAGAAACTGTAGACCACTTTGCAGGAAATGTAATGAGCCTGGTCATTTTTGGTTTATATGTATGAAGCTGGAAAACAAAAGGGTACACAAAAAAGAAACTGAGAAGGATTAAAGACAAAATGTAGGAAATGACATTAAGAAAGAATTATTACTTGTGACTCTATGCTACAGTAAATACTGCTGCAGAACGAGCACCCAGCAGTTAAATACTGCAGTTAGATAAGGTACTGAGTATGAGTGGGCCTTTATGGTTACAGTTATGTAACAGGAGAGCTCTTGGACTTCTACTTGTTATGAAGTGGAAATAGTATTTTATAGGGCCACTTACATCCTGTTCATTTTGATATTCTTCCTGATAAAAGATTTATGAAAATAGCAGACTGACTGTGTATCGTTGCCTAGATGAAACACTTCCCATATTCGATAATGTTTGGAGGGTAGATAGATTGCCTACCATCAGTTTTGACTAGTGGAGTGGCCCTTAGATAGTAGGGAAAAGAAAGTTGCATGGTGAGTTCTTTCTTTTGATAATATTGGACACCTACTCCTCAGGTTCCAGTATTCTAAGTTTCAGCATCTTTAATACCACCCCCCACACACACCTGTATCTTTTTTTTTTCTCAGTAACAAATAAACTTGGCACTGGTGTACAGAAATTGGTTTATCTGGACTCGCTCCTTGGTATCTACACCAGCAATGGATGATCAGGTAACACTTCTCCAGCTATTGGGCTTGGCAGTGTCACTTACTTGAAGTGCCAGTTCATCTGTCACCTGCCATATATATATTCAACACGCTGCACTTGAAATTCATGAGAAGAAAAAATGCACAATTTTGCACAAATATTTATTTTCAACTTAAGCTTGAAAAGTTGAGTGTCTTTAGGCAAGGACCTTAGTTTGGTGATTCTGTGTTATTTGTAGAAACAGTTAATTATGCTTACAGACCTTAACAGTTATTGGTAACAAAGTTAATAAAAAGAAAATGATGGTAATTCATTAATACAATGGTGCAGAGTAAGTTGCTGTTTTACTGAAATTGTTTGAAGCAAAATGTTAAAAACAAAAGCAAGCCGTTCGCTGATTGGGTTCTTTTTGAAGCAGAAATCAACATATTTTATTTTGCTGGTTCCCATATGTAAAAGTAGTAATAATGTTTAGTGAGATCACATAAGTCTGGGGTGGGACTTTACTGCCCAGAGTTGTGCATCTCAGTGTTAGTATGTTTGGAAATACATGGATGTGGGGAATGCAAGGAGGCTTACCCCATGCAAAAAAAACCAAAACAAAACACTGTTTATGTTTCAAAATTCAACAATGTGCAGTTTCAATATATTCCTCGATGTAAAGGGATCTTGTGAAAGGTTTATTCAATGACTATCCATTTGCCAAAAGAAAAAAAAAATGCTAGTAAGAGTTGGATATAATTTGGGTGTAAAAACAATAATAATAATAATAATAATAATGATGATGATGATGGTGTTGCTAAAATGAGTGGGCTTTCCTCCTGTTTCTGTTATGCACCATTAGTATCATCAGCTCACATATTTATACATATTACGTATATTTATCAGACTTAGAATCAATAGACAGTTTGTTGATACTGTCTCTTGTTAACATTTCTTATTCTGCTGCATTTTCTACTCACTAAAGGATGAGTATGTATGGAACAAAATAAAAAACGTAATGTTATAACACATTTGTGCATTTTTTTATTACTTTGCATGTTACAGTGTGCTGTCTTCAGCTTTAACTTTTCTTAGTTTTCTAGCTTGTGAACAAGAGTTACTTGTTTTCCTTGCTCTTTGAAATCAGATGAACATCAGTAGGTTTCAAAATATCACAGCTGAGCTTTCTTTGGAAACAAGCAACACATCTTTTTTGCAAAAATAATAGCTTCATAGAGTATAACAGATACAGCAGTAATCATTTAACAAAAGCACTGCTGGCATCATATGATCTTATTATAGCATTTTTCAGATCACTTGACTAGAACACATGTAAACTCAGATTTGGAATTTTTTTTTACAGCTGTTGAATAATGCTGTACAAAGCACTGTTTTATAACATCATGACTTTTTATATTATAAGAAATGCAGGGAGTGTTATTTAAGAAGGTTATAAAACATTAGTATGTAGTGAGTGTTCACTGTATTGCTGCAGCCACTGTACTATATATAGTATGTGACGCTAGGTGGTTAACCATGGCTGAGAAATGACACAGGGCAGGAGCCCAGTGAGTTTTCTTGAGACTGCTTTATTCTGTCGGAGTTTTGGAATTCTGCTTTACTGCACAGGATGTCTAGATGGCATGGGCCAATTGGAAGCAGTGGAATGGACAGCATTATGAAGAAGAGCAAATGCTGTCACCCATTCACTAATTAGCGTTTTAGGGAAAAATCAAGACAGATGCTCTGATTCTGGTACACAATTTAGGCAATGCATACTTGCAATGTTCTGAGTAACTTTGAACTGTACAAAAATATTAATGATGAGACAAAAATTCTGTCATTGTGGCTAATTGTAACTAGGGAATGTCAGGAAGGAAAAGGAGGGAAAATTAAGTAGTAAGTTTTGTATATTTTTAAACATGTGCTTGACCTTCATTCATTACTTTGTCCTCGCTGAGTAGTCTGCATTTCCTGGAGTGTCTACTGAGTTGCAGTTCTGATATACGGAATTGCAACTCCTTCATTTTTATGATGTAACATGTTTCTAGGCTATTGAAACCCCCTATTTTTCCTGTGAGCTTCTGCAATGGCGTACCTTATGTTCCATCCTCCAGATTTTTTAGTTAATGTTGAAGCTGGTTACTGTTAACAGCCCTAGGCTTTTTCTTTTCTTTTTACTGTGGTTAGAAAACAGAATTTCTTTATTTTTTCTTCATTGTACTTGAAGTTAGATCTTTCCTTTTTCATATGTAAGACATAGTTTAAATCATATTTTATTTTGGGTTTGTTCTACTTGCCTGTGAGAGTTGTGACAGACTCCCATATTGATGGCAGATCAGGATGATCTCTTTGTTCCTGTTTTCATCAGATTGCTAAACCATTTAGTGCTGCTTAAAAAGCTTTAACTCCTAAGCCTTTTTCTCCACAGCTAACTCATTGGAGAACATGGGTTCAGTGGTTTGTGAACCTTATGGACTCCATAAACCACACTTTTCACTTGTTTATTATACGTTGTAACAAGCTTTATCCAAGTCCAGCACATATGGTCCCAGGTTTCACTTCAGTGCATGTTTAGGTGCTTCTGAGCATTGTCACTGATGGACTTGTTAGGCTCTGGATCAATCCTCTTGGGTATTGTTTTTATCCACAGTCCCCTTGAGATCATCCATTCACCCTTCAAACCTGATGTTTGTGATAAAAGGCCATCTCAGTCAATTTCCTCACCTTTGATGGCCTTGGTGTTGACCCAGCTGTCGGTACTGGCAGTTCTGACTTTAAATTTCTCAGGGTTGCTCCCCACCTCAGCATTTTGAGTGGATGTCTTGGGGTCAGACTTCATCCCAAAGCCAAGTATTCTGTCCCTGAGCTCAACCTTTCAGTGCTGGACAACAAGGGAGTTGACATTGACTGAAGGCTTGGGGACTATGGAGGCCTCTGGGCTTTGGGATCAACAGGGTAGCATCTGCATTGGATTCAACTTTTCCAGCCTCAGTATCAGTTTTGCTCCTTGTTGTCCACAGCTCAGGGTGGGTATTGGCTCCTGCCTCATTTCTGGGGTTGTTGCAGGTGCTGATGCCATCCATCCCTGCATCAGGCTATGCTTGACAGAATTCACTTGATTTTGCCATCTTGGGTAAAACAGTTTTAGACCAGTCTTACAACCTTACTCTCCCTTGCTGGAGGGACAGGAAGACTTCTCTAGGGCAACTCTTACTTGTCAGGTGTACAATCTTCCTCCTTCTTGGTGTCTGTCCAACTAAGTCATGGCAGGAAGGCTACATGCAAGAGGAAACACAAGGTCTACCGTGTAGAGTCCTTCACCCCTTGGAGTTAGGAAGATCCAAGATTGCTTCCCTTACCTTACTCCATGATGACTCCAAAACTGATGAAATACTAGAGCTGATTAGGCTTAAGGCAAACTGGCTACAAGATATTCCCTCAGATTCTGTATACATCCTAGAGGAAGTCTTTCCCTCACCTTAATCTACCTTTTGGTTCTGTTTGCAGACATACAGATTAACTTGGTATTAGATAATGTTTTTATAACCCCAGACTTGAGACTCCAATCCCCAAAGGCCCAACAAAATATTTTACTCACTAAGACAGTCTCAGCTAGTCAAATAAACTACTTGTAGACTCCATGATGGTGACCTCCACTTTTAAGGAGACAGTTTATTTTCATATTAAGAATATGCACCCACCAAACAGGGAGTCACAGTATTTAGGTTGAGGAAATGGATATTCATGCCATACGTGTTGCTTATTCAAACTACCATGTTCACATCCAGAGGTTCCAGGGGAACTTGCTAGATGAAATACTTAAGACTGGAGGAGTTACCAGACATGTAAGTTAAGAAGAAACTTCATTCCCAGCTGGTCAATACAGTTTCTGTCATCAGTCGGTCATCCATTTCATGTATAGCACTTTTGATGAAGTTGCACAGGTAGCAGGTGCTGGCCTTTACTGTTTGGTGACACACCTGGCCCTGCTTTTCAGGGATTTCTGAGAACACAAAGGCTGAGTTTATGAATGCCCCCTTTGATTGTTCCTTATTCTTTGGTAAGTCTGTAAAGGCCGAGCTTGAAAAACAAAGTTAAGACAATATGCTCACCAACATTGGCATTAAGTTCTAGGCTCCTCTGTGGCCATATTCAACCTTAGTACAACTTCTTGCTACAAAACATTTTCAGAGGCTAATTTCCAGAATAATTATGGTCTCAGAGGACATGTGGTTCTTTATTAGGAAGTCAGGAATCATATGACACTCCTTTATGAAGCCAGTTCTTCAATGTTTGATGGCTTGCCCAGCTGCAGTATACTGGAGGCAGTAGGAGGTCTTTTCTCTGTCAATCTGCCCTCATAGAAGGCCATCACGTGCAACAGATGTGTGAGAGAAATGATATCCAGTGATTATCTCTCACCTCTTTCCCATTCCAAGTTCACAGTACTCCCTGCCCGATGTCACACTTTGCCAGAAGGCTGCAATAAGATTAATTAGTTAAGGCCTTTTGTCAAAAAGAGCTATCTAAGAGGTCCTACTAGACCAGAAAGAGCACAACATTTACTCCAGATTCTTATTACTGCCCTTCCTCCAGATAAAAATGAGAACCTCAGGCCCAGTCAGTACTTAAGAAGCCTAAATTTCCATGTTGTCAAGTCATAATTTGATATGGTCATGGTGCAGTCCATCCTTCCATGTCTCACTGAAGGATCCTCCTTGATGTTTACCATCACATCAAATTAGTCAAGGAGGCCAGCAGATTCCTTGCAGCCAGACATCACCAGTGCAGGACATTACCATTTAGTTAAACTATAGTCCCCAGAGTGTTCACAGAGTGTATGTCTGTAGTCTGCAGCCATTTTACTCCAAGGCGTCAGAATCCTTTCTTACCTGGATGACCAGCTTTTCACAGGTCATCATTACAGAGTCTAGTTGCTTCCATGAATCTGCTTCTAAAGCTGTTTCATTCTTTGGGCATGACTCAACCTTGCAAATTCCCAGCCTAATGCCAGATCAGTCCATAACTTTCATATGCTACAGTCTAGACACTCTTTTATGGAGAGTCTGTCTGCCTCCAATCAAGATCCTTCTAATCTAGGGGACAGTTCTCTAAGTATTCAGCAACAGTTTGATTCTACCATTTCTTTGCCTACATGCATCAGTCCTAATGGCGTCTACAATGTTTATGATACCCAATTAAAATATTTTTCAGGAGGGTTTTGTAGTGGCCCCTCAAGATTCATTGAAACCAGTTGACATGTTCCCTAGACATTCCTGTTCTGACCCCAAAGAAGTGCAGGAAACGTCAGTCCCCATTACCCCCAGAAACTTTGATAATGAATGGTTCTGTTCTGGGGTGCAAATGGTTCAAGGTAATTGGCTGCTAGTTGACACCATGTTTAACATCACCATTTTGGAGATTAGTGGGATCAGTCTAACCTTGAAAGCCTTTTGGTGCAGCTCTCCCAAGTGTAATTACCATCTACTCCAAAAATATGTTGGTTGTTAGGTGCCTGAACAAAAAAGGAATAATTCATTCCTATCCCCTTTGTTGGAAGGCCTTACGACTCTTGGTTTCATTTGCTCTCTCTCTCTCTCTCTCTCTCTCTCTCTCTCTTTTAGCTATCCATGTCAAGGATCAGGCCAGTCTGCTCATGGACAGGCTCAGTAGATATCTCCCGATACCTCAATCTAACAACAGCTCAAACAATATTTTGTCATTGTTTGCATCCCCTACCAACATCACCTGCAGTAGATACTGTTTCCTTATTTTCCATCACTAGGATTTAACAGAGAGAGTTTGAGCCAGAAGTGTCCCCCCTAGGCCTTCTTTACACCTTTCCCCATCTCTTCCCATTTTGAAGATTATCAAGAAAGCCAAGATGCACAAATTTAAATTCATCCTATTTGCTAACAAGTGTGGTTCTCTTTGCTTTGGCTTGGTCTTTTGATGATGTCTCACCTGCAGAGATTAATCAAAAGTCCACTATTCCACCCATTCAGATACAGTCCCCTGGACCTTCATTCTCTCAAGCTAACTACATACTTTCTACACTTCCATTGATGGCTAGTGACCCTTTGTACCTGACAAGGGTGGTGCAAATTCTAATTTTTTATCAACTTCTCAAGTTAGGCCATGCAGATATACTGACTACTTTGCTGCTCCATTGCCTTCTTTTCTGGAATACCTTGCTGAAATGATTGTCTTCAGACTGAACTCTTACTCAGTTATGGTGTATCTAGCTGACATATCCATTTTTCAGAAAGGTGCTATTTAACATTTTCTGTCCTTGAAGTTATGCAAGACATTTTTCAAAGTTTTTTTTTTCTTTGCCTTCCAGTCAAATCTTTGTTTCCCCTTGGGTCCTTTATTTTATATTGGAAAGGCTTACATTATCTCTCTTTAAGCATCTTCGGCCGAATTAAAAAATGGTCCTAAAATTTGTTACTTGGAAAACCTTGTTATTGGTAATTATAACTCTGGCACAAATGGTGTCAGAATGGTAGGCATTAAGTGCTTATCCACTGTATCTGATCTTCTGTGAGGATAAGGTAGCCTTGAGAACTAATCCCTCCTCTTTGCCTAAGGTTGCCACTGAGTGTAATATGAATTAGATTATTGAACTTCCTGTTTTCTTCTCAAACTACATTGTATGGATGTCTGCAGACAGCTTAGGTTTTATTTGGACAGAACAAAATCTATCAGGAAAGATTCAGTTATTTATTTCTTTCCTGTCAAAAAGTTGTCACAGAAAGTTTCCAGGTTCTTTCTCCTGGCTATAGCAGTCTATTATTTTCTGTTATCAAATACATGGCAAATCCCTGCCTCTGTTCACTAAAGCTCATACAATTAGCTCTGTAGCTACATTACAGGCTTTTTTGCAAAATGCTTTGGTAGATGTCATTTGCGACTCAACTACTTTATTTTTGCTGAACGCCTTTGCAGAACATTAAAAGCTTCTTATTGTTCGGGTTTTGGTTTTTAAAGATCTGGAGGTTTGGACATAGGACACAGAGGATCACGATAAAGGTGGCGGGACTTCAGTACCTTTGAAAAGTTTTAGTGATGGGACTGACTTAGACCTAATGGTCTAAGTTCTGAAAGTGGAGGACTGGCAACTACTTATGTGGATCTGTCACTGTGTTAAGTACATAACTTTCTTATGTTCACAATAAAAAGGAAATCAGTAACACAGTCGGGCCTGAGAGAAACTGACTGTTTATGCCTTCCTATGTAAGCCAAGCACCCCCATCCTGTTCAGTATGTGTACAGACTCAGAGTTCAGTATCTGTGCTGCTTAAAATATGTAGCTGTGTAGGTTAGGGAGCATGTTTTTTGGTGAGTGGTAAAGCCATGAGCTAAATAATTATGAGGCGAGTACCCTAATCCTAAAATACAAGGTATTCCATGTATAACCTGAACTAGATGCATGCATATTCCAACTATCCATATTTTTTATGTTAAAATACTATTTCCATTTGACTTCATTGGGCTGCATTACCAGCCTGAGTTTCTACTGAATAATGCTTTAGGTATTTTATATAGGACTTTGTGAAGGAAGTTTCTGTTGGGTGACTTTGTAGTCTAGTTGTAAGGTAGCAATAATTTTTTATGTATTTTTGTAGTTTGGTGAGAGTTATGGTAGGGTTTGCAGGTTATACAGTTTGGTTATATTTTTATTTAGTATAACCTGTTTCAGCAGTTAAAAATGGGTCTGTTTTGCAGGTAATGTCCTTTTCTGAATGGTTAGGTATGCTCTGTATATTATTTTACATTTTTCTTTGAATATTTTTTCCATTTTAGAAATAAATTTCATTTCTGGGGCAGAGTTAGGTGGGCAGCTCTGTTTTCTTGGGGGTCCCTTGTGTGCTGTCTGTTTTGCTTTTGCAATTTTATGTAATTACCTTTTTTACATTAAAATGAGTGTGAAATGTGTGTTGTTTTTCTTTTTTGTTGTTTTATGTTTTTAATGTAGATTTGTGTTTGGAAGTTAGGTAATTTCGGGACTGTGTACGTCTGTGTTTTGTGTGAGCAGAGTGTAGACTTTTACTTTTCGTTTTTAGCAAGTGCATACATACATGTTGGGTAAAGGATACAAGAGTCAGTTACATTCTAAGGATGTAAATAAACTTATGATTGTTAAAAGATATCATACAGTGTATCAGATAATGTTTTTTTATCACACCTTTTATCTAAGGTCTACCATTAAGATAGAAAATGTGAAATGCATCATAGCATTACAGGGACTCCAGTAAACTGGCATTTAATTTAGAGATTCCTTAAAGCAGATAGTTATTAATAAGTAGTAGTCATCATGGCATAGTTTCATGAAGTGGCTAAAACCACATTAGACAGTACTGTTGACTACTAGTAGCCATGTTCCATACATTGTGCATGAACATAAATCTCACTTACTTGGCTGCCCATGATGGAGTCACCATCGGCTATACTTAGTTTATACATGTGTTCATTGTTCAGGAGGTTTGACTGTTTATTTGCATAGTGTCCCTGTGTTTCAGAAGTGTGCCTTTAATGTAGGAGGACTGCTTGGTGACTTGACATACTAAAACAGCTTCAGGGGACACATGGCCACCCCCGTATCTGAAATGAAATAATTTTATTTTAAAAAGTTCTGTTATATTTAGCACTGCTGTCTCATTTTAGTTAGCCTGTGTGCTGAATAGACTTTGTTAACAAAAGTATTTATTTTTAATTTTAAAAAACAAGTGTTAAATGACATAATAACTATTTACCTCTGTATATCTGCATTGCCTACATTTTGTGTACGTGCAGTATCAGATACTGGGGAAGCTTTATTTATTTATTTATTTTTTAAATAAAAATGTTTAAATAAATAAACAGTCCAGCATGGACCCATCTGAAGCTGCCTCAGCTTTCTGTTCCTTACCTTCCCAAGGGCAAGGAACAAAAAAACTCACAAATATTAAATTGCATAGTAGATGATCATGGACTCATGACTTAAAAAATCAGCAGAAAGTCAAAGTAGCATGAGCCATGAGGTACATTTTTTTAATTCTGCCAGGCAGCCAGAAAGGTCAGTCAATGGACAGCTTTGTAGGATATGAAAGTACTTTACTATGGCTGGCCAGCAACTTTGTGTTTGAATATTGAAACACAGCCAAAATGTAGTATGCTGCAATCTTATGTTATTCTAGCAATTTTCTAAGTATATAAAAGCAATATTTAAAATCTGTCACACATTTTATTTGCCTTTCTCTTTCATTATTTTTTTTTAATTTTGCCCCTAAGTGTTGTGCTAAGAGGTTGAGAGATATTATTTTAATTGTGGTCTGATGAAGTGTACACAGCAAATTGCTTTAACTGCTGGGATGTTGGTGGATGAAAACAATTTACCTTCTTGTTTGCTCAGTTTAAACAATTTGGCTTTGCAGTACTAATGTACATTGCTGTGAAATAAGTTGGAATATTTTACTCTGGCTAAAGTCTGTTTGTGTGAAATAAATTTGAAAGACATTACTGTGTCAATAATTAATATTTATTTATGGCAATCAGGTATCTGAAGTGTTTATGGTCAACAATGAGGCTATTATAGATGGGTGAGAGGGGTTGCTCTTAATAAAAATGATTGATCCTGGTTACTTTGCTTTGGCCATTTTTATCACAGTCAGACATTTCAGGTGTAGAAAGTCAATGGACTCTAACTGATGGGTACAGACATTGGTGAATTATAATGAAAGCAGTTTGAGTAACCTTTTATGTTAAATGTTCTGAAATGGATAATTTTGTTTCACATCTTGTAGGAAAATGATTAAGACTGATCCAATTTAAAACTAACACAGCTGATTTTTGTTTTATTAGACAGTAAATATAATTTTAAACAATCAAAATCCCCAAAAAAGTGCATTTATGCATGGTCCATACAAAATGTGTTGGGAACTTGCAGTTGAAAAACTGCCCATGGCCCGAAGTGCTTCTTAAGCTGCCACTGCTAAATTTGTATTGATGTTGTCTTTTCTGTCTGCATCAATCTGTAGGTTATCAGACCTGACTGGATTCTAGGCAGCACTTCAGAATCTTCTGTTCTGAAGCTCCACATTCTCCTCCATGATGAACTGCATGCCTGAATCTCCTCAGATCTCATTTGTATTTCTTCATTATCAGATGTGTCCTTCCAAAACCTCTGTTCAGATAAGTGCCAGTAGCTATGCTGTTGTAGTTTGATTTTTTAAATATTATTGACTGTTGCCTCCTCTTCCAAAAACAAAAATGTGCTCCTTAGATACCTGGAAACAATGTTCCTTCTTCTTCTTTATCTCTATTGTTGTAGCAGTTGAGCCTGTGAGCTCTACTCCCACTCACTGTTTTCCTTTTTCTGTATGTTTTTAGAATTCGTCCTTTTTAGCATTACTGTTTTGCTTGCCTTAAGCAAATGGTTTCCCTAAATGAGTTTGTAGTTTATTGTACTGTTAAATTTCTTATGGTGTTATTAGAGTGTATGGAATTAGAGACCTGGGGAGTATCATAAAGGTTAAGGTGTTTACCCTGCAAACACAAGCTATTGGGTTTAATTCTCACCTTTGCGAAACATGGTTATGTTTAAAAAGACCCCCTGGGTTGTTAGTCTAGTAATTACCTATGAATTGCTAAAGATATACATGTATGTCAAGCCATCGAAAACTAAATATATCATAAAGCAACTGATTGCATACAACTTGTTGATCAGCAGAGGAAAGATCAGAAGAAATAAAAAGAGAAAATATTTTTTGCAGGTAGGGGCAAGCCTTCTTTAGCCCCCTGCTGCCCTCTGCTAATTACTTATGACAACTCTGAGATTACACTACAGTAGGGAAAGGGAAATTCCATGTTCCCCACTGTACTCCAATCTTGCATAGAAACACAGCTGGCTAGTTCGAACACCTGAAGTTTTTCTGGATTAGACAAGTTGACTTTCAACATCTTGACTATAACACAAATGTTTGTGTGTGTGTGTGTGTGTGTGTGTGTGTGTGTATATATGTATATATATATATATATATATATATATATATATATATATATATATATATATATATATATATATATATATATTTATATTTCTGTGGGATATTGTCCCTGCAGTGTGTCTTTTCCCATCTGGATGCTTAGTAGCTTTGCTATGGATGCTTCTGAAAATGATTGGGCTGCTGCTCTGTTTTATTTTATGGTCGCACATTTGGATTATGACTGCTGAGCCAGGGCTTTGGCTGACCGTAGGACAAACCTTGTCATGAGGAATATGCTTCCTTCTTCATCTGCTGTGTCTTTCCAGGCTTCTTCTTCACTTTCTCCATGAAAGAAGTCAGTGGAAAAAAAGCAGGACAAGGAAAGGGACAGAGACAGGAAAAGAGAGCAAAGGAAAAGGGTAGAGAAAATGAAAGACACGTACGAAATCTACCTGTTCAGTTTCCCATTGAAGATGATCTGGAGCTGAAAGCTCCAAGGCCATTAGCTTCCTCAGCTTCTGTTTTGGATCTGGTGTCAGTATCCCAGTGTACCAGTCATAGCATTTGCCAGCTTCGGCTTCAGAGCCACTCAGTTTGCCATTGATGGACGTTCCAAGTTCCTTTTCAACAGTGTGACTAAAGTCTGATCGGCTCCACTTTCTGGCCATTATCCAGAATCTGGAGTTCTCCCCAGAACCTTCATTTCCTCTAGTCAGGCTTCCCTTTTCAGGACTCAGAAAGTTGAGCAGCCTTTGCAGTGACTCAGTAAACTATCCTCAGTAGCTTCTTCTAGGTCTGCAAAGGTCACAAGGAGTGTTAAGGAATCAAATCAAGTTAATGCAACCCTTTTTGAAAACCCAAATGGACCTTTGTATCATTCTCTGTCCCTCAGCTCTGAGGGTAGAGAGAGCTACCCCTTCTGCCCCATTACTTCTTTCATCCATCTCAGCCATCCCTTCCTAGATTACCCTTCCAAATTGTCACTGGCATTTGGGACCCTTGGTGGACTTTGTGGGACAGTCTGAAGTCTGTTGTGAAGACTGTTTGGTCTATTTCTCAGTCCTTTGCTAGGGAGACTCTGTATGTGCAGGTCAGATATGGTAAAGCAGACTTGATTTGTGGAGATTCAGTTATGCAAAGCATTATGGCACAGTAAGTGGAGCTTCAGAGCGGAAGAATCTGAAGTTCTGTCCTCTGATCCAATCGTGTCCAAAAACCCACAGTTTGAGACCAATGGATAAAGACAATGTGGATCTAGCATTATGGTAAGTACATAACTTTCATAGTTTTGGTGGGCACTACCTTGTCTTAATGACTGCTCCAACTCGTGTTCATGTGATCTTTTACCTTGCCTTGCTTGCTGCTATAAGTTTATTCATCATATATGTTTTTACAACTGTTTCCAGGATATGTACATCTCTATCCCTTAACTGTTATTTTCCTTACTTCTACACTACTCTGTCTCATTCTGTCTAAAGATATGCTGTGGTATCAGCCACAACAAACACGTAAGATATGGAATTTCAGAGTACCCCAGACTTTTTGGCTGTTCTGAACATATTTTCTACAGTTTTGAAGAAAAGCTTTTTTCTGGGCTTCCCTTACTTTTTCTCTGCCACATTTCACTTTTTCAGACCTATGCAGCAAGAACCTAAGTAATCCTTTTTTCTTCCATAAGTCTTCTATGGCAGGAAACTGCATGCTTCCTGAGAGAGATTTACTTCAAAATCTTCTGTTTAAAAACACATTAAATATGATTTGCATTGCCTTACAAATCATGTGAGTTACAAACAATCCAATATACCAAAACATACAATGTGTAAAGCATTATTGGACGACTGAAATAAATCAAAAAAAGAAAACACTTGCTGCCAAACTCATGTCCACCAGTGGATCACTTCAATGTAATTATTTATTCATATCACAAGTAACATAAAAATTAAAGATTTACCACTTCCTTCTTTACAACATGGACTTCATCAGTATGTAATTTGTTTGTCCCTAAATCAACATTTAAATATACAACTGTCATGGCATTAATTGAAATGAATTAAGAGCTCATTAACAGCTCATTACATTGATCAAATATTTCTTAGACACGTTCTACCCAGGTTAAAACAAATAAAAATATATTGGGTATTACACATATTCCCAAATGGTAAAATGTAATAATCATAAATAATTTAATAATTATAAAAAGGCGGTAAGTGCTTTGACATCTCCAATTATCACCTCAGCACTATACTGTCTCTCCTATCCAAACTATTAGAAAAATGCATACATAAACAGCTACTTAATCACACCCTACAAAATAATCTACTCACCCCCACCCAACACAGCTTCAGACCTTCACATAGTACAACCACTGCATTACTCTCCTTTACGGATAGTCAACAAAGCCAGGGATGCTGGACTAACATCCGTAATATTTCTTGTTTTATCCAAGGCCTTCGACACTGTTTCACACCCAAAACTACAACTCTCTACCCTTGGTCTTTCCCCTTTTGCCCAACTATGGTTCAACAGTTACTTAACAGGCAGACAGCAATGTATAAAATGGCAGGGAACCCTCTTTAACTTTCTACCTAACAACACTGGAGTCCCTCAGGGGTCCATTCTCGGACCATTACTCTTTAACAGCTTTGTTAACAACCTACATTTTGCCTCCCACCAAAGCTCCCTGATACAGTACACCTACAATTTGACCATCATCCCCTCCTCCAGTAACATAAAACACCTCCAGTAAATAACCCAAACCTCCTTCATTTCCATAGAGACCTGGCTAAACAATGCCCAGCTCCTGTTAAACCCAAATAAAGCTGAACTCCTTTTCAGACCCAACAATCTCTCGACTGAATTTAAGGTCTTTTCTTTAAACAAAACTCAACTAGAAGTTGTCTCTCAAGCCACACTACTAGGAGTAACCATAGATAATAAGCTTTCCTTTGATCTACATATTCAAAATTTAATCAGAAAAACTCACTGCAAACTAGGAATGCTATACTGGCACAAAACCTTCATGAGCTCATCCACAAAAACATCCTGGCTAATACTTACCTACCCCCCTCTCTCCTCTATGCTGCTCCCATTCTGACAAATATTCAGATTACCCTAAAAACAAATTGGAATCTTGCTATAATAAGATTGCTAAATTTGCTATAAATGCACCCCATAATGCACACCACTGCATAGTTGTCAGTACCATTAACTGGCCCAAACTACCACACCTCCTAGAGCACCAACAACTTAATATGCACACAAAGTACTATATCAGTCCAATACTTGCCTCTCAGTTAACTCACTCCTGCAAGCCTACTTACCCACCAGGGCCCTCCAATCTGAAGACAAACAACTAATACACTACATAGGCCAAAGAAAAAAGTTGGACAGTGTCTATATTCCTACACAGTAGCTAAGCTCTGGAATGCCTTACCAGTATACATCAGAGCAATAACTAACCACAAAAATTTCAAACTTACACTAGAAAACACATCCAAGATACAAGCATCTGTCCTGTTCCAAAAAGGCCTAGAAACTCTGTTCCAATCTACCTACCCTCTACCCCACCTGCCACTCCCTAAACTCTTCAATACTATCCTCCTTCCTCTTCTGTACTCCCCCCTTTTTAAGCTCTCCCTTTTCTCTCCTCTAATTAACTCCTAATCTTACTAACATTCATCTAAGCTGACATTTGCATTCTTTTATTTCACTTTACAAAGGTCTACTTGCAGTCAACCTAAATGCCCCTATAAATATCCTTCTTAACTAGACTAGCTTTCTTTATAATGCATACCACTGGATTACCAACATTTCACATTAGATAATCTAACTGAACAGACCTACCAATCTCTGTATTTCATGGCTGCCTAATGACTGCAGAATTTAAACTTAACTGCCTTTATGCCAAGCAGGGTATCTTGTAACATTGTAAGCTATGTGCCTGCATGTAAATGAAATGACCATTTTACTTATGCTTTGTCAATTATTTTTACTTTATATATTGTCAAATGTTTTCAGTTTGTGGAGCTTTTCTGCCCGGTCCTCCACTGAAAATGGGTTCCTGACCCAGTCAGACTTTTCTGGTCAACAAATGTCAAATAGAATTGATTATCAAATATATAATCAGCTTTAAATATGTTACATAAAACTAATATATAAAAAAAATTTCTGGCAGCCCATCATATTAGATAGGATCTTATCACTAACAACAGATGACTAGAGATATTTTTGATAATACCAGACAACTGTGTAGCTTGTAACCTTAATTGCTATCTTACTTTGAGTCTGGAAGTGCTTTAGGATCCCCACCTCTAAGGTTAATATTGACCATTTCCAGTATGGTAAAAACACATTTCTTGTAACGAGGGCAGATTTTTGAGTGCTTGTATAAAGCACTGTTTTCATTACTCTTCATAGTATTGTACTGGTGTTCATAAATTCTCTTATGGAGATTCCACTCGGTTTTACCTACGTAAAAGGTGGGACACCCTGAGCATGTTGCAAGATATGCCACAAATTTGGATAAACAGTTTCACCTGTCAAACACAACTTTGATATAAGAATAATTCTCCAAAACTATAAACCTTTCCTCTAATATGTAACAGCATTGTGGACAAGCTCCACATTTAGTCATTCCTGTTCTCCGAGTCATCTGATGTGTTAAACCAGAAGGGCTCCCTTCAAACCATTCCTTTAAGTTCCTCCCTGTCTTGTATACAAATCTAGTTTCACACCCTAGCAATTGATAAATGCCAGCGTTAGTTTTCAAAATGTTTCAGTTCCTTCTTATAATATCTTTAATTGCCTCAACATGGGGAGTAAATTGTACTGCTAATGCCCTTTCATAATTGACACTCTCAGCCCAATGGTTTACCTTTTCCATCCTAGTGCCTAATAGGGCATTGTATTTCATTCCCCATTCTGCTTGAACATAGTTTCTGATGTTGTTCACAGTGTAAGAGGGGTATCCCCTGGCCAAAAACATGTTTACCACAATATCAAGCTCCTTGGATAACTCCTCTATGTGGGATGTCATCCTGGCAATGTGAATGCATTGCCCTTTGACTAAACTCTTCTTGTGACTAAGAGGATTGTTGCTCATAAATTCTAAATAGGAATTGCTAAATGTGGGCTTCCTGTATGTTGTTGATTTAAAACCTTGATTGGTGTGTGAAATTAAAATGTCTAAATAATTATTTTTAAGTCATAGCTGCAAGTAAATTTAAAAAAAAAACTAGAACAGTGGTTGAGATAATTAACAAATTCACATATGCAATAGCTCATAATACAATACAATATGCAAAAGCTTTTTGTCACAGAAGGGCTTCTTACACGTTTTAGTATTAAAGGGCTGACTGATAATGCTAATTTTTATATTGCAAATTTATGAAAGAAAATTGTGTTTTTTTGCCAAAAATTAACAAGTGTATGTGATGATCAGACAAAGGGTTATATTTCTGAAAGCATTCAAGATGGACCCAGGGTACCAGTGAAAGAATTGTTCCTCTATGTCAGTGCTTTCCAGTGATTTGTAATATTGCACAATCTCTGCAAGTCACTCATAAATATTTTTACAGTATTTCAAGACAGCAGTATTAATCTACAAAACCATGCCTGTCTAGTGGCAGGTATCAGTAACAAAAGTGTGCATTAATGTTGTGCGTAAAGTGGCATACTTTGTTTGCTTTAGGTCACACAACTTTCACAGTATTAAGACAGGTATGAAAGTATGATGATATTTTAATTGCTTTACGAAACATTTATATCCCAAAATATCTTCACATTACCCAGTATGTTTAAATGTCTCTTTCATGAACGCCCACTCCATGCATTTGCTACCTTGACAACATCAAACTCCATTTTACATTACTAATGTAAGTATGAAAAATGACATGGCTTTTTGCAGATACTCATTAATAGCTTCAGCACCCTACATCCCACACTTACGATTTGACTGATTCTCAGATCATGGAAAGAAACATTTGAGGGATTCAGCGATGGGCAAGTGCAGAGTCCAGGGAGAATAACTCGAGACTGTGCAGAGTCAGGAGGAAGCTGGGTAAGGAAGTTAAAAAAAGAAGTGTGGGTGTACTGAGTTGTTATTACACCAGAAATAAAAACAGTAGGTATTTCTCTAAAAAAGGAACTTTTTTGACTGGAAACGTTCATTGGTTTGCTGCTACTTTATCCAATTTAGTGTCACTGAGAAGCAGGAAACCATCCTTTCAGTCAGTGGGTAGAAGCCCGACCATCCAGTACTGGCCAGGATGCCAGTCCATCACAAGAAACACACACACACACACACACACACACACACACACACACACACACACACACACACACAAAAATCGTATTTACATTCTCACACTGGAAACTTATTTGTGGGCAGTTTGGAAGATTTTTGTTGTGCTTAAGCATGCAAACAAACAAAGAACATGCAAGTTCCACAAAGAAGGTACACAGCCAGGAACCAGTCTGAAGAACCAAGAGCTGTGAGAAAGCAATAATAACTCTGATATCACTGTGCCTACGGTTGCCACCCCTCCGTTTTTTTCCAGACTATCAAACTGATTCTCCGGTAGTCCGGGAAACACTGTACAAACTCTGGTATTCTGTTTCAAAAAGGAAGCAGACTATCGGAACTTGTAAATCGGCTGATTTACTATGCTTTTTTTTACAGAAAAGCAAAGTAAATCAGCCAAAAGCAGGCAGCAGGAACGAAAAAAGAGGGCGTTCCCCACTGAGCGATGTCATCACGACGTCACAAAACGGGCGGAATGTGGGTGGGAGAGGGGTGGAGTGGGCGGAGTTACTAGTGACACGAGGGGTGTGGCTTTACTCTGGTTTTCGCCACAAAGGAAGGTGGCAACCCTAACTGTGCCACACTCCTACACAAAGCCCCCTGTGCTAGGGGAGGTATTGCAGTGGTTTCACATTCAGCAGTAAGTATCACTTAAGTCTTTAAGTTTAGAAGGCTGTATTTTTTGTCAGAACATCATGTTGCAATTCCCTGAAAATGTTGCTAATAAATCAAAGGGGATTGAGATATGGATTTTTTTTGGCTGCTTAACATATATAGATTATTACACATATTTGGCAGTTAAAGTCCAGTTCCTTACACAGTTTCCATTAGGGTTGGAGGTATGACCTTTTCTCAGAAGCATGAAGTACATGTCAGAATATGTCTATTTTGTGATGATGTTTCTTCAGAAATAAAAAACATGGTTATTTTTCTTAAGGAAGTTTTATGTTAGTGGATTTATGCTTGCTCTTCCTACCAGATTTAGACTCAAGCAGTGACCCCCACTACACAAAAATACAATTGTGTATACATCTTTGTATTTGAAATCACCAACAGAAAGTACTTTCTGGACTTTCTGGACTGAGAGTTCTGACATGTTTTCCTGTGAAATTTGTTAGAAAATTTCAAGAAAGTCAGAAATTTGGTCCCGTATGACTAGATACTGCTACTGTTACTACGTACACATTGGCTACTGTTTTTTTTTTATATTCATTTCATAATTTTCAGGTAGACAACTAAGTACATATCAGAATTCTATCATTAGTGTCAGATCTAAAATAGCTGTTCCTCAGATTGTATGATTTTTACTTTCATTTTAAATGTATAGCATATACTTATTTTACTTGTGTAGAAGTTCATGCATATATCTGAGAATATGCAGTCTGTTTTCCCAAATTCTGTTAGCTCATGTGGTGGGCTGTATAATGCTGAATATTCTATTGTTTGTCCTGATAATTTTATAATGATACCAGGAAGAGTGATGTAGGGATATTGACATCTGTAGGCAGCATCATATCTAGGTCGGTATAGTAATAAGATATTAATAGACTACACCTGAAAACCATTCAGTTAAAAAAAAATCTATCAATGACATAAATACCTAGTGTTGCTGTAACATTGGGCCTAAAAATAAGATTAGTTTCTGCACAGAAGTGAATACTGTAGTATAAAAAATGTCATTTAATTTTGTTTTATAATTAAAATTCAAGATGCACTTTTCCTTTGGAACTGAGAGCACTGACTATGAGTTTTATTATATAGAATTATTCCAGTACCATGCCTTGAAAACAACCTGGGACTATAGCAAACATTTTGGAAATATAGCCATTTATGTACAGGAAGTAGAAACAGCCAAACAGAAAGCAGTTAGTATTTGGAAGTTTAAAGATAATTGATTCTACTTCATATTCTTGTCATGATGGGACTGATACCCTTTACTATGCTCAGAGAAATTCATACCAATGCAGATCTCTGAGTTTTACAGATCGCTCTGGTCTTCATACTATCTGACAGGCTGCATCTTAGAGCAGACATCTTGATCACATAGAATGGCAATATGAAAAATCTTTGTTATATCCAGATACTTTTTTGGGCATCTACTGCTGACTTTAGATCCCCAGCATTTTCCATACCTCTGACATACTTAATGATGCCCACATTGTTGAAAACTTACCTTGGATTTGTCCCCTCCGCAATTAGTGTGTGCCTCCAAATGAGAAAGCTTCTCAGACCAAGGGCCTAGTAACATCCAAGTTCAAACAGTGGAAAGGGCATGCACAGGTGTAATAATTGTCCCACTGAGATTTTTCTTTGTGTCCCTAGTTATCCCCAAGTATACTAGGCTGCATCACATAGTAGGTGCACAGGGGAGCCATGGAGAGTCACCTCCTCATATGATGATATGCCCTGTATTATGCCTAGCCATCTAGCAACTCGACTATGGCTGTTAGAGCTATAGTGTCACACCAGGTCTCTTGTCCTGGGTGTACCCTTGAGCATGTTCTCACTTACTGCTCCCCCTCCCAAAAAGTGAGCAGCCTTTTTACCTCATCATTCCTTTTCCCACATCATTGGCTCCTCCAGGACCTGGGTTGCAGACGCAGCTTCTTCTCTCTGTGCCATAAAACTGACACCATACACATATACTTGATATTTGTCATCAGACTCCTTTTTACCTACTTGTAAACGCTTTTTTTTTTTTTTTTTTTTTTTTTTTTTTTTTGTTATATGAACTAATTCTCTTTAAAGCTTTCTTGGCAAGCATTCCTGAAAAAGACGCTGTGTAACCGCATTCTTATGGTATCAACTGAGTTTTTTTAGTAAATGGAAATAGATAAGACTGTTAGAAGTTATTTTTCCTCCATATGGTGATAGTATGTATACTTGTATAGTTGTAGAGATATTTGGTCACATTGGGCCAGCCTGCATCTTGAACCCATATTACAGATACTCTAAGGAACTCCAGATGATGGGCATGATCACTATTTTATGTCAGTTCTTATGTAATGTGTTAACTTACAAACATGCTGACATATCAGGTTGTCTTTAAGCCTGCCTGGGTGATTAATTTTTCTCATGTGTTGACTGTCCATCCCTTCCCTACTCATTCTTTCTTCTGTCTCCAACGGGATCCTCAAATCGATGCACTGCTCTACATTCTACTGTTTTCCCTGGCAATGAATTCCAGGCTCTATCACCTCTCTGTGAAATAGTATTTCACAAATGTGTTAAATTACTCCTTCCATTTGCTATCTGAATTTAGTTATTATTCAGCTTTATACTTCTAACTTGCCCCTCCAAACAAAAAAATGTGTCTTGTCCAGATCTTACATCCTCCCCCCACCATCCTTGCTTCGTCTCCAGTGTATAAGTACCAGGCTGCCAGTGTTTCTTTTCGCCAAGCTGTTCAATACCCCTCAGCATTTTTTTAATTCTGCTTTGTATGGTGCCAGCCTAATAACTTACATGGCTGCCAGAAAAAAACACTGTACTGTGAGTATAGATCTAGTATTATGAGTAACCTGTAAAATGTGACTTTATCTTCTGAATTACTGGAATTCATTTTCCCTAGTTCTACAGTCTAGCATCTCCTTTGGCTTCCCTTTCACGACTTTTTTTTTTTTGTTAAGTGCATTGCGCAGATCACTTTGAGTGATTAGAAACCTCACATTATTTATTTGCTGCCAGCCTTAAGCTCACTGCTGCAAATGTGATGATAGTGTCACAAAATATTCAAGATGTGTTCAGCACAACTGGCAGATTGTCTTGCATATTTGAAAATTCATTAGCTTTAGCCGAGAGATGGTATTTTAGAAGGTATATTTATAAATGCAAGAGAGATGTCATGACTATGTACAGCTACAGACCCATTGGTCTGTTCTATAATGCTGTCAAGATAATGAAAAAAGAAGTCTTAGATTTGTTACTAAATTCCAAGACTTGGGTTTTTGATATTTCATGTAACATGCTTGCCCAGGCAGTAAAAAGCAAAAGAAACTGACAAAGTGATGTAAAATCACATTTAATAGCAAAGCTTTTGAGATAATACTTTTCTTCAGTGCTTAAAATCATACTAAAACACATTTACATATGTACACCACACGAACAAATTCAGACTTATCTCGAAAGCTTTGCTATTAAACTTATCTCAAAAGCTTTGCTATTAAATTTCTCAAAAGCTTTGCTGTTAAACCTGGTTTTACATCATTTTTTGCTTTTTACTCTTGGACTGTTTTGTTTGGAACTCTATACTGGGTGTTAACCATTTTGGCTTTTTTCTTTTTGTTTTTATTTTGTTATGTTTGTCCAGGCAGGCAGATCACATACACCCATTATACAGCTTTTATGGATTTTATTGATAAAGTTGTAGGTATGGGTCATTATAGTTTGACAATGCATTTTGAAATAATTTAACTTTCTAAAATGATTCTTATGTTAAATATATAGGCACTGCTTCTTGGTTGATTAAATGAATTAAAGTATGGTTGTGATACAGCAGCAGTTAAAATTGAGTCTGTTGTGGTTAAATGGACAAAATTTCAGAGTTGTATCACAAATTCCATTCTAGGACCAAACCTATATACCATTTTTACCAGTGAATTAATTTTGCATTAAGGTGTTTGGACATCTGAATAAGCTAGACAAGGTATAACAGGGAATTCTAGTAAATAACGTTTCATATGACTGTGTTACTGGAATGTTTAGCTAGACATCTTAAAATTGGGAAATAATTTGGTAAATAATTCTCATATGACTGTGTTGTGGAAAAATGTGCTAATTTTACATGGAAGATTTTCTAAACTTTTTTTTTGAGCTGTTTGGAAAGATCTGCTTATTAATTTGGCTAAATTTGCTTATAGAATTTTTGGAAAACTGAAGGTATCTGACTGCATTTGATACCATTTACAGTGTATGGGAGCATGTGTAGATTTAGAAAATCAGGCAAACAATTTACTTTAAAGACAAACATGGAATAGGTATGTAGCAAAAGTACCAAATCTTGGGTAAGGGATATAGTCAGACATTAAATCTGAGAGACCCGATGTTTCACTGTATACAATTTTGATTGGAAGTAACATTGTTATTTAGACTCCATGTTAATTATATAGTATTAATAAATGGAAAATACAAAAACTAGTATCAAATCATTGATAGGGTATAAGGATTGCTATTGTAAAGATAAGTTGATGATATCTAGACTGTTTTCTTTGAAGCGCAGAAAACATAGTTGTAACATGATTTATGACCACATACCAATAAAATATGAACTTCGTATGTTCAAATATTTTTAATATTGAGGATAATGGTTATAGCAGAAGCAGGAGTAATCATATAAAGTGTTGTTGTTGGTTTTTCGGCTTTTTCCTGGTTAGGGGTCACCACAGCAGAACTCCGGTCCACTAATGATTGGCAGTAGATTTTTTTACGAAACACCGAGGTGCCAGCTCGACGCCCAACCTTCAACAAAGGCACGCCCATTTACGCACGCATGTCTTTTGAACGCTACCCAACCGCGGGGAGGACATGCAGACTCCACACAGAAGGCACTCCCAAGCCAAGCCGAGAACTGAACGGGAGAACCTCTTGTTGTGAGGTAACAATGCTCATATAAAGAGTGCGTTGTATAAAAAGTAAGAATGAAGAGCCTAGGCTTTCTGAGTGGGTTCTGTCTCCTTTGAATAGTTAATTCATTGCTGTTAGGATGTCAAATAATTTGAATTTGTTCAAGATAGTACATGATGAATTAATTGTAGAGCCAACATTTCAACAAGATGTATGTAAGCAGACAATGGACAGTTGTTAGAGGTCCGTATGCATATGATAATGACAAATTATCTCACAGGGTTAGTTCCATGAGCTGTAAGTTTTTAGAAGAGAAAGTCAATTACTACAGCTATTTTTATTTAGAATACTGGGCTTGAACAACCATTAGCAGTAGCTGTTTTGGTGATGTAGCCTTTTAATACATCCAGAACTGGTTTGGTGTAGTGATGTGCTGTTCTGACTGTAGTTCAGAAGGCCCTGGGTTCAATGCTTGGCAGCTTTCTAGGGCAAGGCAGTTCATACAGCCTACCTCGATCTGGCCAAGGCCTTTGATACCATTCCCCACTTAGGAATTATTGATAAACTCACCAAACTAGGCATCAACCCCTATATCACTAGGTGGGTTGCAAACTGGCTCACAGATAGAAC
Organism: Protopterus annectens; assembly: GCF_019279795.1. NCBI lineage: Eukaryota > Metazoa > Chordata > Ceratodontiformes > Protopteridae > Protopterus > Protopterus annectens. The sequence goes on along the minus strand of NC_056744.1, from coordinate 1,680,563,736 downwards.
CCACAGTGTGAAAGTAGCGGAGTCCAAGTCAGACTGCTAACCAGTCGTGAAGTCCCACAGGGATCGGTCCTGGGTCCTCTCCTGTTTGGCATCTACTTCTCAGAAGTCCAGGCCAACACAGAGGGACTCTGACTGGCCAGGTTCACAGACAACTGCAAGCTGGGAGCCATTATTAACTCCCCAAGTGATCTAAACATCCTACAGAAAGGCCTCACTGAGACCAATGACTGGTATCAAAACCATGGCCTTAAGCTTAATGCCAAAAAATGCGTCGTCATTCCCTTTGGGAAAAACTCAGTTCCCACTAATTACCACATCGATGGGACCCCACTGAACACTGAAGGCGTTATAAGATAGCTGGGGACACAGGTTGACAGCAACCTCTCCTTCGACCACCACATTGCCACTATGGTCAGAAAGTCCTTCTATGTGGCACATCTCATTACCAAGGGTTTTGCAGCCAGGAAGAAAGAACTCATCATCTCTCTCTCTCTACTCTTCCCTCATTAGACCGATCATCGAGTATAATGCCCCATTTGGCATGCACCTCACTAGACACTTGCAACAGCTAGAAAAGGCCACAAAAGTACCTCACAAAGAGGATCCTAGGCCTTAAACACATGTCCTACATTGACAGACTCAAAAAAACTCCAGCTATTCTCTGTCTCATATCGTCTACTAAGAGGCGATCACTGCTTGACTTACAAAGCCATGTCTGACCCAGCTCTGTTAGAAATGCTACATCTAAAGAAATCCCAATCCCTCGCATGCTCCACAGACCTCATCATCATTACAACAATCAATAGAACATGCTGGAGGGACAGGTTCATAACCCAGAGACTGCCCATGCTCTTGAATAGACTTCCCATACATGTCAAGCAGAGCACTTCACTAGTCATCTTCAAGAGAAATCTTAATGAGTGGATGGGAAATAGAAAGTTCACCCCGGGGATCACTCCAATGGCTATGCTTGATAGAGGCATTGTTAACTAAAGTCGGGTGGCACAATGCCAGGGCACTTCTATGGGCTAGGCTTGTAAAGGCTCCAGGGCCATTAGCCTAGTACACACTTATGAACCTATAGTAATTCCGTCATAGTATTGTGACCTTATTGTGAGAGAGGCTTTTATGTTTCTGTCATCTTTACATATGTGTTGCTTAGAGCTCTGTGCTTCTAGTAGGGTTACCTTTGACAAATTAGTCTATGTGAGTGATAAACAAAGATCCGTCCAAAGACTCTGACTCTCATGATGGTTTGCTCAAAATCAAGGGAACAGTTGACTCCCAGGCACAGGAAATAAAACCCTGACTATGACCAAGATGGCTTGGGATCACCTAACAACCAGGGTTTGCAGGAGGAGCCAGCAAAGGAGGATGGGAGTGAGAGATCAGTGTTGGCTTGCCCATATTGAAAAGGAAGGGGGTCAAATATGAACTGTGGGGAGAAGCCTACTGTGATAGACTCAGATTTGCGCAAGGCAGCTACTCATCATACAGCTTGTGTTCTCTCTGTAAGATGGCTGTCAAACCATTTCATGGCCGATGATGATGTCAGTCCAAGCTTAGGCAGCAGTCAGTAAGGTAATAAAGGGTTAAGCGACTGTGTCATATGCCGTAGTTAGCACTAAGACAAAGACACTGGTAATAAATATGTTTAGCTGAAAGTGTGTCACTGAAAGAGAGTAATGTGGTTTCAGTACTGTGGGAAGATGTAAAACCATGCTGGATTGCGGTTTACCAGTCCATGTTCTTGGAGATAGTTTCACAGTTGCCTGTGGATACACATTTCAAGATTTTTTGCTATGGGGGTATGTTGATGGGGCACAGGTTAGAAACTTCTGTATATTTACCTCGTTTGTGGAGTGCCATAGTAATCGAGGCTGTCCAATGTCCAGGTATGTGAAATGGAGTAGCTTAATAGGAATGAGTCTGGGTTAACAATGCCTTCAGTTGTCAAAATAGAGTAATTGGCTGGAAGATAATGTATTGCCAAACTAATATACCCCCCCCCCACAAAATCCCTAACCTCCTCCAAACTAACATACCCCTCATAATAAAATTCACTGCTATGGTAGTAGATTCATGAGAAGCACTATATAACCATTTCAGGCTAAGTTGTCTTTTTTTAAGATGGCTATACCTTCAGTCCCCTTAAGAGATCAGTTTGCTCAATAGATAATGTGATTGTGAGGGATAATTTCAGTATCAGAAGTGTGATTCTTAAGCCAGGTTTCAGTAATGGCTACAAGGTCTGGCAGATAATACCAAAGCTAGGTGTAGGGAAGTGACAATTTATTTCTGACACTATAAGCATTCAACTGGACTGTTTTGAGATAAAGTGTATTTTTCAAAGAGGAGTCAATGGATTTTGTGTTTGGTATTCAGAAAGTTAGGTCCAGGATTTCGATGGATATCGCCACATGATAGAAGAGGCTTTTTACGATAAGCATGCAGATATAGCAGGAATTGTTTTTAGTGCATATATTTTGCTAAGGAGTATTTATGCCTGGTATGTGTGAGTGTGCTTTGAAAGGGTTGATTTGCTTTTAAAAGTAAGGTAGTGTAATGGTTTGTAGTATTGCCTGAAAAGGGAAGAGTTACACTGTTGTGGATGTGAAGGAAGAAACTTATGAAACCACTCAATAATTTGTCAGGAAACAACAAGGAGATCCAATATCCGTCAGCCTGGGGAGACAAGATCGACAAACCATGATGCTTTGCCAGAGATGGTTTGCACTTGTCACCATTTGGCTTCCGATACTGGCAAAAAAATTATCTATCCCCACAGTGCCTTTCTTGAGCTGTGCAAAGTTATTAAACCCTTCAACATAACAAAAATCACTTATGACCACCTAAATGTACTGCTGCTCAATGCTAGGAGTTTAAATAAAAAAACTGCACTCTCTGGAAGCAGTCCTCACCCTGGAGAATGCAAACATATATCACGGAAACATGGTTCAGAACCATGGAAAGCACTCTGTCTATCAAGGGCTGCAGTGCTTTTTATACTTTTCAATTCTTCTCAGATCAGGATAAAACAAAGGGAGGAGGTGTCTCAGTCTAAAAGGACAAGTACACCTCAAGAGTTGTCCAACAATATGACTTGCTTGAGCTGCTCACTGCCCAACTAACCATAGGTGCGACATCCTGTCATATCCTTGCTAACTACAGATCCCCTAACATGAGTCTGGAAAGCCAAACCGCCCTAGCTAAACCTTTAGGAATCTCTTAACATTCAGCCTAACACCATACTTATGGGTGATTTCAACTACCCCTCCATAAACTGGGAGACTTATACAACCCATAATTCACTTGCTCAGATGTTTTTAGACTTCATCAAAGCAAACACCCTCGAGCAACCAGTTAGCTCTCCAGCGAGAGGTACAAATATCTTAGACATGGTACTTATGAACATGGGGGGAATGCTTACTCCCTCCCATGCATTAACTCCTTTCTGGTAAGATATGACCACAAAATTATTTCCTTTAGTATTAAAACTAACCTAGAACTTCCATCAAATTCCAAACCTCTTAAGAACTTTGCCAAGGCCAATTACCTCAAACTAAGTGACATCTTATTAAACTTCCATGCCACTCTTAACCCAGATGATACTGAGGCATACTCTGTGCTGTACACAAAAGCACTGTGCAACAACATTCATATCTACATAGAGGAGGCAGTACCTGTCTGAATCAAACCTATGATTACTGGCAAAAATAAATCATCCTGATGGACCCCCTAGCATAAATAGGCTCTTCAGCAAAAGGAAAAAAAATCCTCTCCAAAATCAAGAAGGAGCAGACAAAACACTGGAAAAAAAAACACACTCACGAGTCTAAACAAACAAATTAGAGAGCTAGTCAAATCTGCCAAAGTAAACTACAAGGCAAAGATAGCCTCCAAGATGAAAGATAACCATAGGACATTTTTTAATTATGTTCATAATCTCAGGGGATGTTGCTCAGCAATGTGCCAAGTTAATCATGACTGGCAGCACTTACACCCAGCCTGAAACTATAGCAAACCCACTAGCCGACAAGTTCAGTTCAAACACCCCCCCCCATCAGTCTCCTACCACACCCAAAGAAATACCAACAACCATCCCTCCACTGGTCATTGTTAGAGAACAGGTCCTTACTGCACTCATTAAAGCCAAAGATGCAGCCTCCATGGGTCCCAGCAACATTCTAGGAAGCTTCTTAAATAGCTTAAAACAGAATCTATCAGGGCCACCAGAAACCGTCTTTAACCAGAGCCTCCAGACAAGCTTTGTCCCAGAGGAATGGAGGACTGAAACAGTCATCCCTTTGCACAAGGAGGGCCCATCAACTGGCCCAGAGAACTACAGACCCGTAAGCTTGAACAGTCTTATCTGGAAGGCCACAGAGAGAAGTAGCATGGACCTGATCAAAAACAACATAGGAAATCTCCAAACACTGGACCAGACCCAATTTAGCTTTGTCAAGAAGAGTTCTTGCCTGCTCAATATGGTGGACTTCTTTGACAAAGTCACTAGGGCCATAGATGAGGATAAAAAGGTACACACAGCTTATCTAGACCTGGCCAAAGCTTTTGACACAATCTCCCACTCAGGGATGGTAGATAAACTTACTGCATTCTACATTGTCAGGTGGAGATGATTGTAAGCTAGGAGTGATGATCATCGATTGCCCAAACAATGTTGACATCCTACATACATTCCTAAAAATTACAAATGACTGGTGCCAAAACCATGGTCTGAGACTAATTGCTAAAATATGTAATCATACCCTTTGGTAAATCAGATATCCCTGCAAATTATAATATTGATAGCACTCTCATAAAAGTAGACTCATGTTGAGGGACCTAGGAACACAGATAGATAGTAACCTAAACTTTGACAACCAGGTAGCGATGGTAGTGAGGAAATCCTTCTGTGTAGCTCAATTTATAAGTAAATGCATGGCATCAAGGTCAAAGGAGGTCATAGTGCATTGCACTCTGCCCTCATCAGGCACTTACACCAATTGGAGTGTCCCCAAATGTTTGTCACTAAAACAATACACAGTGTAAGACACATGTCTTATGTAGACCGACTTAAGGCCCTTTCCCTTTGCTCCATCTAATATCGTTTGTTGAGAGGTGCCTTATGCCTGACCTACAAGGCATTCTCTGATCCAGCCCTTATGAAAATGTTACATATTCACAAGAAATATTATACAAGGATTACCCATTCCATGGATCTGAACCTTATTTGTGACTCTAATAGAACTTGCTGGAGAGACAGATTCAAAGGCTGCCTCATCTAAAGAATAAACTTCCCATCTTCATAAAAGAAAGCCTGTCCCCTCACTCTCTTCAAAAAGAATTTGGATAAATGGATGGGCTACCGTAAATTCATTCCTGGGGTACTGCCCATGTTCGTTATGGACAGAGGCAGTCTGTAAAATGACTCGGGGCTTTAACATCCAAAGACCTACTACCCCATCCCATATCTGGGGAATTAAGCTATAATCTTTTCAAGTCCTGGGTATTATTGGCTAGGTTTGTAAAGGTTCTTGCACCATTAACCTATAAATCACTTATGAACCTATAAGGTACTTATCTTGACCAAGAGGACAGATAAAAGACAAGGATATGGAAATGATGAGGAATGGTAGAACTAAATGAAGATGATATAATGCTTTGTGAACAGACATCCTGAGTGAGTAATGACAGGATAGAAGTGCTTAATAGAAGATTCATTAAGGTGAGAGGGACTTGTCAGTAGGTTAACTCCTTCACTCCAGTGGAGCTCAGGAAGTTTTCACTCTAACTTCCAATGGCAGAGCCTAAGTCTTTTGACAGAATCAAATTATGCCCTTACATTTCAATCAAATGACTTGAACCATAGGGGTTGTGAAAGAAGTTTAAATGGCAAACCTTCAGCACAAACTATTTTTATAGTGGTAGTATTCTGTAGGTTCTAGGTCTTAAACTGAATTTTATAATTTACAGTAAACACGGTAACTATTATGTTTGTAATATTTTGTAAACAACATATAATATTTCAACAACCACTCAATTTACACACACACTGTCAGCAGCATTTTATTTTTCTAGCTGAGAGCTTTCACATGAGGCTAGGGGGTCCTGTCTGTGTTGTTTAGTGGTTGAGATATTTAGAAAAATGTGAAAATTATATCTATATAAATTAATATCATAAAAGCAACAGTTGCTATCTCATTACCTGAACTAGACAGAGGTCAAATATTAATCCAGTTGCGTTTGCCATTGTGTAAGCTTTAAGATGAAATCTTTTAAAATCTTGTGCATCGCATAGTTTTGGAATTATCGATGTAAATATGAGCAAGCAATATTTGACGCCTAAAGGCATCAGTAGGAGGTAACTGTAGTTGCACCTGGAGGCGTTACTTGGATGTAATGAGATAAATATAAGGAGGTAAATGCTGGGGGGGGGGGCAGAGGGCACATTTACCATCAGGTCCCACTCCTAACATAAGCCCTATTCAATAATTTTTCTAAGTACTTAATGTGCAGGAGCTTCTGGGGTGCATAGAAGATGGGGGGGGGGTGCATCTGAGTTTGCACAGAAAAGGCTGGGTTAGAGAAAACTACAGTATGGGGTCTGTATCACACCGTCGAACTTACAAAAGTTCAAACTTGTTTTACTTTGATGTTATAATATAGACCCTACAGTATGTATACACTGAAATCAGCTTACAAAATGTCCAGTAAATAATTTGTCCAGAGGAGTCATATCTGTTTCTCTGCACTATGCCTTTCTTGGAAGCATTATGGATACTTAGCACTGTGACCTTCTTGGAAGTATTAAGGATACTTAACACTGTTACCTTCTTGGAAGTATTAGAAGTACTTAGCACTGTGACCTTCTTGGAAGTAATTGTTATCCTGATGCTGGAATGTCTTGAGTATTGCCATTGTTAACCTTTACTTGAAAAAAGGGAAGGCATTCGTCTAAGCATTTAATAGAGTCCAAAACAGTACTACTCCTGGCTGCTTCAGACAGCACAAAGCACAGCACTTACAAACTGTATCTATATGTGTTTTAATTTAGTTCCAGTGCATACAGATAAATTGTACACTGAGTATGTAATGAATACTTCCCATGGAGGGGCAAGGACCACAAAACACTATCCTTTATATTTTGAAGGGGTATTTTGCATATACAGTTCAGGCATATCTGTGACATTTTTTTTCAAAGCAATGAACATAGAATAAAGTGATCTGATGTTGTCAATTTTCATTCTGTCCTCAACTTATGGGTTCGGATCTGTTCCCTCAGATTCAACTCGGCCGTTACAATAACTCGTGGTAACCAAACAACTCTTGAACTTCTCCCTTACCCATAATGCACCCTTCCTAAGTACCTCTGATCTTGTTTGCTGCTATTCGCATTAGACAAGGTGAACAGTTGTTCTTGAGCAGTTAAGTGAAATTAATATAATTTTTTCCTTTGTTTTCTAAGTAGTGTTATCAAGTTCTCTTTTTTTCTTTGGCCTTTATTCCTCATCTAGTGACTACTTTTTCAAATGTTTCTCTCATTTTACCCTTCCTTTTCTTCCGTATGAAAGTACCTCTGAATACTATTGTTAATATTCTCTCCTTTACACTGCATGTAACCTTTTCTTACCATTGTTGGCATGTGTCCCTTTTTCTCCTTTAGCTATATATATATATATATATATATATATATATATATATATATATATATATAAAAGGCTTTTATTATTAAAACATTTTTTTCTCTACCTTGTTGGTTTCTACAGTGGAGGAATGTGAGAGAAAGTAAAGCCTGGCTTCATAAAGTGTGGGAAATGTGGCCGTAAATGCCATATTCAGTCTCCCATACACTTTGCGTTCATTTTTTCGTACCCCTCCATCTCCAGAAGGATTGTTTTATTTGCCATGAGTTCAACCATATGGCTCTGGCTGAATGCAAAAACAAATTAATCCTTAAAGGTTTACTGTCTTCCACCTTCAGTGAGGCAATATCTGGAGCTCCTTCCTTAGATAAACCAAAAAAGGACAAGTCAGATTTGTCAAGCCCCTCTTTTTCTTCATCTAAGGCTTCTGAAAAAGTGAAGAAGAGGCCTGTCTTGGTTTTGACTTCTCTGTCGGATCCAATAATTACGAAACTGAGACTTGCATATCTGGCTACTTTTTCGGAACTGAAGACCAAGATTTGACAACAGATGGATCCATCTACTTCTTCAGATCCTACTTCGGATAAGACTAAGGACTCCTCAGATTTGACACCAAAATCAGTGGATTTAAATGCAAGCCTACGTGGTTTACCCAGGACACAATATTCAACATCATTGGACCCGGTTCCATTCAGAGTTCCTTCTCCCTTTCTGAAAAGGTCAAAGTCACTCTCTGTTATGTCCACTCATTCTTCTGCAACTGATGTCAACTCAGATAAGGATCACCAATATATGCAAAAAAGATCTCGGATGATGGATTCAGTCAGATCAAATTCTACAAGGTCATCTATTTATTCTTCCCCAGCTGAAGGCCACAGTGATCACGGGAGGTTTTTCTGAAAAAAAGTCAATGGCACTTGGTACCCCAAATAGGCCAGCTTGCATATCAATGTCCTAGAGATGAGAGCAGTGCACTTAGTATTGCAGACTTTCCAGGACGCTCCTCCCTTGAGGGCAATTGCAATTTAGGCAGATATGTCAGTAGTCTGGTAAATCAACAAACAAGGGGGAACCAGATCCTACCCCTATGTCAAGAAGCTCTGAGTGTGGCAATGGGTGATCTCATCCAACCGCTTTCTAATAGCAGTGCATATTCCGGGGAAGTCCAGTATGATAGCAGACAAACTGAGCAGGTGTATTCTTCTACCTTACGAATGGTCCCTCAATCAAAGAGTATAGGAAATGATATTCCATCAGTGGGGTCAGCCTTGCTGTGACCTTTTCACCTCTGCCCTAAACAACAAGTGCAGCAAATACCCCTCTGCAGCCCTGATCCCCCCATGTGAAGAGTCACCGTGGGATGCTGTTCTTCACAATTGGCCCTCCGGTCTTCTTTATGCCTTTACCCTGACTCTTTTAATTCCAAAATTTCTACAGAAAGTGACCAGGTTAAAAAGCAAAGTAATCCTCATTGCACCATATTGGCCTTGACAGATTTGGTTCCCTTTTCTTTGACCTCACTTACTTACCAACTGTGGATTCTGAATCCAACTCCAGACCGCCTGTCTCACCCAAAAGGCATGATTCATCCAGACATAACAAACCTCAGGCTAACTGCCTGGTTTGTCCAATTCCATTAATAGCCAGAAAACCTATGCTCTCATCTCCAGTCCAACATATACTCCTGTCTTCCCACAGGCCATCTTACATGTAAGCTTTATTCCAGTAAGTGAAAAAGATTCATTCACTGGGCACTTCAAAATAACATTGATCCCTTTTCAGCTCCTATTCATGATATTCTTGATTTTTGGCCCAACTCTTCAAAGAAGGGTCAGCTTCTTTGACAGTCAAAGGCCAGTTAGCTTCACATAAGCTATGCAAAGCCTTTCTGAGAGGAACTCTTCTTTTAAAGCCCTCTTATAAAGATCCTATAACCCTTGGGACCTAAATTTGATGCTGCAGGCTAACATACCCAAACCCTTTGAACCAGCAGCTAAGTGTGATCTCAAGTTCTTTTCTTGGAAAACCATTTTCTTGGTAGCCGTAATTTCTGCAAGAAGAATTTCAGAGATTCAAGCCTTGTCTTCCCAACCACCATACTTGATTTTTCACAAAGACAGAGTATCTCTGCATACTAATCCATCTTTTTTTTTTGTTTTACCAAAGGTGGTATCAGAGACAAACATCAATCAGTCCATTAATTTACAAGTATTTTTTTCCCAAACTTTCAGAACAAAGGTGAATACTTGTTACATTTATTAGATACTCACAGACAACTGCGATTTTATCTTCATAGAACCAACGATATCAGGAAATCTTGTTTCCTTCTCAGATATTAAATTGGGTAAACCAGTCACTAAAGTAACCTTATCCAGATGGCTCACCAATTGTATTTTTTCATTTTTAACCAATTGGGCATTGTCTTACTGAAATCTTTACAAGCCCATTCAACTAGAGCAGTGGCATCTTCATCTGTCTTCCACTCTAGGGTGTCTGTGGATGACATTTGTGCAGCAGCGACTTGGGCTACTCCCAATACCTGTGTTACTCATTACAAATTGGATCTGGTCTCCAGGGTTAGATAATTATTTGGTTCATTGGTGCTGAGGAATATCCTTACTTTAGTCCACCCAGGATCTAAGGTAGCTGGGGACTCTGTCCCATAGTTTGAGGATAGAAGGAAAATTGACAACATCAGATAAAGAAGTTATGTACTCACCATACCGTTCCATCTGTGCTGTTTATTTTCATTCTTCCTCAACTCCCCACCCACCAGCCCTCTAAGTTTGAACTCCTAGAAGAGCGAGTGTTTTTAGGTTGACACATCCCTTGTGCTGAGCTCCAGATATAATCTCTGTGGACCTTTCTGATTTTTATCTTACTTCTATTAGCAAACAAGATCTGACGTACTTAGGAAGGGTGCATTATGGGTAAGGAAGAAGCTCGAGAGTTTTTTGATTAATATAGGTTCATAGGTTGGTACTAGGCTATCAGCCCTAGGGCCTATACAAGCCTAGCCATAACAATTCCCTGGCTATTTCTTCCCACATTATTTACTTTCCTGGACCCTTGTCTAGCAGGGTGACTGACGTGATCCCTGGGGTGAATTTCCTTTCTCCCATCTAATCGTCAAGGTTCCTCTTGAAGAGGTCCAAAGAGGCACTCTGCTTGACATGTATGGGCAATCTATTCCAGAGTCTGGGGAGTCTCTGGGTCAGAAACCTATCCCTCCAGCATGTTTTGTTTATTGTGATGACAAGGTTTAGATCCCTGGAGCGTGTAGCTCTGAGGGATTGGGATTTCTTTAAGTGTAGCATGTCCAACAGCTCTGGGTTTGACATGGCCTTGTATGTTAAGCAGAGATCGCCTCTGAGTAGACGATATGCGACAGAGTATAGCTGGAGTTTTTTAAGGCGGTCAGCGTAGGACATCTTCTTTAGGCCTGTGATTCTTTTAGTGAGGTATTTCTGAGGCCTTTCCAGTTGTTGCAGATGTCTTGAGAGGTACATACCAAATGGGGCGTTGTATTCTATAATGGGTCTAATGAGGGATGAGTACAGTGGGACAATGACCTCCTTTTTTCTGGATGAAAAGCCCTTCGTGATGAGGTGTGCCACATAGCAGGATTTCCTGACTGTTGTGGCGATGTGGTTATCGAAGGTGAGACCACTGTCCACTTGTGTCCCTAAGTCTCTTATCACACTTTCTGTGTTTAGTGTACTGCCACCTATATGGTAATTCATGGATACATGTTTTTTCCCAAAGGGGATAACAATACATTTCTTGGCATTGAGCTTGAGCCCATGGCTCTGGCACCAAGCATCTGTTTCTGTAAGGCCCTTTTGTAGAGTATCCACATCATTTGGGATTCAATAATGGCTCCCAGTTTGCAGTCATCTGCAAACTTTGTTAGCCAGAGTCCCTTAGTGTTGACCTGTACTTCAGAGAAGTAGATGCCAAACAAGAGCTGCCCCAGGACTGAACCCTGAGGTACTCCACTTGTCACTTGTCTGGAGCTGGATTTGGAGTCGGCTACTTTTACAGTGTGGGTTCTATCAGTAAGCCATTTAGCAACCCATTGGGTGACATAGGGATTAATGCCCAACTTAGTAAGTTTATCTATGATTCCAGAGTGGGGGATGGTGTCAAAGGCCTTGGCAAGGTCTAGATAGGCTGTGTGGACCACCTTACCCTTGTCCATGGCTCTGGAGACTGATTCAAAGAAGTCAATCAGGTTCAGGAGACAAGATCGGCCCTTCACAAACCCAAACTGGGTGGGGTCCAGTGTTTGAAGGTTGCCAATGAGTGATTGTAACAGCTGATCTGATCTGAACCCACAGGTTGAGGAAGAATGAAAACTGATAACACAGATGGAATGTATGGTGAGAACATAATTTCGTTTTTTATAGCTAGATTGCACAGTTTGCATTTATTTTTATGCACATAAGAAGTAGTTTTACAGATGAGTTGGCATCACAGTCAGCATTTACATAAGTACCTTGTAGCACATACATCTTGACATGGGGGGGGAACTCTGTATGTAATGTCTAGTTCTGATAAAATGCCTGTTCAGTTTTGCTGTCATTAGTACTAGTAGTAGGAATAGTTAGGATCAGTAAGTGCATTCAGAGTGTATCTTTACAAATTGTGAGTATGAGTGGGAAGATTGTGTAACGTACTGCAGTGGTGTGCACCCTTTGTACTGTCTATGCAAAATATATGTGGTTCCCAAAACAATGAATCCGTTTTTCATAAGAAATCCAGTGATTAAATATATGAGATTTAAGTTCAATTTCTAGTCCTTACCATAATTTTATTATAAATTTGATTGTCTATATATATATATCTATATATGTTCAAAATTAAAAGAGATTCCAGCTGTTGAACATTTAATAAAGCTGTCAGCATTATAGGTGACGGATTAAAGAAGAAATAAGGTTTTGGTGAATAAGTGCTGTAGCCTAAACTACAAATTGCATGAAAATTCCATATTTTTTCAATACAAAGAGAGTCCAAATTTGGGTTTACCTTTATTTTTCTTGCAAAAATGTAACATTAGTATTCCTGAGAATATATGATTTATGATGTTTTCTTGACTATAGCATTTTTTCAGTAAACTGGTTTTTAGGAGAACCCTTGTTAAAAATATCATAATCATTTACAGGTCTTTAGGTGCAGAGATCTTAAATGTTCAAGATACTGAGAGGACCTTGAGCCAAGACTTGTAATGCTTCAGAGAGTGGACCTGAGAGTTTATTTAATCTTCAATGACCACATACTTTTGCATATGATTGCCTCATAACACGAAGCATTTGTATTTTAAAATTTTTTAACTTTTTGCGCTACAACTTGTTTCCAAAATGTTTACAAGTATTTGTTGTGCCTCACTTGAACTGCAGGGAATTGATGAAGGCCCAGAAGGACTCAGACTAATTTCTGACATAATTCGAGAAAAAGTAGGAATTGATGTTAGTGTGCTGATGGGGGCCAACATTGCCAATGAAGTAGCAGCGGCAAATTTCTGTGAGACCACTATAGGTAAGACATTATATGCAAAGCATGTCCACATTGTTAATTTTATTTAGAAACAATGCTGATATTTTAATTCTTTGCGTATGAAATTCTTTCTAAATTCTTCTGTCTTGCATTCCTTCCTAGCGGCAGGGAAAAACTGTCATTTTTCACATTTTTCAGTTTTAGAATGTTTACATTTGTACCTTGGAGATCTGTTGATATGTTGTAAATGTTTGTTTGTTTTTTTTTGGTAGTTTTGTATCAGGAGTACCAATGTCCTTTGAGTGATTGCTGGTACTAATAAAGCTTTTCAATGACAAATACATCAATCCTTTCCTTTGAGACTGACGGACCAAACATGCTTCCTTCAAATAATTTCTAACTTGCCTCGGATGTTATATTGTTTATTGGGTGTTTTGTCCCTTCCTTATAATATAACTTTCACTGGAAGCCTGCTTCATCTAATGCTCTTGATTGACTGGGCTTTAATTCATTCTTCACTGAGCAGATGCACCACATCCTTTTCTGCTTCCTTAATGTGTATGTAAGGAAGTGCAAGAGATTATCGTGGTTGTACAGAAAGTATTTCTTGCTGTTGTGCCTCCCCCCCCCTGTATTTATAGTAACCTCATGTACAGCCAGTTCTTGAAGCATGGAAAGATACTGGTTAACTTAACCAGGCATATGGTTATGACACTTTCGTCTGTATTTGCCGGCAATTTTCTTTACTGAAAACATCACCCTATTGTGACTGACTTTGTGTTAGTCCATGTGTTAATGAAGGCATTTTGCTTTTTAATCATATGATAACTGAAAAACGAGGCTAGGACATGACTGTTATTTCTGTCTGTAGAATACAGAAGGGTACCCCTGAGAAATTTCTTAAAAAGAAGTTTCAAGGAAGCCAAGGACTGCCCATCCATGTGATCATGTAAGCTGGAAATAGATAAGAGTATAAGGCCAAAAGAAAAGATAAGAGAGATCATCTAAACGAGCCATAGGAAGGATCCAAATCAGATAGGACTCTCTTGTTAGTTATCCATTTGAAAATCGTTTCCACTTATTTTCTGCTTCTTTGGGTAGAAGGGGCTTGTACTGCTCTAAGAATACAGTGAATTTTATCTGAAGAGCCCAAGGTGATAGCAGTCATTGTAATTATAGGTCCCATGCTTTGAATGTCAGTCCGAAAAGGGATGTTTACTCCAGCGTAATGCATGAGGTTAACAGTGATCTTCTTACTGGAATGGATAAAATCAGCTCTCAGAACTCCTGGGCCCAATCAAGCTTATTTGATTATGGGTAGAAAGAGACAGAATTCCATTTAAGGGATTATCTGGACTGATTTGGAATGCAGGTTTTCCACCACCACTACCACTACCAGGTAGTTCTTAAAGACTTTGCTGTCTGGCTACCACTGGACACAAATTCCTGTACTGGAAGAGACTGGCCCCTATCCATAAGTGCAGGAACCTCTTATCTGTTCCTGTATTCTTGAAGTGGAGATGAGTACCTTGGAGGGCTAAAGATTACATAAGAGATGTCATGATGGAGAGTATTCTGACCTTGCCAAATTTTGCCTATGCTGTGGAAGCATTGAGACTTCTGAAATCTAGAATGGGCTTTACGTCCCCTTTCATTTTTAGCTTCCATAATTTAGAACTATGAGTAAAATCCATTTCATTGCTGGTATGCGGGATTGATTGTTTGGTTGTTTAGGTGAGGGAGATAGCAGTCTCATATTGGGAATCCACCATCTTTAAGAGCAAAATATTACAAAATGAAAATGATGTGTTGTAGTGTAATAAAGTAGTGACCTATATTTCTCTTGGTGGACTGACATTTCCCCAAAAGATCTGTTTCCATCAGAAAATTAAAGATAAATAAAGAAATGCTTAATGAAGGACTCTGTGTCATTCTTTGAATCATGGCCAGGAATTTAGTAAGATGAGATTTGATGGCTAAGCATACATTTACAGTTAAATAATGAAAGAAAACTTACTATGAAAACTTGCAATCTTAGAGTCTTTACACTCGATAGAAAAGTATTCATGGTTTGTAATTGATACAGATTTTCGGCATGAGTTACCTATTGTTCGAGAATGAATCTGAAAAAAAAATCCAGATTGTAAAAGGTCATGAATTATGCACAAACCAGATTAGGTACTTGTTTTCCCATTGGCCCATAAGTGATACAACTGTTCTCTGTGGAAGTCTGAAATTAAATTTAACAGTAAATATTCCAGAAGGATCTTTTAATCAGTTAATTCCAGACCGACCTTGTAAGTAGACATAATTGCAAGTATTGAGTTATTGCTCATTCATTAAAGTGGATCCTGCACTTTTGAATCTGTCCAGTAGTTTTTATCTACATATCCACAAACCACGTAGGTCACCTGTATAATGTCCCTAACATGGTACCACAGATTTCCATTCCATTCATTGTTTGTGTCTAGAGGCATGTGTGGCTGGACCAGATATAATGGAGTCGAGTGGTGTATACCACTTCCAGGTCCACAGTTGCAACAGTATCTAATTTGGTGGTCTGGTAAATTATTCTGTTCATTAGAAAAAAGCATGCACAAATGGGCAAACTTACTATGAATATGTCATATGACACATGTAAACTTTTTCCAGAACAAAAGAAGAACAGACAGACAAAGAGAAACACAGCAGCCAGGAAAAACCTTAAATGTAAGTGGTTTTAAGAAGGTTTCGTAAAAAGGCTGATGCTGAAAGTGCCTAAACACATGAGAGATGCATATAATGTATTAACAAAAAAATGACAAGTTTAAAAATTAAACAAATAGAAAAGGAGAAAATGTGGGAATTCCTAACCGTCTGTATTTGAAAACAGACTGTGAAACACCAGTGTTAGCCATAATAGAAATGAGTAACCAAATTTCAGAACAATTCAGATATTAAGCATAACCAACATTGACAGATTTTAACTGCTTTATTATTTCATATGACAGGAGAACAAGTATATGACATTTGTGAAGCAATAACAGGACAAACAACAGATTCCAAGAGGTGCTAAATAAACTAAATTACCACTTTGAACTGAAGAAAAATGCAGGCAGTGAAATATTTTAATTCACAAGAGCATCCCATAGGAAGTCTATACTTGTGTGACAGTAATAGCTGGATATTTTGAGTTCACTGACATTGTTAAAGAAATATAGGTCCAAATCAAATAGATGTGTAATAATGGCACAATAAAGTGGAAAGCATTTGCCAAGCCAGAAATGACCCTAGGCAGGCTGATAGATTTGGTCAAAGTATTCAGTATTATAGAGATATAGGTAAAGAACATGGGTGCATGTAAAGAAAAACAAGTTAATGAAACAGAAGGATATCAAGAGATGAATAACAAAGAAAAACAAAATTAACTGAGAGAAGGAAATAGAAGAGACAGGCAGTAATGCTACAGAAAATACAGTTACTCTTATAATAAACAGTACCTAGTTTTTGAAACAAGTATGTGTAACATGCAAGAAGCAGAATATCAGGGTATGTAGAAGCAGAGGTGTAAGTGAAAAACTAAACCAGAGGTAACAGCTTTCAGAGTTAGAGAGGTACTTGAAACAGTTGTAAAATATATGTAAGGAATAAAACACAAAACAGTTGTAAAGAAGTAAAATGATAGTAAAGAAACAGTTACCACTATGTGTACAATATAAGTAGAAGTGAGAAAGCAGAAATTCAGGAGATAGCCATGAATGTATTAAACAGATAAGTGAAGAAGGTGACAGACACAGACTTTTCACCAACTATATTAACTGATGTTATATTCAAGGCTAAGGCCAAAGCCATAATATCAGAAATGTAGTATAGTCAGTACTTAAAAGTGCTACCCGTTAAAGGCTCTGCTGAAGGTGAGACTTTAGTGAAAGACAGAGATGTAAAAACAAGTGGATTTGTATCAGCAGGGATACATGTTTTTTCCACTGATGCAGTTGAGGAAAGAGAAGGAAATGAGACACCAGCACAGCACAATGCGTCAGAGATCATCCACGTGCAACTAACAATGGGCAAAACTGCAATTCAAATTGTAGCTTGCTATAGATCACCCACCATGTCCCAGGACCCCCATTGTGCATTTCTGGAAACACTGGGAAACATAAAGGTCCTACCAATAACCCTAATATTGGGTGATTTCAATTACCCAAACATTAACTGGGAGAATTACTCAAGTACTAACTCCCTTGCCCAACTTTTCCTAGAGTTTATAAACTCAAATGCCCTGGTTCAACTGGTCAACACTCCCACCAGAGGTGACAACATATTGGACCTGGTCATCACCAACATGGGCGACCGGTGTTCCACACCAGAGGTCAACCCCTTGCTGGTTAGATCTGACCATAAACAAATCACTTTGGATATCCATATTCCGCCCCCTCCCTCGGACAAGAAAGCCACCATGAAAAACTTTTCAAAAGCAAACTTCACGTTACTTAAGACCGAGGTGGAAAGTTTCAAAGCCCCCATGCTGAAGGAAAACACTGTCCAGGCTGCAAAATCATTTACTAATGCATTCTACGGGCAGCTACAAGAATGCATGGATCGTGCCATCCCAAGCAAAACCAAGACTCACTCCTCCAAGAAAAGGAAACCAGTCTGGTGGACTCCTGCCATAAACAAGCTATACAATAGAAGGAGGAAACTAGTACAGAAAAGAGTAAAATCCCAAGAAGGGAAGACATCCCTGATCAGTATCAGCAAGAAACTATGATCCCTCATAAAATCATCCAAGGCGAGCTTTGAAAGAAAAATTGCCAAGGACTCCAAAGATAACCACAAGGCATTCTTTAGCTATGTCAAGAATCTATGTGGCAATGCTCAGATCTGCTCGGAGTTAGTGCAGAATGGCACAAAATACACTGAACCGACCGATATCGCCAACATCCTGGCAGACATGTTTAGTGCAAACTTCACCCCCATCTCACCCCCAAAAGGACCCATAACCATACCAGAATAATGTAGAGTCCCTGAAATTGCAAACACTCAGGTTAAAACAGCCCTCTCCAAAGCCAAAAACTCAGCATCAATGGGACCGGACAGTGTCCCAGGCTGCATCCTACATGAGCTCAAAGACGAACTAACCCCTCACCTAAACACACTGTTCAACCTCAGCCTCTCCACAGGCTACATACCCATAGAGTGGCGCACAGCAATGGTTGTCCCGCACCACAAAGGTGGAGCCACAACAGACCCTGGGAATTATCGCCATATAAGCCTGACTAGCTTGGTCTGCAAGGCTATGGAGCGCATCATCATGGAACTCATTAACAGAGACATTGGGAACCCAGTTTGGCTTTGTTAAGGGCAGATCATGCCTCCTAAACCTGGTGGACTTCTTTGAGACAGTTACCAAGGCTATAGACAAGGGAAAGATTGTACACACAGCCTACCTAGACCTCGCTAAGGCCTTCAACACCATTCCCCATTCTGGTATTATAGACAAGCTCACCAGCCTGGACATAAACCCCTGTGTCACAAGATGGGTTGCCAACTGGCTCACGGACAGAACCCACATGGTGACAGTTGTGGGAGCTAGGTCCGTCTCTAAACCGGTTACAAGTGGTGTTTCTCAGGGCTCGGTCCTGGGACCCCTCCTGTTCGGCATATACTTCTCAGAGGTACAGGCAAGCACAGGTGGACTATGGCTGACCATGTTCGCAGACAACTGTAAACTAGGGGCTATAATTGACTGTCAGGCTGACACAGACATCCTCCAAAAGGGCCTCACTGAGACGGATACCTGGTGTCAAAATCATGGCCTCAAGCTAAATGCCAAAAAGTGCATAGTCATCCCCTTTGTAAAAAACAAAGTACCCACAAACTACCACATAGGTGGCAGTCCCCTAAATACGGAAGATGTAATAAGGGATCTGGGGACCCAAGTAGATAGTAATCTCACCTTTGATAATCACATTGCCAAAGTGGTTAGAAAATCCTTCTACATGGCCCACCTAATCACAAAAGGGTTTGCAGCCAGATCAAAAGAGGTCATTGTGCCCCTCTACTTATCACTCATCAGACCCATCTTATAGTTCAATGCCCCATTTGGGATGTACCTTACAAGACACCTGCAACAGCTGGAAAGACCACAGAAGTACCTCACCAAGAGGATCAATGGCCTCAAACAGATGCCCTATGCAGCTCTACTGAAGAAACTCCAGTTGTACTCAGTTGCATACCGCCTATTCAGAGGTGATCTCTGCTTGACATACAAGGCCATGTCCAACCCAGAATTGATGGACATGCTCCACCTAAAGAAAACCTTATCCCCTCGAGCCACACGCTCTAGAGATCTAAACCTTACCGCAACAATAAATAGGACATGCTGGAGGGATAGATTCCTGTCCCAGAGACTTCCCATGCTTTGGAACAAGATCCCAATCTACATCAGGCAGAGCTCCTCACTAACACTCTTTCAAAGAAACCTTGACGAGTGGATGGGAAACAAAGTTTACCTCGGGGATCACTTCAGTGGCTCTGCTGGACAGTGGCACAGGGAACTAATCTAAGGGACAGCGAAAGCCAACACATTCTGGCTAGGCTTATAAATGCCTTTGGGCAGATAGCTTAGTACCCACCTATGAACCAGAGTATGAACACAAGAAAATAATGTGTTACCCAAAAGGGAAAGTCTGTACATGAATCTGAGACAAAATCTGCTTGTCATGTCAAGCCAGTGGCTGTTCACATGCATATGCCTAATTGCTGGTGATGAACATGAACTGATTTGTACATTTATTTTTATGGGCCAGTTATAGCAAAGACTAGCTATTTGCTGTTGTTGATAACTACTCACAATTCCCAAAGACAGAACAAGTGTTTTCTGTGTTCTGTCATGCAGTAGTTCCCACTGTTAACAAGTATTCCACTGTTTGAATGTTGGAGACAGCAAGGACTGACAATAGTCCACCTTTGACAGATGTGACTCTATAGAATTTTGTACATACCAAGGAGTTGCACACAGAAATGTGACAGTGGACCATTGGCTATAGGGATACTCTGTGTCAAATGCAATCACGTCCGGAGAGATTTAGCAGAAACAGGAACTGAAGAGTATACTGAAAGTTGACATGACATCCATTCTTTCTACTGTTAGAATTGCATCAGCCAGTCAAGCATTTAAGCACAACATAAGAAACAAGATGACCAGTATAACCAAAACCACAGACAGAACAGAAAAAGAAGAAAGGAGAAGAGACCAAAGGGAAAACAACAGGAAGAAATACTTCGATACAAGAAAAGGAGGCAAAAGAAAAGACACTTTTTATAGCAGGTGAGCTTGGTGAGAAGTGATAAACAACGTAAGTGTGACACTATTCAGCCTGGATGCATACAGTATAAGTGAGGTAACAGGGCTAATGATATTGTGGCAAGTGGAGAACTTACCATCATCAGGCACTGTTCTTTTTTGAAG
The DNA here is from genome assembly GCF_019279795.1 of Protopterus annectens. Taxonomy (NCBI): domain Eukaryota; kingdom Metazoa; phylum Chordata; order Ceratodontiformes; family Protopteridae; genus Protopterus; species Protopterus annectens. Next base: position 1,680,543,141 of record NC_056744.1, on the reverse strand, counting down.
ACTTGGCATAACTCTGGTAGTAGTGAGAGAGAAGAATGTCACTGTGACCATAGTTTTGATATTGAGCCTACAAGCAGCAATTCCAGTGAAAGATTACTTGCTTGACAGTCATATATTCATTAACCCCAAAGGTCCCAGAGAGCTGAAGATAGATCTTGTCAAACTGACTGCAGCATTCATATGTCACCTAATATGAAAGTACTGGTGAAACTTTTTAAAGGTCATAGTAAGTAATGTACAGCAATATTTGAAATATATGTTTGTTTTAGTGTGAGTGTGTAACTGTACTGATGTATGGTAGTATTTTAAAAAAGTATTCAAGCAGTCTATATTTAAGACATTGCCAAAAGCAGTGTTACCATGAGCTTACTGCCACTATATATTAATTTCAGGTAGCTGAGTACCTTTGAAAATGTAATGGGTCCTAAAGTAATAAGATGCATGCAACAGCAGTTCTGATGGCAAGTGTTTTATTAGTATTCATTAGTGGGCATTGAATGTTATTCTCTCTTAAAGGAATTGTAGTGCAATAAGCTAATGTGTAAAATAACGTACGTGAGAGATTATACTAATGTATAAAATAACATAAGTGACTATATTGTAAGGCATGTCATTAAATGAAATATAGTAAGTACAAAAGAAAAGAATGCTATTTCAAATCACTAAATGTAATTATTTTAAGAAAAGACTTTTAACCTTCCAGTTCATCCACTGGTTCAGATTTTGCAAGCAGCAGAATAGATACTAATGAAATACATGTTTAAATATGAGAATTGGCGTAAGTGTGAGCTCACGTCACAGACTAGACATTACTGAATCACCTCGCTCTTTATGCCTCAGAGATCATAAATTATTCCTAGTATGTTTGACTTGGCTATCTTGGCTTTTCAGGTGTCTTCTGGGCTTCATGCCTAATATATACCTATGAACCTGTGTAATAGTGTCTGGACAATCACATTTATCTATGTCTTCCACCATTCTAGAACTTGGAACATTCTAACAGATGTCTTGTTAGAATATAGTATGCCGACATATGGTTTCTAAGATGTAGCCATTTTAAATCGTAATTATCAACAGAGGAATATTTAAGCAATAACCGATGACGTGGTGTGGTATATTGAATGATTTAATCAAGAGTGCGAAGGGTGACTGGACCTTTTTCCATTGGTATATTGTGGGATTTACTATGGACATGCTGATTGAGCTGGCCAATCAGCGTGCATGTTTTTGAATAATAATGGACGGTCATTGTATAATTATTTATATTAGTTATTAAAATTGAAAAGAAAACAGCTTTATATCTGTTCTAGAAGACTTAGCATATTAAATGCCAGGATACATTGTGATCATTGTATATAAGTTATCTTTAAACTTTGAATCAGAGGAATATATTGTAGCTCCTGTATTACAAGGTTAAGCTGACTCTAATAGTTTCCCCCAGGTCATACAGAAGTAGTTCCTAGAGCCAACACTGGCCTTTTAGTGTCTTAAAAAAGCTTTTAACTTGGTAGTTTGTCATTCTGTCTAATTTATTTTTCCAGCTTTACTCTTTCCATGCTCATGCTAGGTGTTTGAAAGAGGGTGAGAGATTTATGTATTGTCTTTCTTTCTTGTTGTGTAGAAACAAACTTCAATGGAGATTTCTCTGCTGAACTGTACAGTTTTTCATTCTGCTGGGCTAGCGATTCCACAGTGTCATAGTCATGTGACCATATGGTAGTGCATGATCTACTTGTGCCATCAGGCTTGGGATGCTGCTGCTACCTGCCCTGGTGCATTTTTGTACATTGTACATATTTCGTAAAGCTTTCGGCATCTTACTGTAGTGCAGTGTTTTGTACTTCCTCAGGAATATTCTTTGCTGCATGTTAGTACACCTCCTTTTGCACTAGGATTTCAACATACCAGCTCAAAAATGTAAGACTTAGTTACTTATAATTTCAAAGTTTGCCTGCGAAGCTGCCTGTTCTAAGAGCAGTCACTGGAACCCATGGGATCGTGAGGATTTGGACACTGGTTTCAAGCCTAGCAATGGGCATAGACAAACACACACAGGATGAAGGCCATTGCAGCACTGCAGTGTTTTTTGGGTGCTTTCATCCAAAATGTATTACAAGGACTTATTCAGGACCTAGTGTTGTGTTTTCGGGTGTGCTTAGTGTATAGTGTTGTGTAGTGGTGGTTTTGGTCCTGAGTGTCTCTCCATAACTACTGGTCAGTTTTATTTGTTTTAAATGTTGTCTTTTTTTTATTTCAAACCAGCTTTTTATAGGTTTTCACACAGCTGAGATGATGCTCTTTAACCATCCTAAAAGGTTTTCTCCCATGTGATGATAGTTTTATTTGAATTCATTAACTGTTCTTCTCACCATCTTTGCTTTTTTACAGACTGAATATGTGCTTTCAGAGCACTCTGTATTTTTTACAATCCAATGGTTTAAGAAAATATAAGACAACTTCTTGTCTGCATTATTCCACTGTGCTCTGGTAAGTCACTTTCTCCTCATTTGCTGTGTGATGTGATTTAAAGTTCTGTCTGGAGGACATCAGGTACCTGGCAGCAGCCACTTGTACACCTGATAATCAGCATGCATCCATTGCATTCATGTATTCTACACTCATGTGGAACATATGAAACAGTGAAGTACTGCACTGTTTGTGAGTGCTAAACACAGCTTCATCTGGCAGAGCAATTTTCTTCAGGCATATTTAAAATAGCCAACTTGTTTAAACTGTCAATGTTAAGTTGTCAATCTCGCCTTCATTCTTGCTTGATGGGTTCGGAGCCGATCCTCGGCTCCAACTCGGCACTTGCTAAGCTCGAGAGTCACTTTTACCAGCTCGAGGCAGCCCCATATCCCATGATGCAAGGCGGTAAGTACCCAGATCTCGTTTGCCGCTTCACTGATGAGGTCCTCCTTTTGCCAGCTCCTGGTAAGTGTTTAGTATTACTAAATTTTAGCCCCCAGTCAGAAAATTTTTATCTTTTTCTTAGATTTCTATCTTTCTTAGATACTTTTGAGGCCTTTCCTGACTAACTTTATTTTTCCTTCTTTACCTTTTTAGTCAGGCCTTTATTCCCTCCCACCCCCCCCCCCCCTGTTAGGGTGTGTGTGTGTGAGAGTTTATAATAACTTCTCATAGTTAACTTTACTTGTCTGATTCGGGACTGTGTGTGTACTGTTTTTGAAAGCACTATGTCTAAAGAACAGAGGGTCTCAGGCTTCAAGAAGTGTGACTCGTGCTGTCAGAAGATGTCTCTGACAGACGGTCACACTTCTTGTTTATACTGCCTGGGACCTCTCCACCTGCAGGACTCCTGTGCAATTTGTCACTCTTTTAGCCAGAGAGTCCTGCAGGAAAGGAGAAATAAACTTATTTTAAGGGGTCTCCTTAAACCGGAGGGCTCCCCGGCAAAATCGGCTCCGGGCAAGCCTTCTAGGACTACCAAGGTCCAGGCTTCAGTTTCTAAGCCTCCGGCCTTGGCTCCGACTCCTTCGGAGTCGAGATCGGCTCCGGCTGGAGCCGATCCTAACTTGGCTAAATCCTCGGCACCGATGGCTATCGGTGCCGATACTGTTACTGTCACTTTGGTGTCGGCTCCGATTGGCTCCGACCACCATGTGGCTCAGGCTTTGGTGTCGGCACCGACCGGCTCCGACACCATTGTTTCCTTGCCCGTATCGGCTCCGGCTGGAGCCGATACATCTGACTACACTCGGGCGAAAGTTATTGGCTCCGTCTGGATCCGTGGGGTCTTCGGCTCCGATGGTTCCTTCGAGGAAGAGGTCCAGGTCTCCCTCTTTGGAACCGATACTGTCAGCTCCGGCCTCACTTCTTCTTTCGGAGCGGAGCCATCGGAGCCGATCATCGAGGTCTTCTAGGTTGTCAGACCATGATTTAGAGAGGGTGGTAAGCAGATTGCTAAAATCACAGGCATTAGCCCAAATGCTTCATAGTCCGTCTCAACAGACGACTATTAGTCCACACCCTCTTCAAATTCCTCCTTCGACTCTACCCCAGAGTTTGGAGCTGGAGTCTACGGGAATAGTTACTGCTATGGCTGAAGGCCAGATACCCCCCCCTTCTGCGCCTTCAGCATCTACTCTTATCTCCTCCTCGAGACCTTCCTTGGAGGGATTCGGTGGCCGGGCTTCCCTGGTCTGCTCCAAGGGGGTGAGTGGCATCGGACCCTTGTCCGACCCCGCTCTTCCCCTTGGAGCTTCGGCCTTGGTGAGCTCGGCTCCGACATCTTCCTCGGAGCCTTCCCTTTCGGTGGGCCTGGGAGTCCCAGTTTCTTCGGAACGGGTTCTCTCGGATCTCCCTGGGAGGGGAGCCTTCGAGGTGATGAGGAGTGTGCTGGCCCCTGAGCTCAGTCAGCAGTCAATTCCTTTAGCTCCTCCCTCTACGGTGCCTGTTGATATCTCTTCCCACTCTCTTGCACCCGGACCGAGAGATCCACCGCCTCAGGTTTCCCCACTGGGAGGAGCCCCCTCTTCCGAGGATTCTCCTGATCCGTCAGGAGATCCTCCGCGCAAGAGGACTTGTAAGAGGAAGCACCTAGACTCCCCTGAGTCTATTACTCGGATACCGACTTAGATGAGTCGGAGGGGTCCCCAAGATCCCCCTCTGAGGATGTCTCCTTTTCAGACATCCTAGAACTCCTGAAACAGAGGGGAAACTGGCCCACCATAAATCCCTCCGATGATGAGTTGGTATACCTAGAGGCGTTTGGTTCTCGACCCTCCACCTCCTGGGTGTCTCCGTCTTTTGACCCCCTCATGCAGGTAATCGCTCGAAAGGCTTGGGCTTCTCCTGACTCCGTAGAGCCAGTTCCCAGGAGGCCTTCTAAATTTATTACAGCCCCTTCTGAACAGCAATTCCTTATGAAAGGTGTCCCGGTTGATGCCATGGTGGTGGCGGCCGCCACTAAAAAGGAACTTGCAGATCCTTCCGTACCAGTCCATCCTCCTAACAAGGATTCCAGGACCATGGACAGGTATGGTAAGCGGATGTTTTCCTCAGCGACTTTTGCCATGCGTTCGCTGAACTATTTGTGTCATTTCACCAGACTCCAAAGGGACATCCTTAAGGAACTAGGTGAAGTAGTACAGGATCCTACAGCTCAGGGGGCACAAGACAAGATTGCTTCTCAGCTAGGAATCCTTAACTCCATAACCAACTCCTCCATGCGGCTGATTTCATATGCAGCAGATGGGGCGAGTAGAGCCGCAGGCACAGGAGTGGCTCTGAGTCGTCAATCCTGGATGCGGCTCTGTAATTTTGCTGATCCCTTCAAGGCATCCTTCACAAACTCTCCCTTTGATGGGTCAACTTTGTTTGGTCCTCAAGTGAAGGATACATTGACCAGGTGTGAGCAGGACGGCAAGACTCTTTCTGCCGTAGGGGTCCGTTTTTCCACCCCTTTTAGACCTTACCCCAAAGGACAGAAGGGTGGAAAGATGTGGTTCCGCAAATCCCAAGGACTCACGCCAGATACACGTGGTCAGTTTACCCCTAGAGGCAGAGGGGGTAATAATAACAGACTCCGCCCTAGAGGCAGAGGGGGGTCCACAAAACCAGGGAAGCAGAGAGTCTCTCTCTGACAAGCCCTTCCAGCATCCCTGAGGTGTTGCCCAACTGTCCATCCTTGGAGGCAGTCGGGGGAAGATTATCGCTGTACCCACAAGCCTGGCTTTTCCCTCTCACAAGACAGATGGGTACAGTCGATCATATCCGAGGGTTACAAAATTCCTTTCGAGGAAAGTCCCTTCAATCACAAAAATTCCCTTCCAGGTGTGCCACCCGGTCTAAGGGAAATCGCAAAGTTAGAAGTATCAAAGCTTCTACACAAAAGGGCCATTCAGCCAGTTACAACAGACCATTCAGAGCCCGGAATCTACTCAAGGTTCTTTTTGGTCCCCAAAAAGACGGGAGATTGGAGACCAATATTGGATCTCAGCAGACTCAACAAGTCTGTGAAAAAGACGAGATTTCGAATGGTCACACTTCAATCAATTTTGCCCTTCCTGGGCAAAGACAACTGGATGTGCTCAATAGACCTTCTGGATGCGTACTATCACATAAAAATTCACAGACGCTCCAGAAGGTTTCTCTGCTTTCGGCTGGGGTCCAGTCATTTTCAATTCAGAGCCCTTCCCTTTGGTCTCACTACAGCCCCCAGAGTGTTCACCAAATGTATGGCAGTGATCACGGCTCACCTGAGACGTCAAGGATTCCAGGTGTTTCCGTATCTCGACGACTGGCTCCTTTCAGCCACCACCAGGCATCAACTTCTCCAAGCCAGGGATTATACCCTAAATCTCTGCACTCAGTTAGGAATTTCGATCAACTACGAAAAATCCTCCTTGTTGCCCTGCAAGTCTATTACTTTTATAGGTGCAAATTTAGACACTGTTCGGATGTCAGCAACCCTCACAGACCAAAGGATTTTAGATATCCAAAGTCACGTGCGGATCATCCTCGCCAGCAAAAAGGTACAAGCCAGACTGGTCCTGAAAGTGTTGGGCCTCATGGCAGCGGCCATTACCCTTCTTCCCTTGGCCCGCTTCTACATGCGTCTTCTTCAATGGATGTTGTTCACCCAGTGGTCTTACCAACAACTTCCCATGCGTCACCAAATCCTGGTGACACAAGCTTGCAAAAACCACCTATCCTGGTGGATTTCTTCTCCCCAGATTCATCAGGGCAGACCCTTTGTATCCCCGGCCCCGGTAGCCACAGTCACTACGGACGCCTCCCTGATCGGGTGAGGGGGTCATTATCAGGGCAGGATGGTTCATGGGACGTGGCAACCATTGGAATACCACCTGCACATAAATGTCCTAGAGATGAGAGCAGTGCTTTTAACGTTGCAAGCCCTCAATGACTTTCTTCCCTTGGGAACAATTGCAGTTCACACGGACAACATGTCTGTAGTATGGTATATCAACAAACAGGGCGGAACCAAGTCCTACCCCTTTTGTCGAGAAGCTCTCAGACTTTGGCAATGGGTGATCTCCTCTCATCGTTTTCTGGTAGCAATGCATATCCCTGGGAAAACCAACATTTTAGCGGACAGATTGAGCAAAGCTATTCTCATGCCTCACGAGTGGTCTCTCAAACAGTCTATAGTGGAGGAGATTTTTCTAGAATGGGGCCGCCCATGTTGTGATCTTTTTGCTACTCCCCAAAACAGCAAATGCCCAGACTTCTTCTCTCTCTTCCCACTGCCAGGCCATCCCCCCACAGACGCTCTTACCCAGGATTGGCCCCAGGGACTTCTTTATGCCTTTCCTCCCTTTCCATTGATTCCACAAGTACTCCAGAAAGCCACCGTTTTGAGAGCCAAAATGATTCTCATTGCCCCCTATTGGCCTCGACAAATTTGGTTTCCGTTCCTCCATCGTCACCTATTGGTGCAGCCGTGGCATCTGGACCCAGTGCCAGACCTTCTGATCCACCAATCGGGTCACCTGCATCGGTCTATTCCTTCTCTCAACCTCACAGCTTGGTTGCTCCACTTCCTTCCTTAGCCAGGCTTCCTATGATCTCTAACCCTGTTAGGGATATCATAGTGGCTTCTCTTAAATCCTCTACTAGAAGGATTTATACCAGCAAGTGGAAACGCTTCTCTTGTTGGGCAAAATCAAAGAATATAGATCCCTTTACTGCCCCTGTTCATGCAGTTTTGGATTTTTAGCGGAAATCTTTCACTCGGGCTCTTCATCTTCCACGGTTAAAGTTCAGTTGGCTGCTATCTGGAACTTTCATGTCGGGTTTGCAGATCACAACATTATGTCCCACAGGCTTTGTAGAGCCTTTCTAAAAGGGATTTTTCTCCTTAAACCTCCTGTCAGGAGTCCTCCTCCTCAATGGGACCTAAATCTAGTGCTGACATCCTTAATTCTTCCTCCCTTTGAGCCAGCTGTTTCATGTTCTCTGAAGTTTCTTTTATGGAAAACACTCTTCCTTGTCGCTATTACCTCGGCCAGGAGAGTGTCAGAACTTCATGCCCTTTCTGTTCGTCCCCCTTATTTGGTCTTCCACAAGGACAGGGTATCCTTGAGAACTAATCCATCCTTTTTGCCTAAGGTGGCTTGAAAACTAATTTGAACCAATCTATTGATCTCCTGTATTTTTCCTAATTACTCTAACAGATCGGAACAAAATTACATTATCTTGATGTTCACCGCCAACTCAGATATTATTTGGACAGAACAAAACAATTCAGGAAATCCGATCAGCTCTTTCTTTCTTATGCTGAAAATAAGAAAGGCCTTCCTGTTTCCAAAGTGACCTTATCTAGATGGCTTTCTTCCACCATCTCCGAAATCTATCAGCTCAGGGGCAAACAGCTGTGCTCAAAACCAAAAGCGCATTCCACCAGAAGTTTAGCCACTTCCACAGCCTTTCAGGCTAGACTCCCTTTAGACACTATTTGTGCAGCAGCCACTTGGGCCACTCCTCATACCTTTGTTTCTCATTACAAATTGGATTTGGCCTCCAGGGATAGAGCCAGTTTTGGTTCTACGGTTCTCAAGAGTCTGTTCCATTGAGCCACCCAGGATAGAGGTGCTAGGGACGCGGTCCCATCAAGCAAGAATGAAGGCGAGATTGACAACTTAACATTGAGAAGTTATGTACCTACCATAACATTCCATGTTAGTTGTCTTCTCTCGCCTTCTTTCTTGCGACCCTCCCTCCTACCCCCTTGCCTGGACAGACTTTGTTCTCCTTTGTCTGGAAGATTGCTTCTTTAGGCACCAGTTAGTTACCTGGTTCCCATTTCAGCCCTTCCTTAGGGTAATTGCTTTCTTTCCTCAATGGAAAGTTTTTTCTGTGCTAGGTGTGTCTCCCTATAGGTACAAACGAGATCTGGGTACTTACCGCCTTGCATCATGGGATATGGGGCTGCCTCGAGCTGGTAAAAGTGGCACTCGAGCTTAGCAAGTGCCGAGTCGGAGCCGAGGATCGGCTCCGAACCCATCAAGCAAGAAAGAAGGCGAGAGAAGACAACTAACATGGAACTTTATGGTAGGTACATAACTTCTCATTTTTTGTTACTGCAGAAGTTCAGTATTAACGATTTATAATTTATGATTTTTTTTCTGTAAGTAACATAAAATTACATATTCATTGTAATTTCAGATTCTTTTGGGTAGTCTGTGGTCAGTCTCTGCCACATCAGTCTTCTACATTTGTCTGAATTAGTCATTTTTCTTAGTTTTATGTCGCATGCCAAAACTGTCAAAATGTTTCATCTACCTTTTTTATAAGTGCGTTTATGGAGCCCTTCATTAAGCAAGAACTAAAGAATTAGGTTTGGCGTTGATGTGAACAATATTATGTAAGTCACTTTTCTACCTCAACCCTAGCCCACTTAGTTTCTCTCTTTTAGAAGACCTGGATAGCATATTGGCAGTAATTTCAGCCTCCACAATATTTTCAGAACCAGTAATGCCATGTTTGTTTGATCTCTTACTATCAAGTGCCAAGTTATCTTGGCAACTGATAATCAGTCCCACATAACAGCTAGCAGGTATGGCTGATGCAAATGGCCAAACAAACATATATGGAGAATAGCAAAAAGGCCAGCACCACAAGGACCCAAATAATTAACCACAGTTTATTCCACCACAATTGAAATTCAGACCGGTTTCGGCATCTAGCCTTCATCAGTGATAAATAGAAATAACCAAAGGCTTTAAATACTCTCAGTACCAAAACATTTCCTGTAACATCACCCCCCCCCCATAATGAGATACAATAAAATATTTAATATATTATTTTAATTTTAAATTACATTTTGTCATTGAGACCTGGTGCAAAGAGTCCCCCCAATTTTATAATCCATTTTCTTTCCTTGTGATTCAAAATCGAGTGCCACCCCGTTTTAAATTGTCTATTTCCCATAACTGTGCCACTCACTATAAATGTAAAGTTTGCAGAATTGTGAAGCTAGCAGTGTCTGTAAAGTGTGTTTGTGATTTTTTTACTACGTATGTCACTGAAATGCTCCGACATCGTAATGGCCTGGAGGTCTGCCCCACATAGAAGGCAGAACAGGTGCAACTAGCCATATACACCACCCAATCTGACCCACAATTGGCATAACAATACATGTCAAAAATCTGACCCGTATTCTTGCTGGTGAACTATTTGGTCATGTACATATGTTTTCAAAAACTACAGTGTCCACAAGGGTAAAAACTATTAAGTTTGTCCCCAGTAATGGTTACTTGATGACCAATATAATCACTTTTATTGATTTTTTTTTTAAAATGAGCAAAATATGAACCCAAAGAATTGGCATCTCTCAGACAAAAAAGAACCCAATTCATTATTAGTTGTAAGTATGTTCCAGTGTTTCTGAATCACATCCCTTAACAAACTGATATTTCTACCATATGTAGTAACCAACCTAATAGTGGCTAGCACATCCCGGTTAGTTTGAGATTTGTATTGTAATAAATCAGATCTACCCTGAATAGTAGCCCATTCACTGGCTTTGAACACGTCTCCCTGTCTATATCCCCTATCCAGAAATCTACCCATAAGGTCTTGTTTGAAGATGTTAAAGTCTACATCAGATGAACAAATCCTTCTTATTCTCAAAAACTGAGATTTTAGAATATTTCTGATGGTATGGCTGCGATGGGGACTAGATGCATATAACAAATTCTTATATTGTGGATATTTCCTATAGACTAATGTACGCAATGTGTGATCTTGTTGGCTCAAAACCTTCGCATCCAAATAGTTAATTTTCACCTGATCATAAGTTAAGGTAAATTCAATACCCCACTCATTCTCATTAATATAATCAATGAATTCCATAAGACAGTCAATATCCCCTCGCCATACCAACCAGCAATCGTCCATAAATCGTCTCCATATATCGATTTCTGGTAGGAAGATGTTATGGGAATCATTATAAATGATTTGTTCTTCTATAAAATCCATAAAAAGGTTGGCATATATGGGGGCAAAAGATGCCCCCACACCCCTACCTTGGGTTTTCCAATAACATTCTCCTTTAAAGTAGAAGACATTCTTAGTCAGGACATGTTCAGCCAAATATATAAGAAATGTATTAAATCCTGGAGAGTAAAGTTCTACTGTATTTAACCAGTATTCCAAGGCTTGTAAACCCGCCCAATGCGGAATACTGGTGTAAAGGGACTTTACATCCAAAGTACACATCAACCAGTTGGGCTCTAATTGTGATTCAGACACTATCTGCAAAAAGTCTGTTGTATCCTTAATTCTGGCCCAAACATATGGCAGCAAAGGTTGTAAGTACTCAGTCAGAAACACTGATAAGGCTTTCGTGAGAGATCCAGTTCCCGAAACAATGGGTCTGCCAGGAGGCTGATTCAAGTCTTTATGAAGTTTGGGCAAAAGATATAAATATTGTTTGCCAGGCTCCTTTACCATAAGGTGTTGTCTAACTGATTCACTAATAATACCATTCTCCACTGCTTTCTCTAAAAATTAACTATATTATTATTCTTTCACAATGTACTAATGTTTCAAGCTCTTATTGAGGCTTGTGGTCGAAGAGGGTGGTCCATGTCTCTTATTATTGAAAAATATTTTTGAGAGTCATTAGCATATTGTCCTATGATCATCAGTTTACTGCAGTGATACCAAGTAGTATATTACTAATTAGTGATAGTATAGTAATAAGATATTGGGTTAACCATTGAAGATCACCCCTCAAATACCTTACAATGTATGGCTTGTGACCTTCATCTTTGAAGGTGCAAGGTGTACATTTCAAAGAGATGTTACCAGGCCAACCAGTTCAGGTAACTTTAACGTCATCTTAATGACCAAAGACTTCATCTTCCACAGTAGTGTGGTACATCAAAATACACAGAAGTAGCAGTTCCTATCTCCCTCTACAGACTAGCCATGTGAGCAAGTGGTTTAGATGAACTAGTCATTTCAAGACATTTATAGTCCAAATCAATAGTATACTCTGCCAGATACTCTAAGCAGATAACTCGCAATATTTCATAAGCAGAAACTTGGCAAGAAGGCTATTTTTCAAGATAACAGAAAAATGGGCTACCCTGAAAGGAAATGTTTTCCTCTCATACGATTAACCAACTTCTTACATTTTGTTTCTGGCTTCTCCACATCTAAGTACAGGTGACTAATGCCCTTTTTATCTTTTGGAATTAGGGCTTTTGCATGCATTTTTCTATGATTCTAAATCTGTAGCTCACTTGTGGGGAAAAATCAAACCTCAACCTCATCCTGCTATGCTAACTAAGGTACCCATACTTCATCATAAGACAGAGATTGGTAGCTCATCCAGTACCCATGCTCCTTCACAGAGAACTAATGCTGAATCGTATGTACATTCCTCTAGTCTATAACTATGTGCATTATGTTAGGCTAGTATCAGATAGCGACATTTTCTCTCCAGAGGTATTATCTGAAGATGATGTGAAACTTAACCACTAGAAAGTTGCATCTTTCTGAATAAGTCAGACTTTATTTTTGATGAATTTTAGTATGGCTTCACCATTAAATGTAGGCCCTCTGGTCTTGTGATATGTCATTTTCCTATGTAATATTGATTTGACCTGTTATTCCATTAATATATGTTTAAATGCCCTTTCTGCCTTTGACTGATTTACCTTTGTGGGATTCCAAGATTGATGTAAAATATTTCTTGGAGTGAATTCTTAACTAATATGAAGCCATCACAATAGCATATTAGTCCTACGCAGGACTGACCTTTGTGACTTAGAAGTTACTGTAATTATTTTCAGCCTAACATCTCAGCTTGCCTAAAGTATGAATTTGTTTCTTGGTTGAGTTACCTAAGCCAGAAGACTCTTTGAATTACAGGAACTGATGTGAAGAACACTGCACATTAATCTGTAAGCACTGTACCTAACTAGTCCAACCATCAAGATATCCTTAACTTTCTCTCTCTCCCTCCCTGTGAAACAAGCACATATTCCTTCTGCAGCAGCAGCAGTCAGACTTATCATATCGCACTACCTAAAGGACTTGCACAGTTGAATTTCAACTGCAGTTGGCAAAAGTTCTCAAGGAACAAATAAAGTTAAATCTATGTAAGGCAATATGCAAATAACTTAATTTGTGAAGTCTAGTTTGCATTGTTTTGTAGTGTTGAATCTGCTGGAAGGATATCCCCACCCCCCCACTCATTCACCCACACTCATAGGCCTTTTTACTGATGAAGGTGAAGCTACATTAACACTTTAGCATAGTTCACTCATCAGTGTAACATATCCCTGGAAAGACATTGAAAAGCCCATAAATATAAAATTAGATGCTGTGACTTGAGACAAGTATTTAGAATTCAGACAACTTGTCTTTTGTATCCATGAACATCCTACCTCACTGATTGTTAATGGTGGTACAGCAAAGATCTTGCCTGCCAATCCACCTTAGACTGGATTCTAGTATCCCACTCTGCTAATTACTCCTCTTCTGGTACACTGCCTAGCTCCCTGAGCGATCATCTACCAGCTTATTCCCTTAGAACAAACAACCGACAACTAAGAGTCCACACTATAAAATCAGTTAGGAACTCAATTAATTTTTGTCAGCATAAATTCAACAGTCTCCTACAGGAAATAGACTGGACACCCCTTAAACAACTAACCCTTAATGATGCTGTACTGTACTTTAACAACACCTTCCTTCACATACTTAACACACCAGCTCCCATTCGTATGAAAAGAATCAAAAGGGGCCTGGCCTGCTCAGCCTGGAAACAAAACAAAAATGAACAAAATCATGCTAATTTCAAAACACGACATAACAAAGTGACAGCACTAAACAGAGATAAGAAGTCATATTATTCCTTGCTTCAACTCCAGCATAAAATCAACCCCAGTATATTTTGGCACTGCATATCTTCTCTACTTATCCCTTGTAGAAATGGAGAGCACACCCTATCACCAGATACTCCTCCACCACAAATAGCTGAAAACTTTAACAAGCACTTCATAAAATCAGTTTCGGACTTAACTACCACCCCTAATGCTGAAGCCCCCCCCCACCCTTCAACCTATTCAGACACCAACCCCAGGCCATCAACTACTTCTAACCGTGTCATAACTAACCTCCATACACAACAAAGTGTCATATAAACCCCATTCTCATTTCAGCCCATACCCACTGACACCATTAACAAACGGCTACAAAAACTAAAACCCTGCTCTACTTCAGCTGACAATCTCCCCCCATACTACCTCAAACTGGCTGTTAACTCAGTCGCCTACACAATCAGTATACTTATAAGTAGGTCTTTATCCAAATCAGAAGTACCTACCATATGGAAACAATCTTGCATCACCCCCATCCACAAAGGAGGCAACTCTTTTGATTCATCCAATTTCCGTCCTATATCCATCTTGTCACCCATATCCAAAATTCTTGAGAGAGGTATCCATCAGCAGGTAACGCAGTATCTATTGCAAAACAATCTTTTAACCAAAACCTAACATGGCTTCTGACCTAGCCACAGCACAGCTACAGCCCTATTATCTTTTACAGACACAGTGGACACGGCCAGAGATGCAGGATGCTATACAGCCTCAGTATTCCTTGATCTCTCCAAGGCCTTTGACGCAATGTCTCACCCATTACTTTTGAGCACATTGTCTAGCTTAGGCTTCTCACATAACACAGTAAAATGGTTTCAGACCTACCTCAAGGATCAACAACAAGCAGTGAAATGGTTCAACAAACTCTCACTCTTTCTCCACAACCCTACTGGAGTCCCCCAAGGCTCCATCGTAGGACCCCTACTCTTCAACATTTTCACAAACAACCTTCACACTGCCTCTCACCCTGGGATCCTCATTCAACACGCTGATGATTCCACCATAATCTGTACTGCTCTATCACTACCAGAACTACTCTCAAAAACACAACAGTCCTTTACAGCAGTTGAATCCTGGCTAAGAAATGCCCAACTCTTTCTTAATCCAAAGAAGACAAAACTAGTATGCTTTCATCCCAAAGACACATCCCTTGTCACTGATCATTTCAACATCCTTGCATCTGACAACACTGCCATAGAAATAGTGCAGGAAACCAAACTTCTAGGCATTATCATTGACAATAAACTTTCATTTGACCCCCCATATACAGCAAAATATAAAGAAAACTCATCAAAAACCTGGACTCTTGTATAGAAACAAACATTTTTTTACTGCAGCAACCAAAATTACCCTTGCAAAAACATTTTTACTTCCCTCTCTTCTGTATGGTGCCCCTATCTTAACTAACTTACAAAATTCTACCCTAAGCAAGTTGGAACAGTGCTACAAAGTTGCAAAGTTTGCCACAAACTCTAAATATCACACACACACCACTGTAAACCACTCCTAGAATTAAATTGGCGTGAGCTATCCACCTTGCACAACCTTATTTTCAAGCCTACTGCCTGCCGTGCACTAGCCAATCTAGTTGCACCTTACACACCAAATCGATCCCTACAATCAGAAGACAAAAATCTCTTGGCTATCTCAAACCCCACAAGAAAACCTGGTCACTGTCTGTATTCATACTCTGTGTCTATACATTGGAATTCACTACCTCTAGCTACCAGGTTTATTCCTGGCCTAACCCATTTCAAAGCCTCTTTTAAAAAATCATCTCAAAAATACATGTCTCTGCTCCTGCATAAAGCCTGCCTAATGCTCAGGTCTTCTTCTCTCATATTTCAATCCTTCACACTCTGCAAGATCCTAAAGCTCTTCTAACTCCTTCTCTGCTTCTATACCATATCCTTAAGCTACTGCCCAGGCTTTATTGCTTTTATTCTACTTAACTCTCTCTCGCTGTATGTCTGCATCACTAACTTTCTGGCTGCTATTTCTCCATCATGTATGATGAGAGTGACTATTATCGTCTGCAATGTTTTAACTGTATAGAACTGTTTAGATGTGTAGTAATATATTACAACATCTTGTAGCAGTTTGTTTTTTCAACTTATTTTTTTGTATAGTATTTCTAAAGTAATCTTTATTATACTGGCTTATACTGTATTTGTATTGTACTGTATGTGGAGCTTTTCTCCCAGAGCCTCTGCTGAAAATGGGTTCTGTAGACCCAGTCAGACCACCCGGTAAACAAATGTCAAATAAAATAAATAAAAATGATTTGGTCACATTGATTAATATTTATGTGGCATCTGATCCCATGTAAAAACTGGAAAAAGGATGTGACGATAGTTGTAGTTTTGTGGATACACTTTGAATAGCAGCAGATGTATGAATAGCAGCATTTGTTGTAGGACAGATTACTCCTTCTATCCACTCTGATCTTGCATATTTTGGATTATATGGTCTTTGTATATAGGCAACTCTGTACCAGCTTCAGGAATAGGTTATTGGTCATTTTTATTTTAGTATAAAAACAAAGCCAGTACATGCTGGTGTTTCTCCTGGACTTGCTTTAACTTGCAGACACAATTGTTATTACAACTGTCATACTGTGGATCAGCTTGCTAGCATGTAATGTGCCACTGTGGCATATTTTAAAAATGACATCTGGAAGAGATTTTGTTTACTGGGGGGCTGCACCTCCTGGATACCCTGACCTTTAAACATAGTACCACTGAAGTTGCACCAGTTTGTACAAAAGATGTGCGTTTTCTCCCTGTGTCAGTGCAACATCAGAAGTAGTGGTATATTTAGAGATGGGATGTATGGCGCAAAGCCCCCATATGGGGGGATCTTGCTGATATTCACTTTGTTTCCTTACATTTTATGCAGTGGCTGTCTGGGGATGCAAGACAGTTGGAGTAGTATGTTCAGTGTTTGAAGTAAAGTAGGGTGCTGCCTTCCCTGATAAAGTTTTAGATGGCAGAATAGTATATGTTTGGGTGAAAGTATACTTTTTATATGTTATTGTGTTACTTTGGCTTACACTTTTAAGGCTATTTTAACCTTTTGCCAGCAGAATTGTTTTCACATACTAGCTCTGTTTACCTCTTCCTCAGCAGTAGACAGCAACCATGCACACTTGGAGACTCCCAGCTGTTGAAAAGGATGAGACCAGGAGACTTGCATCTACCTTTAGTTAATTCCCATTCATATTGTACATTCCTGCAATAAAGATCCAGTTAAAACAACATCTGTTCTGGTCAATGTAACATACACAACTGAACTTTCTTTTAAAAAATTTTTTAAACACTTCTTAGGCTTGTGCCATTCTAGAGTAATTTAGTAACAAGGTCTGAGCCCTTCCAGAAACAATGCATTATTTACAAGTTACTTATAGATTTGTCTTTTTGTATGTTTGTGTATATACAATATAAATACACACTGATTTTGTATGTTATTTTGTAAACGTTTGGAAACAGAACATAAGTAGACTTTTTGAATAAACAGCATTTTATAAAAACACCAACTTCGTTTTCTCATATGGACAGTGTTGGTTGTAAAGAATATCGATGTACATAGCATTTCAAAAAAGGAAATCTAGTAGGGAAAAAGCAGAGAGGACCTGCTATATTTATATAGGGAATGTAGTTTTGCTGTGCATATCAACAGCCTTTGCATAGGGTGAGGGAACTTTGCAGACAGATTCAAATTCATACGGAAGCCGTTTAGGTCTAAAGTCTCCTTACTGCAATTATCTGAATTCTGGGTGTGGCCAACATAAAGAGGAAAGGGACAGCGTTTTCTAAGAGACCCATCCCCAGCCTTTCCAGCTTTATATCAATTACCTTATGGCACTGTAACCTCAGCTGATTATGTAAAGGTTGTAGAGATTTATCCTGTGAATGAGACATTAAACTAAGGTCCCATCTGTCTGAGTTATTGGTAGCTTAGGTGGATGTAAAAAATCCCATGGCACCTGTTGAAAAGGGTACGAGAGAGTTTCCTGAGGCCCTGGCCAAATGTCCTTAAACAGTATTAACATCCCCTTCGGTCTCACCTGAAAAGAGGCTTTTTGGCTAGTGGGACTTACCTGGTCAACAAACTGTAAATAAGTAAAATAACATCCATAATTTAAAGCTCTCGTGCTAGGGTTTTATAACATTTATTTTTGCTGCAGTCATGTTCTCATCATATAAAGCGGGCTTTCTATTTCTAAAATATAATTTCACTGTAGTAAATTGAGTTTAAAAAAATATGTGATAAAGTTTAATGAACTTGTGTTTCTGTTTACGGTAAGCTGAGCAGCTGTCCGGTTACTTCCTGATTTCATGCCATCTGACTCGACCTTCTGATCATGCAGTTGTTGGAACAGTTTCTAGTGGGCAGGTGGTTTCTGTAGTCTGCAGCAGATTTCAGCAGATAAAGTGACACAGAATGCAGCTTGATAGATCAGTAATTAAGTCAGTCACTCGGACAATAAATTAATAATTAACTAAATGTGGTTATATTCAAGTAAAAGGTAACAAAAGCAAAATAGAACAGAATAAAGTGAACAGTGCTTGCCATACAGCGTAATAGTACAGATGTAACACTGTAATAAATGTCTACCAAGGGTGATCACTTATGGAAAAATGCTTTGAATGGATTAATACTGGAAATAAAACTTTTGGGACAATCTGTGCATTTGTGATGATGAAGATGCAATAAAAATAGCAGTGAAGATGAAGATAAACATGAAGATGTGATGATGATGATAATGAAGAACATTGATTAAGATGTAAGCAGATGATGCAAATGCTAATGATGCTGAAGAAGCAGAGATGATGACTATACAAATGTAATGAGCATGATGAACATGAAGATACGATGAGTACTGTGGTAATGATGAGGTGATGAAGATGATGTTTGTAGATCTTAATAATAACCAAATCAAAACAACTACCACATTCATGTGCTTAGGCACATGGCTTGACTAGATATTAAGCTTCCAACTTCACTCTGATAAAACACAGGAAAATTTAACCAACTACTGTTCTGGACTTGCACAGTATCTCACTACCTCATCAAAATATTAAGACGCACTAGGTAAAAGAATCCTCTTTGAACATTTAGAATATGTACTCCCCATGACAGACACAGTTTCTACCAAAAATGTTGCCACTGCCCAACCAGTCTTTATCAAAATATATTGATTTATTAGCAACTCCTAGAGAACAGAACACAAATGCTGCACAGTAACAAAAGCCAGGTGACTCCCACTTTAACAAAAAGACTGTTTTTGGTATCCTTCCTGTTCAAGCTAGTAAGCCATACCATCTTCATCCCCTCTTAGAACCCAACTTACCCAAGCACTAATTCTCATATAATCTTTGATCCCAGCCACTATTAGCACCTACCCTGCAGACCCGAAGAACTAGACTGCATTGCACAAGCAGAGATTTTCCATACTTGCATCCAAACTGTGGTAGTAACTGTCCAACTTTATCAAGGACATCATGAACTACACTTATATCAGACCCCCAACTCCAATCATACCTGACCAAACAAAGCCTATTCAAAAAAAATTTTTCCAAGCATACTACCTAAATATTTCTCTCCTTTAGTGAAAGACTAACACCTTCCTCTAATTGTACTGACGTTAATTTCTGTTTTCATCTTTGTCTGGACACCAATAGAAATTGTTGAGACATGCAATGATTAAACATGCTCAGTTTTGATATAAATAATACTTGTAAATTGTGAACAAATAATATGTACACTACATGCTTTATCTTTTGTGTTTGTACTATTGCATTATGTTATGAAGCTCATCTACCTGAATAATGTTTTGTTTAATTCTATCCCAGGCTAGGCCAGAAAATGGTCAGAGTTAATTAGTGGCCCTACTCTCCTGAACAAAGAAAAATAAATAATAAATAAATCAATATGCAATGAAGATGATAAAAATGATGATGATGATGATAAATATGTAATGAAGATGACCGTAATGATGAATATACAATGGCGATGATGAATATGTGATTAATATGGTGGCATGATGGGGATAATAAGATGAAGATAATGTGATAATGAAAAAACAAATAAAATGATGAGGATAATTACAGTGATGATGATGAAGATGATGATAGCGATATTACTGTGGCTGGAGAAGAGCAATGATGATGAAGATGCCATCATCGCATCTTTATTGCTATCTTCATTTTTGTTTTCATTTTCATAGATGCACAGTATATTCCAGAAGCTTTCATTTCAGCACTAATCCATTCAGTTTTTTAGCACAAGTATCCTTTACTGAAAAGCTGTCATTGAGATGATACACATACCCGTGGTTTTTCTTCTAAAAGGTGATAGTAATTACTAGGGTTACATCTGGGTTATTATATTGAATGTCAGTTTATATAAATATAGTTGCAGGTACCGATAACTCTTGGAACAACCTAGTGTTAATCAGGACCGAATGCAAGAATGGTTAAGGAGAGGTGAATTTGAACTAAATGATAAAAGTTTAATATGGGTTGCCCAGGATTGTGGACTATGTACACGACAGTTTGCAAAGTCCATTGAACATGTGGGCGAAATAGACAAATGCAAGGTTTGTAAAACAGAATAGGAAACAGTCACACATCTTGTTGCTTTGTGTGATACACTAATGTCAGAAAAGCTGCATACTGAAAGGCATAATAATGTGGCAAGATTTTTGCATTGAGGATTTTGCAAACATTATAGTACTGAAGTAGCTGAGAAGCATTGGAAACATGAGCCACAAAGTATTATAGAAAATGATGAAATGTATATCACATGGGATCATTCCTTACCAACAGTTCAAAAAATAGATGAGAAAACCAGATATAGTAGTCCAGGAAAAGAATACAGAAGTGGCATTGATCATTGAAATTGCTGCACCCAGTGACTACAGTGTCTTACGTACAAAGACACAAAGTCAAAACATACTGGGATTTACAGGCAGAAATGAGGGCAATGTTGAAGAAGGATATCCAGACAGTTCCAACAGTAGTAGGCGCAATGGGTCTTATAAAAAAGAATTTGCAGTTGTACTTTGATGTTAGCCAGAAGTGCTCTTTGCAGCACCTGGAATGTGTCCAGTACTGACTCATTCTGCAATTCATACCAAGTTATATATGTTGGTAACATATCTAAGATTGAAACAATACTAATTTCATGAACTTTAACCATACTTTGACTCAGGAACGGGGTTCATTCCTGTCATGGTATTAGAAACCCAAAACACTTGAAATTAAATTAAATGTCAAGCAGTCTTACCAGTGTCTATATTGTTATTACTTGACTATAACTGTGTATAGTTGCTGATTTATTGTCTAACTGAATGATTGACTTTGCTTCATTTATGTCTTGAAATCTGCTACAGACTACAGAAACACATTTCCAAAGCGAACTGTTTCTCTCAACATCTGCCTCATCAGAAGTAGAGGTCCCACAACATGGAATCAGGAAGTAACTCAACAACTGTTCAGCCTACAAGTAAATACACAGATAAGATTTCTATAGTTAATTGCCACAGTTCCACTGAAGTAACTAAACTAAAAACTCTGTATCTTTGAGACTCAGAACACCCAGTTTACATGATGAGAGCACAATTACAGAAAAAGAAATGATAAAACAATCCCTTTCAGATGATCTTTAAAGGTGCAGCTATGCAAGGCTTCTGTCCCAATGTCATTAAATTCATTGCCTTTCTTAATGTTGGGTAATGGGATTAGAATGCATTGATGGATATTCCTGCTTTCTTTCCATCAGAGAAAAAACACAGATAATGCAGACAGGCACTTGTATTTCTATAACTATTCTACAGTAGAAATATTCGATAGCATTCATATACCAGCACGTAGTGGTTTGGCTAAAATAGGTATTGGTCCTTTTAATGTCCCTGTAGCCTAACAGTGCTAAAGTCCTAGCATAATGCTTTCTTTAGTATTGTGTACATCTGTAAAAAATGTTCACTCACTACTTTGGTTTCCTACTCATTTGGCATTAATCCTTTCTAAATTCTGGTAACTGTTTCCATTTGTCTGTGGCACGTTATCACATGTAAACATAAACCTTATATTCTTCACTGTACAATGTTGGTTATTAAAGCCTGTCATCTATGTGATGTTTCTTTGAAGTCACTGACCCAATTTCATTTTACTGTTCAGTTTTCCTTGTTATCTTAACAACAAACATTCATCTCGTTTCAAGAAATCTAGCAATCAGCTCCTTCCTAGTTTCATGATATCACATTAAGAGATCTATTTCTAACAATGCATAACAACTGCCCACTAGGAAGTTCAGAGGATGGGCATTGCAGAAAGTTAGCTGGTCTTACATTTTGTAAATCCTAGAACATAATTTGCTATTAACTTTAAAAAACTGTTACAGCTGAAATTAAATTTGTTTGCCATCAACTTTGAAATCAAACTCTGACGGTGCATAATTGTTGAAGGTTTGACTGAATCTGTGTCACAGCTGCAAACCTTCTGGGAATATAAAAAAGGCTGTCATCAGTTCAAGGTATGAACTAAGACACTTACCTGAAACGCACAAGATCTTTATATGCTAAAGCGAAGGATGCATACATTTGAGTCATGGGAGAACCCATGGCAGTGTCATTTAGTTGTAAATATTTTTTTTTTTCGTTAAAATAATGTATACTATTACTCAGCACAGACTGACAACAGCATAGACATTTGTATAAACCAGTTTTTGTGTCGTTAGTACTGGTTAAAAAACCATCTTGCTGCTTCCAAACTACTTTTGCTTGGGATATGGCTACATAGGGTGGGGCAGTGGTGCAGTCTTTAGCATTGTTGCTTCACAGTAAGAAGTTCTCCAGTTCTATTCTTAGTTGGGGTACTTTCTGTCTGGAGTCTGCATGTCTTCACTATGTTTGTGTGGATTTTTTTTCATGTGCCTCAGTTTCCTCCCACATAACAAAGACAAACAGCAGGTGGATTGAACACACTAAATTGACCATAGGAGTGAGTGTGTGTATGTGTGTGTGTGTGTGTGTGTGTGGTATGGAGGAACAACCATGGCCGGGCTAGCCACCCTGCAGTGTGAACATTGGCTGTAGATGATTTTCACTGTTGATGTGACACACCAACCCCAACCCCAACCCCATCTGCAAAAATGGGGAAAAAAGGGTTGTGGATGGATGGTTTCTTTACTAAACATTCAATTGTTCCACAGGTTACCTGCAAATTATTACTAGTAGCTTCTCCACTGTATCTCCCTAGAGGGGCTAATTCATTATTTCAGAGAGCGAGAGAGAGACAGAGATGTGCAAAATCCTAAAAGAACCCAACCACCTCTTCTTTGGCTGGTTATACTGGTTGGCTTGGTTATTGCAAGAAGTTCCTGTCCTGTTAGTATGCCAGTTGTTTCCAAAAACAACAGGAAAAGGCAGCAGTAAAAACAAAACCATAACAAAGAATGAAGTCACACACAGGGAGTTAATAAATGATGAGCGCTTTCATCCTTTAATTCCCCGTGCCAATCATTTCATTAATCATTTCATTCAGAACAAAACATTCCCACAGTGCTTAAACTATTTCCAGTATTGCCATGTTTAGTCTCATTTACTGATCCACTTTTGTATACATTTTATACCTTAAATGTAATTTTCTTTTTGTTTGAATCCTGTCATCTTACTTCTGCATGTTTTTAAATGGGGCAGTATTGATATTTTTAATTCTGTCATCCTCTATTTTTCATATTTGGCCCCTAAAATATATTGAAGGTCTCATGATGGCTGAGAGGCTTCCATTTAGATTCTAAAATCTGTATCTTTTATAGCACCGCCTTTTTCCTCTATTTCTTTTTGCTGTAAATTTAAACATGTACAAAGCATTAGCAGCCAAGTCCAATGGCTGCCTTTTTCTTAAAAATTCTTCATTGTTTTTACCAAACATAGGTTGTCTAAGTATTCATAAATCTTTTGGTGCATGTTATTTGTCAGTATAGGTTTCTTGTTTGGTTCACCGACCTTTCCATTTCACTTAATATTTGATCTGAAGTAGTTAACTTCATTTGTGCATCAACCTATGGGTTATCGGATCCATATCGGATCCGAGCCGGCAATTTCCAACAGCAGAGATCTGAGCCCCAAGCTCCTCCCCCTACCCCCAATCCCCTGCCATCCCTTACTGACCTCAGATCTAGTTTGCCGCTGTTACACCAGCAGCTTGATCTCGAGCTTCCAGGGCCTTTAGAGCATATTCTGTGAGAAAATCCTCTCTTTTTTTTGGATAGCTAAAGTTTGAGTGTGTGTTTGTTTTAGGATAGTTTGTTAAACTTTTTGTTAGTGTACCCTTTTTGGTACTACCCCCCCCCCCCTGTTTCATGAGCGTTAGGGTGTGTGTGGTTTTTGGGGCCTAGTGAGTGTGTTTTTAGTTTACTATGGCAGAGGCCCCGAAAACATTTTTTTCTAAATGTACCGAGTGTGGCCATAAGCTCTCCCCAGTGGATGACCACACTCGGTGCATTTTATGCCTTGGGGTTGAACACCTATCATCCGGCTGCGCTATTTGTGCAGTGTTCAACCCCAGAGCTCTCAAGGACCGGAGGTCAAAGCTGATTCTGGCGGGACTTCTGCCCCCGGATTTGGCTCTGTCCTCTGGTCCCCCTGTGGCTCTTGCCGCGGCTGCGGCAGCACCTTCGGCTACTTCCCTTCCCTTGGCTGGGACTCAACCTCCCTCCTTGGGCCAAGAAGATAGGGAAGCTGGACGTGAGAAGCGCAAGGAGAAGCATCACAAGCGGCGGGCCAAAACCTCTGCATTGGCCCCGCCAGCCAAACGTGCTTCTCCCCCCGAGACCTCCGAGCCTTCTCCTTCTCAGCTCCATTCACCCTGCTTCTTGCCGGAGGAGGAGGAGGCCCGGTCTCCTTCGAGGTCATCGAGGCGGCACTCCTGTCCCGCCTCGGTGGCCTCCTCTAGGTCCACTAGAAGTTTAACTGATGCAGACTTGGATTGGATGATGCGAAGGTTCCTCCAGGCCCAACTGCAGATGGGAGTGCTCCTGCCTCCCCCCCCCCCTCCGGGGGGGAGCTCGACCCCATGTTTTGTCCCGATTGCTCCTTCCCCAACACGCTTCCCGGGTTCGGGGTCTTCGGAGCCGACTAGCGTTGGAGCCGGGGGACTGTCGGCACCGATAGAGTCGAGTGCTTCAGTGCCGATGGCACCCTCGAGTCTGTCGGGTCCCTTTTCTGCAGATCCGAGCTCTTGGAGCCGAGAGCTGAGCTTCGGATCTGAGACGGTTAGTATGCCTTCGGCTCCATCCAGGTCGGAGCATACTGGGCCCTCGGATCCGATCACCTCGGCGCCGGCTCCGATCCGCCTGTCGGATCCGAGGGAGGGTCTGCTCTCAGATCCTAGAGAGAGCAGCTCTCCCTAGGGAGAGCAGCTCTCCTTCGGACTTCGACGTGGTGGAGAGGGTTCTGTCGAGGGACTCCAGGCCCTCGGCCCTAGCTACAGCCCCACCTTGCACTCCCTCTCAGACGGGCCCGACTTCCATCACCTGGCCCCAGGGACAGCCTACTCTTACGTCCCAGATCATTCCTTTGTTGGAACAGGATGTGGTTGGTGGGGCCTTCTCGGACAGCCTGCCCGAGGAAGTCCCTCACAATCGCAAGTGCAAAAGGAGGCACTTGGACTCCCCTGAGTCCTTGAAAGAGGACACGGACTTGGAGGAAGGGGAAGGCTCCCCAAGATCACACCCCCAAAAACGTCTCATTTGGAGACATCATGGAGATGCTCAGGATTAGAAGGGGGTGGTCTGCCCCAAAGCCTACCTCGGACGAGTCTGTGTTTCTGGAGGCATTTGAAGCAGGCCCGTCTACCTCTTGGCCGAGGCCAGACAGAATTCTTAGCCCCCCCTCGGACAGGTCACGTTGGAGTAAAGGGTCCCCCGTAGATGCCATGTTGGTGGCGGCTGCCCAGGAGAGTCCCTCAGTCCATCCTCCTGACAAGGCATCTCGGGCGATGGACTGCTTGGGGAAGCGGGTGTTTGCTTCAGCCACCTTCTCGGTAAGGTCGCTGAACTATATGGCACACGTAATACGACTCCAGTGGGACCTTATCAAAGAGTACACTGGGTCGCCCTCGGAGTCCATGTCGGCAGAGGACAAACAAGTTTACTCTACCCAAATGGCCACTCTCAGGTCTATTTCCAATACCTCTGTGCAGTTACTATCCCATGCTATGAAGGGAGCTGCTAGAGCTAGCAGAGCGGGCATCGTCCTAAGGCGACAGGCGTGGCTCCGCCACTGTGATTTCGTGGAACCCTTTAAGGCGTAATTCGCTAATGCCCCGTTTGATGGTTCTGCCCTCTTTGGCAAGACCGTACGCGACACCTTGGTCCAGAGTGAGAAAGACAGGAAGACGCTGTCTGCCGTCGGACTCCGCTTCTCTGCTCCCCAGAGGTCCTTCTCCAAGAACCAAAAGGGACAGAAGAAGATGTGGTTCCGGAAGTCTCAGCAGTCCCGTTTCGCTCAGGACCCGCCGTCCTTCAGGGGCAGAGGAGGACAGGGTGGACGCCGCCCTAGAGGCAGAGGGGGCCCGAAAAACTTTGGGTCCAGAGAACCTTTCTCTGATCAGCCCACGCAGCAACACTGAGGGGTTACCTGACTGCTCCACTCTGGAGGCAGTCGGGGGGCATTTCTCGAAGCACCTAGCAGTTTGGGAGTCCATCACAACAGACCTCTGGGTGCTTCGGATTATATTCAGAGGCTACAAGATTCCATTTCTCCATCCCCCTCTCAGATCCAAATCCCTCCCCGATTTCCCACCCGATCAGAGGGAGGCCGCAGCTGCGAATATTCAGCGGCTGCTAGAAAAGGGAGCCATCCAGCACGTCCCCCCAGACCAGTACGGATCAGGCTTTTACTCCAGGTTCTTCTTGGTGCCAAAAAAGACGGGGGACTTAAGACCAATCCTCGACCTTTCTCTTGAACCTGGCGGTAATCAAAGAAAAGTTCCGGATGGTCACCCTTCAATCCATTCTCCCCCTCTTGCAGGTGAATGACTGGATGTGCTCCATAGACCTCAAGGACGCGTACTACCACATCCTGATGGACAGACAGTCCAGGAGGTTTCTCCACTTCAGGCTAGGAGCCAGCCATTACCAATTCAGGGTCCTCTCCTTTGGTCTCAGCACAGCCCCCAGGGTGTTCACCAAGGTGTTAACTGTGGTAGCGGCCCACCTGAGACTCCAGGGAATTCAGGTCTTTCCATACCTGGACGACTGGCTCCTGACCGCCCCCACAAAGCATCTACTCTGCACGGCCAGGAATTATTTTCTTCACCTAGCTCCCCGGCTGGGGATCACGATCAATGTGGGAAAATCTTCCCTTCTTCCGACTCAGGTCATAGATTTCATTGGAGCCAGGTTGAACACAAATCAGCTTATAGCCTTCTTGACTCCGGACCGGCTGCAATCTTTAAAACTTCATGTGCAGACCATTCTTCATTGCCCAGCCCCTCCGGCAGAATTGGTCCTGAGGGCCTTAGGCTCAATGGCAGCAACCATCAACCTTTTGCCCATGGTGCGCCTAAATATGAGAATCCTGCAATGGACCCTCCAAGTCCAATGGTCCTTCCTTCATTACCCACTGAGCCATCCTGTTCCTGTCAGCAGGGTTTGCAGGAGAGCCCTCTTGTGGTGGCTCCAATCTCCGGACCTCCAGAAGGGGTGCCCCTTTTCTATGTCCCCTCCCTTAACCACGGTTACCACGGACGCCTCTCGCCTCGGGTGGAGGGGGCATTGTTTGGGCAGGACCATCCAAGGCACGTGGAACCATGTGGAGACCTCTCTGCATATCATTGTCCTAGAGATGAGGGCTGTGCTGTTAGCGTTGCAAGCACTACAGAGCCTTCTTCCCGTCGGGACAATTGCCATCCAGACGGACAACATGTCGGTCATCTGGTATATCAACAAACAAAGGGGAACCAGGTCCTATCCACTTTGTTGAGAGACCATGAGACTGTGGGAATGGGCGATTTCCACCAACCATTTTCTCATAGCGATGCACATTCCTGGACGGTCCAACATCCTAGCGGACAGACTGAGTCACACCATCCTCTCGCCATATGAGTGGTCTCTGAATCTCGAAGTAGCGAAGCAGATTTTCTCCATATGGGGTCAACCTCATTGCGATCTTTTCGCTTCTCCTTCAAACACAAAGTGTAACGACTACTTCGCTCTAATCCCCCCCACCCAGGGAATCTCCAAGAGACACTCTGGTGCATGTTTGGCCACCCGGTCTACTTTATGCTTACTCTCCACTTCCCCTGATGATGAAGTTTCTGCAGAAACCCAGACGGTTGGGGAGCAGAATAATCCTCATAGCCCCATTCTGGCCTTGTCCGGTGTGGTTCCCATATCTATGGTCTCATCTGGTGAATCCACCCTGGATTCTAGATCCCATTCCGGATCTGATTTCTCACCCATTGGGCCTGCCGGCCCTGAACCTGAACAACCTCAAGCTCACGGCTTGGTTGATCCAGTTCCACTGTTAGCTAGGACTCCTGGTATCTCTTCCCCGGTCAAAGCCATCCTAGTAGCTGCTCACAAGCTGTCTACTAGAAGGGTTTATAATAGCAAATGGAAATGTTTATCTATATGGGCGGAGCACAAGAACTTAGACCCCTTCACAGCTCCATTGCCAGCAATATTAGACTTTCTATCGGGGTTATTTGACCAAGGTGCTAGCTCCTCCACAGTCAAAGTACAATTGGCAGCTATCTCTCATTACCATGTTGGATGTGATCTGGTTCCTTTGACCTCGTCCAGATTATGCAAGGCCTTCTTAAAAGGCACCTTCTTACTAAGACCCCCGGTGAAGGATGTAGTCCCTCCCTGGGATTTAGCGCTGGTACTCCAGGCTTTAACAACTTCTCCCTTTGAGCCTGCAGCTTCGGTGGATCTCAAATTCATATCCTGGAAAACAGCTTTTCTTGTTGCCATTACTTCGGCAAGAAGGGTTTCAGAACTTCAAGCCCTTTGCGCCAAGCCACCGTACTTGACTTTCCACAAAGACAGAGTATCCCTCAGGACCAATCCCTCCTTTCTGCCCAAAATTGCATCCGAATCTAACATCAACCAGTCTATTAACTTACCAGTCTTTTTTCCCAATTATCAGAATAAGGGTGAGTACAAGTTGCATTCCTTAGATGTACACAGACAACTACGATTCTATTTACAGAGGACAGCTGGTCATAGGGAATCAGACCAGCTGTTTGTATCCTTTGCTAAACCTAGTCTGGGGAAACCTGTTTCGAAAGTCACATTGTCCAGGTGGATTTCCCAGTGTATTCTTCTAGCTTATGAGAGTTCTGGCCGGCCTGCACCCCATGGAGTCCATGCCCATTCTACTCGGTCTATTTCTACCTCCGCTGCTTTTCGTTCTAGAGTATCTTTGGATGACATTTGCTCAGCAGCCACGTGGGCTTCATCTCATACCTTTATAAACCACTATAAGGTGGATTTTGTCTCCAGAGGGAGAGCATCCTTTGGCTCCGCAGTGCTCCGGAACATCCTTCCATGAGGGCCTCCCAAGATTCAGGTAGCTGGGGACGCTGTCCCATAGGCTGATGCACAAATGAAGTTAACTACTTCAGATTAAGAAGTTATGTACTCACCATAACGTTCCATCTGAGTAGGTAAACTTCATATGTCAGCAACCGTCCCTCTCTCCATCCCCCTGACCTACTTGGATGTTCATGGTATTCCTGTGTCATGACGGATTGTATCCAGGTTAACATATAGAGGTCTCCTCTTCTATGATATTGCAGGTGTTGCTTTTAGGCAAACTCGATCTGAGGTCAGTAAGGGATGGCAGGGGATTATGGGTAGGGGGAGGAGCTTGGGGCTCGGATCTCAGCTGTTGGAAACTGCCGGCTCGGATCCGATAACCCATAGGTTGCTGACAAATGAAGTTTACCTACTCAGATGGAACGTTATGGTGAGTACTTAACTTCTTATTTCAGTACATGCTGTCTGGTTCGTCATTTATAGTTTTAACATTTTCCGCACTTTTCATAGTCACTAAAACAAGAATTTCTTTATCTTTTCCAAATAAGTTCCTAGGCTTAATAATTTGCATCTCAGTATTCAGAACTGGTGTACCAGTTCTCTCCCTGTCCGTTGTTCAGGGTTGTTGTCAATAAATACAACTAATAAAGCAAAAAAAAAAGAAAAAATGAGAACTGGCTGAGTGTTCAGAATGGTGGTTAAACAAAATAAAGTATGTAGAAAAGAAATGAAATCTATTTTAAATTGATAAAAATGTGTATTACTATATATGTTTATTACTATATAAAAGACAGACTCTTTGAGATCTGCATCCCTCCTCATTTCAAAACACATAGCTAGCAAAACAGGCAGTTCTAGAGACGTGCCAATTTAAATACATGAATAGCTAATTAAGTGGTTAGTCATGGCCCACCTAGTAAAGTTTTAAACAGACCTGTTTTTCCAGGGCTAGTTTGACAGGGTTGCATTCAACCCTTCCTGTCTTTATGCCTAATGCTTTATCTACTGCATAATTTCTTGATTCTGTAATTTATTATGAAAACTGCCACCCTGTGGAGATTCTCATATACTACATAAAATATGGAATCTGAAGCTGTAGTCATACAACACTTTGTTAACATGTCTACATATACCTTAAATTCAGTAGTATTCTTAATGTCACATAAATATTTTATAATTCATTGATGAATGTTTGTGTTTGTTTTAACTAACAAGTCAACGTGATCCAGTAGAAAAGCCGGTGCAGACTACAGAGATCAGTTATTTGCTGGGAATTACAATGTAGTTATGAACATTCTGGTTATGGTTTTAACTGAAGCACAACTTTCAGTTCTGCCTAATTGTCAAAATTTTGTCCCCACCGCTTAAATCTAACATGCCACATCTGACTTGCATATACTTACATGTAATATTAACTTAAATTGTTATACAGAGATGATTCGTCAAGAAGAGTTAATAAGTTTCCTCATAATTCAAATACTCTCCCCACTGAACACCCATCCAAGGGTTTGTACTTGCATATATGGAAGGAAAACTTTGCAGCACATTTTACAGTTGTACAGCAAATTACTTAGGAGCGTCGGGGATATTTATTTATTTATATTTGTTTACCAGTATAGTGCATTGATCAATATTTACCAATTTCAAGCTCAGCCCAGGTACAATACAAAACATTTCACATCACAAAATGCAGAAATGTATGCAATAACAGAGTAGTCCACACTAGTTAAATATAAAAAATATATAGTGAGCAAGCAGAGTGTAATGTCCAATCAGTCAGAGTACAATGGACACTGTATACTTTAGTTTGTAAAGTGGGTCAACCTTCTGTAAATCTGAGAGAGGAGAAGAGTCTTGGAACAGAAATAGGGACAGTGCATTTAGTGATACCTCCTGTGGTGAAGCAAGAGCATTTGGTTTGCATGAAGAGCTGCTTTCTGAATATGGAGTGATTTCCTGTTGGTCGCTGGAGAGAGCTGGCCAAAGAGTAGGCGCCTGATTGGAGAGAACATGTGCAGTGCTGTGGATAGCTATGAGAGTTGGTGTGGCAGGACAGCAGTTCTGTCAATGCCAAGGAAAGTGGATAAATGCTGTGCTACTCTGAGAATGGGCACAATATTAAAGATCCTTAGCTGAAATATCAGAAGAGAAACGTTATAAAGCTGTATCCTTACATTATATAGACAAGATCATGCACCCTACAAAATCTTATTAAATGACTATTGATGCAGTGGTTATCTGCTACCAAATGTGGATAATATATTTCTGTGAAAACTTCAAAATGTTCTTGCTTGATTTGTATCACGAGAACTTAAAAGAATATGCATAAGCTCTCATAAGAATCATTGTTTAAGAAGAAGGTTATTTTGAGTCCCAACAGCACCTTTTATTGTTTTTTTGTAAAACTTTGTGTTAAAGAAAGCCATGGATTATATACAAAATGCCAAGATTTTTTGTGGTTTAGCTAGTATTTACAAAATGACAAGTGGCTTAAAGACGCTTTCATGTTGTTTGGTAGTAAAAGACCTAAATATTGCTTATGACATAAATAGGACATGTTGGAGAGGCAGATATGTTTCTCAAAGAACAGAGTTCCTCCCTAGCTCTATTTAACTGCAACTTGGTCCAATACATGGGTAATCGGAAATTCAACCCTGGTCTGGCACCTATGTCTGTGATGGACAGAGGCAGTGAGTACATCACTCCCTATATAAATCAAATGTGTGGGTCACATTTGGGTTGCTGTGCTAAGCTTATAAGGGACCTAGTGGTTGTTAGCGTGGTATTCACATAGGATCCTATATTTCGCATCTCCCCAATATCTTTGCACTTTCCTAATTAGTTTAGCACTTCTTGCTCTCTTGACAGCTGCCTTCCACTTCCACTGCATACTTGGACCTTCTGCCTCAGTTTAAGGCCATTCATTCTTGAGCTGGGCATCATTATATTTGATAACTTAAGTTAAACAGGCATTGTGAGAAATCAGCAAGGAAGGCTGGTTAAATAGCTGTGTATACAGCAAGATGTATTGTCAGTAGAAATACAAAAAAATATCTTTTTAGAGGGATATGACCTCATCTAGAGTACTTTGTGGGGCTTGGGACACTTCAACATTGTATAGAATTTTCAGGGCAGATACAGTTCAGTGAAAAGTAGTACAAAATGGGGAATGGTTTGGAAAATAATCCATTTAAGGGGAGACTAAGATAGTTGAACAGTTATTGTTTTGAGGAAAGGAGGCACAAGCAGACTTTAATGAAGTTCTGAAGTACCTAAGAGAAACTAATCTAAATAGGTACCATGTTTTGGTAAAAGAGATCTGTGATACAAGAGGATACAAGACTGGTGTCTTACAAAATAGATATACGGCACGAAAAAATATTCTGTGTTCAGCTAAATGGTCTAGGACTTAATTTTCTTATGCTTCTTTATGTTAAAGGCTGAGAGTCATTATTTGGAACCCACAATTTCTTAACATTTCCACAACAGATTTTCAAAGTACCATCTGTGCTTCCTCATTTCCTGAACTATGCAGTTGGCACTGTGCAACACATTTTCATAAACATTGTTTTCATAAAATTTTCATTTTCCATCTACATACCTTGCTTTGACTCTATTTTTGATTGTGATTCTTTCAGCATGCCAACTTTTATTTCTAATGCCTATTACCTTTATTATCTCAAGTTATATCTGATATTCACTTTGTATATAATACATGTCTTTATTGCATTTTGTCATTCACTCTGTATATAATGTTATGTATCCATTATGTTTTCCTGGGACTGAGACTGCAATGGTTCCAGTAGGATCTGTCCTCTTCCCTGGATAACAAATTCAAAATAAAATAAATAAATATAAACTTACGCAGTGACAGTTGTGCAGTTCTTGTTCAACTTTGACATTTGCAACAAAAATGTTGAAAGTCTAGTCTTTTTACTACTTAAGGAAACACACACAACTTCACATTTTTCTTGACATTTTCACATCAGATTTTCAGCATGCCATCTGTGAGTCTGCACATCACAAACTGTGCAGCTGTCATTGGATATTTTTAGCTAAAATGTCATTTTGCATTTTCAGGCAGAATTGTACTTTGCTGTTTGCAAAGTTCATGATGTAGGGACTCATTTAAAGTTTAATATGAAAATATTAAGTGTCTATTCAACTTAAAAGTGTACTGTGAACATACTGAAAACTCAGGGTTTTTCTGCTAGTAATTTAAACAAACACCCATAACTTAATTTTCTTATCACAGTGACAGCAAATTTGTAAGCTGCCATCTTTGATTGTTGACCTCTCTCTATAAAATATAACATCACTGCCAGTTTGTAAAACAACTTATTTGGATAGAATTGTGCAACAACAGTTGCATTTTTCATGACGTGGATTTATGTTCTGAAAATAAGGTGTTCATAAAAGTTAAGAAAAGGTGACATATTCACTATAGTTAATGTACTACTTAACAGATAATGTTAGCATCTGTTTTTTCTCACAAACATTAAAATACTTGTAAAAACTGAAATGCCATATGTAAAGCAAATCAAACCACTAAAACAAATAGGCCATTTTCAAAGTGCAATAATGTAATTCAGAGCGGACATTAAAAAGAAGTGCCAGACCTTTCAGGGTAAAGGGGCTGTCCCACTGGACATTTACTTATTTACCCTGTAATGCTACCCCTGTGTTCATTGTTGCTTACATGACACACAAAATATAATACCATATGTGTATAGGATTTATGGGTTCTAGGGTATGATATATGAAATATCTGCACTTTAAGGCATGACTTTTGCTATCCATCACAAAAAGAGTTTCCTGTCCTTGCAGTGCAGGTATTTCATGTACCATCTGACAAACAATTCAGACTACTACATGATCCATTTATCTGTTTGTATCTGTTTTTCTTGGTTTGGACTACTGCTGACAGTTTGTTTCAATTGGATGTGATGGTCATGTTACTTGAATATGTAGTGATGTGTATTGAGTTTATATAGCTTATATAAGATTTTAAGATTGTGCTGTTTTGTAAATGCTAGTCTACTATTCTTCAAAGGTATTGTTTAATTACTTAAAAATGTTGTAGGTAGCTTTGAAATTTCTTTGAGACAGAGTAGCAAGATTAATATTTAAGTTGTTCCTCTTTAATTTTTAATTTTATGCTTTCAACAGTTTTAAATTACTTTGCAGGTGATGCCATTTTCTGATTAGTTATTTATGTTTTTTTCTTCTTATTAATCATTTTTGTTATGTCCTCAAGGAGGCCCTTCGCCATTTGTTCACATTAAAACATGCATGTTTTATTTCCAGGGCTGTGATTTATTGGGGTGGGGAGTCGTGTTGTGGAGTTTGTGTGTGTATTTTAATATGTGCAGTATGTGAAGTTTCTTCTTATTCTCTGTGTGTGAATAAGTCTAATTTGTTGTGATTTTTTTTTTACTATATTTCAATAGTTGATGACACTTTGAGTGGTGATAAATGTTCTGTAATGCTCATAGAATAGAGTTATATAAAATGTCTATACTCTGTAGTTGAGAGACAGTTTACCTCATACCCCTTTATCAGTGTGTACTCTTTTAACGCGCACACACACACACACACACACACACACACACACACACACACTTGTGTGTGCACGCATGTATCACTTACATTGTTTTGTTAAAATTCACAAAATGTTGACAGCTACTTTTTCTGTCACAGATGGTTGCACATGTTGGTTTTTGAATGTGGAAGTTACTGAAAGAGATATGTTGAATGTTTGTTTTTGTGAGGAAGTGTGTATCCGTTAGTAGTAAGTGGAGGTATGAGTGTGTGTATGAGTGTTCTCAGGTAAAAGCCAGAGTAAGGTAGCTAAGGGGATAAATTCAGTGTTGTGAATGTTTAGTACTCTGTGTGCCCATGGCCAAGTGTGCTGTGCAGTAGTACTGTTAAGGAAAGTGTATTTCATAAGGTAATGTGCAGGGATATGGTTTGCACACATGAATAAGTTGGAAAAGGGGATATGGGGAGGGAGGGAGGGGATTAAAGAGGCTTTACCCACTCATTCCTTTCTTGGGAGTGGGGACACACAAAGTACCCCGCCTTCCTGGTGGAGACCAGAGATATATGCATGATGTGCACATTTCAGGAGGTGGGGCTATATGCATGTTTACGTAAGTCATGGAATTAAATGACAGTGCTACGCTATACCTGTTGCATGCCCTTCATGGAGAACACTCACTGGGCATGCAAGGAGTTTTAGGATCATAAAGGAGAAAATCCTAGCCCTGTGCAGATGGTACCATATCTTATTTGCATGCCCCTTGGGGAAAGAATGAGCCGTATGACTCCTACTAGAGGTAATGAAGAGTCCAACTGAGCAGCTTGGTGGTGGCTTGATGATGGTCAGAGGGGGCAAGAGTGAAAGAAAAAGCCTATTTTTGGAAGAAGGGTATCCACACTAAACTTAAAACAACAGACTGGTAATGAAATGACACAGAAGAAGAGGCTAGTAAGCTGTAGCTGATGTATAGAAACAAGAAGTCAGAATAATTCAGGAAGTAATACACAAACAACATTGAAGTTACTTCTGCAAATAAAATATTAATACTGGTTTAGATCATTCCAGCATACAACATACTGATGTCCAGCTTGTCTTATTTAGTGGTGTTCAATAACTATTTTACCTCAGTAATTTATTTAAAGGTAAGACTAAAGTTAGCAATATTAGTAGGCTAGATCAGGCAAAGCTATAAAGAATACTAAAATGCAACAGGAAGAACAGAAGGCTTACTACATTTACACATATTCTGCGGTGAATGAAGGGGCGGTAGAGACCAAAGACGTGAGAGAGAATAAGCTCAAGAATATGTGAGATCAGAGGTCAGATGGAAGTTGAAGGTAAGATTAGACATCAAACCAGAAAGCAGGAAGTGTAGGCCAATCATGTTTGCTTGTTTTTTTTTTTTTTACTTCTGTTAGGCACAGTCATGACTAAGGTAAAAAGAAAAGTTCTAGCTGCTAAAAATAACTTTTTTATTTTCAATGCTGTCATCTGAGTCATGGTGCAACACTCCTTTAGTATTCTGTGATTCAAAGAAAGTATCAGCTCTGTGAATCTGTGAATATTTCTGAATGTTCTGAACCATTTCACTTTAGGCAAAACAGCTGAAAAATTTTATGGCAACTCGTTGTCAGAAAATATATGTGCTCTGTTTTGTGTCGAAATTGTATCTGTTTGACATCAGTTTGGTTGACCTCATTTGGTCAACTAAACAGATGATCGACAGGGTGTGTAAGATCACAAATTCATGGGGTTAGGGAATATGCCATTTCCCCGATTTTGTCTGATCTCGGAGTAGCAGGTGGTGTAGAGGAGCTTGCCCTCCTGCAAAAAAAAAAATCTTTAATTTTTAATATCGCATGAACCAAGGTTGTTTCTAGGCACATGTATACTAAAGGGTTGACATTTGTGTTTTCAACCTTATTCAGGCAACGTTTTTGAAGTCCACATTTAGCTGTTTTGAGTACTTCAGGTATTCCCATGTGTGTGTGTGTGTGTGTGTGTGTGTGTGTGTGTGTGTGTGTGTGTGTGCCTGTGTGTGTGTGTGTGTGTGCCTGTGTGTGTGTATGTGTGTGTGTGTGTGTGTGTGTGTGTGTGTGTGTGTGTGTGTGTGTGTGTGTGTGTGTGTGTGAGAGTGTGTGTGTGTGTGTGTGTGTGTATGTGTGTGAGTGTGTAAATAATTATAAGAGCTGTGCTGTATCCATCATGTCAGTATGCAAATAAGTCTATAAGCAAAGAGTTTTTTTTTTCATTCATGCATGCTATTGAAGTAATTGTGTAGTTGTAAAGAAGGACCTGAAATGTACTTGCTTTATTTTTATAGGTTCATAGGTGCATACAAGGCTATCTGCCCTAGAGCATTTATAAGCCTAGCCAGAGTGTGTATGGCTTTCGCCACCCATTTTAAATTAATTTTGCTATGCCCTTTTTCGAGATTAGTATACTGTGCCTCTGTCTAACAGTGACACAGACGTGATACCCTGGGTAAACCTACGATCTCCCATCCACTCATCAAGATTCCTCTTGAAGAGAGTCAGTGAGGGACTCTGCCTAACCTGGACTGGGATTTTATTCCAGAGTGAAGGGAGCCTCTGGGTTATAAATCTGTCCCTCCAGCATGTCCTATTTATTTCAGTGCTGAGGTTCAAGTCCCTCGAGAGCGTAGCTCGATGGGATTTGGATTTTCTGAGGTGCAGCATGTCCATTAATTCCGGGTTGGACATGGCTTTATACGTCAGGCACAGATCGCCTCTGAGCAGGCGATATGCCACTGAGTAGAGCTGGAGTTTCTTTAACCGGGCAGCATACGGCATCTGTTTGAGCCCCTTGATCCTCTTGGTGAGGTACTTTTGGGGTCTTTCCAGATGCTGCAGGTGTCTGGTAAGGTACATCCCAAAAGGGGCATTGTACTCAATTATGGGCCTGATGGATGAGTAAAGAGGCACGATGACCTCCCCTGATCTAGATGTGAATCCCTTCATGATTGGGTGGGCTATATAAAATGTTTTTCTAACCACTTTGGCCACGTGTTTGTCAAATGAGAGATTGCTATCAACTTGGGTCCCCAGGTCCCTAATTACTTCTTCTGTACTTAATGGATTACCACCTATGTTGTAATTTGTGGGCACTTTGTTTTTGCCAAAGGGGATGACTATACACTTTTTGGCGTTTAGCTTGAGGCCATGGCTCTGGCACCAGTTGTCTGTTTCTATGAGGCCCTTTTGGAGGATGCTTGTGTCGGCTGGAGAGTCTATTATGGCGCCCAGTTTGCAGTCATCTGCGAACTTGGTCGGACACAGTCCTTCCATGTTGGCCTGTACCTCCGAGAAATATATACCGAACAAGAGAGGTCCCAGGACTGAGCCTTGTGGGACGCCACTTGTAACTGGTTTGGAGTCTGACATGGCTCCAGCTATTCTAACCATGTGGGTTCTGTCCTTGAGCCAGTTTGCAACCCATCTAGTGACATAGGGGTTTATATTTAAGCTGGTGAGCTTATCTATAATGCCCGAGTGGTGTATTGTATCGAAGGCTTTTGCGAGGTCCAGGTAGGCTGTGTGGACCACCTTCCCCTTGTCAATGGCCTTGGTGACTGTTTCAAAGAAATCGGCCAGGTTTAAGAGGCAGGATCTGCCCTTAACACAGCCGAACTGGGTAGGATCCAGTGTCTGTAGGTCCCTAATATCTTTATTTATAAGGTCCATAATGATCCTTTCCATAGCTTTGCAGACCAAGCTAGTGAGACTTATGGGGCGATAGTTTCCAGGATCCGTTGAGGCACCACCTTTGTGGAGAGGGACCACTGTTGCTGTACGCCACTCTATGGGTACATATCCTGTAGTAAGGCTGAGATTGAACAGTAGTTTTAGGTTTGGGTTTAGCTCTTCTTTGAGTTCATGTAGGACGCAGCCCGGGACACCGTCTGGTCCCATTGATGCTGTGTTTCTTGCTTTGGAGAGGGCAGCACTTATCTGAGCATCTGAGATGTCAGGGGGGCAGCACTCTGCTGGGATAGATATTAGCCCTTTTGGTGGGGAGGGGGGGGGGGAGAAGTTTGCTCTGAACCTGTCAGCTAGGATGTTGGCAATGTCTGTGGGTTCGGTGTATTTTTTGTCATTTTGGACTAATTCTGAGCATATCTGGGAATTCCCAGCCAGGTTTCTAACATAACTAAAGAAAGCCTTGTTGATTATCCTTAGTGTCCTGTGCAATTTTTCTCTCGAAAATGGCCTTAGACGATTTTATGAGTGCCCGTAGTTTTTTGCTAATACTGATCAGAGATGCCTTCCCTTTTTGGGATTTTGCTCTATCATGTAGTAGCTTCCTCCTTCTGTTGTATAGTTTGTTTATGGCTGGGATCCACCAGACAGGACATCTGCCTTTGGAGGATTGGGTCTTGGTTTTATTTGGGATTGCATGATCCATGCATTCCTGAAGGTGTTCATAGAATGCGTTTATAAAGGATTTTGCGGTCTGGGCCGTATTATCCACAGGCCTGGGGGCTTTGAAGGATTCCACCTCGGTTTTGAGGAGTGTGAAATTTGCTTTAGAGAAGTTTTTCACTGTGGTTTTCTAGCTAACAAATGTAAATAGTTTTCAAACAAAAGAAGGTTAACAGATTACTGTGGCTGTGAAACTTGTTTCATTTCAGTAAGGCTATAAAATATATGAAATGTAGCTGTAATACTGCTTTTCTTTTTTTGTGACTGGGCCGGAGAATATGCCCTTGACCTTGATTTTGTGTGATCATTTTCTTTGTTGGTAAAAAAATGTGAATAGCCTGGAAATAAAAGGCAGGAGCCACATTCTGTGAGCAAGAAAGGTACACACACACAAACACACACACACACACACACACACACACACATATATATATATATATATATATATATATATATATATATATGTGTGTGTGTGTGTGTGTGTGTATATATATATATCTAACAGTAAAAAACACTTCCAGCAGCCCACAGCAGAGTCTCCAAATGTACAAAATCCACAGTCTTTCTTAAAAACGTTTATTAGGTAAGCGATTTCACAAACAGTAAGTTTGCTTCCTCAGACTGCAATAAAACCAGCCATAAAACCCATACTTTTAACCCTCCATACATTTTAAACCAGCCTATGACTAGGCATTTCTAATTAACAACAAGTAACCCATTCATTACCAAGTTACACAGAGAAAATACAGGCATTAAAAATACAGGCAGTAAAAAGATGCAGGCAATAAAAGTATATCAATGACAAACATACTAAAAAATATAGAATTACACACTGCTTCACTTTATTTCATTAATCTTCTAGTTTTCAGCTTTAATGTGATCGTTAGATGGTCATTAAGTCCCTTCCCCAGGTGTGCACTAAATTTTATTATCCATTTTAATTCTTGTTCTTTCAGTGATGTTATTAATGTTCCCTAACCTGATATTTTCATATAAAATCTCCAAGACACTGAACTTAAAATGGTGCTGACTGCCTAACTTCAGGATGTGTTTGGCTTCAGCACTATATACATGCCTCCTCCTCAAACAATACATCTGGTCCCTGATCCTCTCTCTTAACCTTCTGTTTGATTTC
Organism: Protopterus annectens; assembly: GCF_019279795.1. Lineage (NCBI taxonomy): Eukaryota > Metazoa > Chordata > Ceratodontiformes > Protopteridae > Protopterus > Protopterus annectens. Next base: position 1,680,502,587 of record NC_056744.1, on the reverse strand, counting down.
CCTGATGTAAAATGATGCACAAGTGCAGCAGTGAGCAAGGTATACCAAATTCCTGGAGTTACAGTTAGCATCTGTCTCTAACGCATCTACTACTGTCGAGATGTATAAAATTTGTCCCTTCATGAATATATTCACAGAAATTACATTGACCACATTTGACTGTGCCCATACCCTTAGGTATAGGAACTAACTGTGAGTCCATCTTTGGATAACATAACCTATGCCTCAGGTTCTTCGTATTCTTGTATACCATCAATTGCATATTCCCAACTAACTCTGCCACTTTATGATCTAACTGAAGAATATGCCAACTCCTAGCAAAACTATCATGTAATAATTTGCTGTCCCTAGTATAGGTAAGACACAGGGGAACACTTATTTTGGTATAAAATATCCTAGTGTTACCAGATACCCTGTATGCTGAAAAATAGGCTTTAGCTCTATCATTTCTCATACATTTTGTGGCTTGGCAAACCTGTCTAACCTATTCCTTGTTATAGCCCGTATTGGCAAAATATTTTTCTAGTTTGCTAATTTCCTTCTCATACTGACTATCTCTATCTGCCAGTCTGGAGCATCTCATTGCTTGGCCTCTGACAACATTATTAATGTGGGGGGGTGCATACTTGTCCTATGGACAGAGGCCGCACATTGACAAGTCTTCCTAAATCTATCAGAATGTAGCTGCCCTAATGTGTCACTGTTAATCTCAACATCTAGAAATTTAATATTCCTATCTGAATATTTCAAAGTAAACTTTAAAAATTAATTGGTTGTGTTAATATCATGTGCAAAATTCTTAAGCTGAGTTATGTTCCCTTTCCATAAAATGAAAAGGTTATCTACAAAACGTCTATAAAACTGTATACATGACCTTGCTAGAGGATGTGATAGCATGCATGCCAGTTCCCATTCTGCCATAACCATATTGGCATAACCATAGTGGCGCATGGAGTGCCCATAGCCACGCCAGATACTTGTGAATAGTACTTCTCATCAAAGACAAATACATTGCTTTCTAAAATCATTCCTAACAAGTCACATAATACATTGATCTGTCCAGTAGAATACATCTCCTTTTTTGTGGAGAAACGTTTCACCATTCTTATTCCATCTCTGTTGGGTATTAATGCCACATCCATGGTCACTAACAACACATTACCTCTCATCCCATTAACATCACCTTTGGTGAAATCATACAATTTCTGTAAGAATTGTTTACTATCCTGTAAAATGTACTCATGAGTCTGTAACACACGGTTTAATTGCTTATCTACATAAATGGATAGTGGCTCAGTTAGCCATCCCTCACCAGCTACTATAGGTCTAAATGGTGGGACATAGAGATCTTTATGGATCTTTGGTAATTCTTGTAAAGATGGAATAAGTGGTTAATGGGATTAATGGGATGAGAGGTAATGTGTTGTTAGTGATCATGGATGTGGTATCACTGTTCACACATGTCACTTGGTGGCATCATAAACTTTGTCAAGGATACCAAGATACTCCAAGAAGGCCTCTTCCAAACAAATAGCTGGTGTCAGAACTATGAACTAAAACTAAATGCCAAGAATTGTATAATCATATTATTTGGCAAGCATGACTTCCCTTGTAACTCTCACATTGGTGCTACACCCCTGAAAACTGATCCTATAGTTATGGATCTGGGAACTGTCCTTTAATCACCATGTATCCACTGTTATAAGGAAGCCCTTTTTCATTGTGCAGCTTAAATCTAAAGTTACTGCATCCAAATCCAAGGATGTAATCATTCCACTGTACTCCGCTTTCATTATGCCAGTCATTGAGTAAAATGCCCCTTTTGGTATGTACTTGTCTAAACAGTTGGCACAACTTTAATGAACATAACACCTTCTCACCAAAAAAATCAAGGACTTAAATTGTAAACACTGTGCAGACCATCTCAGATTCTTAAAGCTTCAGCAGACCATATTCTGTCAGGTCTATTACACATCCACAAGTCCAATGGTATCATAAACACCTGCTCAAGTTATCTTAGTCTTTTTTGCAAACTGAACAGATCATGTTGGAGGGATATGTTTTATATCATGGAGAATACCACTTTTATAAAATTGGTTTCCATTTGACATAAAGCAAAGTACTTCTCTTTCTCTATTCAGATGTAATTTGGATGAATGGAAGAGTATGCACATATTCATCCCCAGTTTATTATCCATGTCTCTCATGGACAGGGGAAATATGTAAATGTCCCAATATTTCCTTGTTCAGCCCATCAGTGGTGTAACGATAAGAGGTACTGCCAGCTATGCCAGGAGAAATGGGGCAGTGGATATGTAACATATGCCAGCATAGCTAGCTGGAATTTAGTAAAGAATTATGTGATTTGTGTATCAAGCTGATTTGTACAGATGCTTGTGTTTAAAAAGGTATTTGTAAAGTTGCTTGTGTTAAAAGGTATCAACAGTGTGCCCTGCTGGACAGAAAAGAAATATACATGCATTACTGTAACTGAATTTATATGTTTTAGGAGAGGATAATGGAAGAGAAGAGTTTAATCTCAAACTTAAAAATAGCAAAGAAATTAAATGCTGGGCTTAGGCTATAAAGATGTTATCACACAATTTTGAATGAAGCCAGAGATGCTATGTCTGTAAGAAGTATGGTCTATTAGCTCCTGTAGGAAGAAGGGAAGTACTTTATGGTTTTACGACTTCCAGGAGCTGCAGCAGATCTGAGCAAAGCTCTATCTGTGTGTACAGTAACACATAGGTGCTAAAATCCTGGCAGCTTCTAGTGCTGGTAAGTGTGGGAAACAGAGTCAGTTGACCAGATGTGATGTCATTGTGTAATCAACTCTGAAATAATATTTAGATATTGTATTAAGATGTCTCTCAGTCAGACTGAGCAGTCTGTTCATGGAACCTGACAAAGGATGAAGACCACTCACCTACTTCATCCTGCCGTGTGCTAGTAAGTGACCAGGGACTAGTACTCTTTAGATTAGTCAGGAAAATATAGTGACACACTACTATCTTATGTGTAACGTTAAGCTTTTCGTAATACCTGATGTTAGGTAGTGTTTTCCTTAATCAGGATTTAGTTTTATCTAACTTAGGGGTGGGTACTTGCTGTTGTAAAAAACACTTTTACAGCCATGTTTATATTGTTTGCCATGAATAGGCTTGTTTAAAATTAAACAATATGTATATTGTCCATATCCACTTCTAAGTCTATAAAAGCCGATATGTTTAGCATTGCTAAAATATTTCTGATGTTTGTTTTTTTGGTACTGAGGATCGCTTGTCTGTGACAAAGAAAGGCTTGTTGCTTTGGAACACTACCTGGGTTTCATGATTTTTGAAAATTATTATGACTGAGCTCATCAAAAAAGTTTTAAGACCACTAGTTTCACTGTTTTCTTTTTTTTTTTTTCCTCAACACTTGTGGTGGTGAGGTTGGAACTGGACAGATTCCTGTGCTTGTTCATTTTTTTTTATATTTTATATATATATATATATTTTGCACAGTAGGTGGGACATACACTGTTGGCAACAATTTGTTTGAATAGAGAAGATCTATATTCTTTACCATAATTTTCCATTAGTATTTCAGCTGTTTATGCCCACAAAACACATTCAGCTTATCCTGTCCATCCTCTGGGGATTTTGAGAGTGGAGTCATTTTACCTTAAAACATCAGTCTTAAGGCTATGTAGTCTCTGTTAGCCCATACTTAGTGGATTCATTGTGGTTGATTTTTATGTAGGTACTGCAAATCTAATTTTCTCTGTTAATACAGATGTAGTTCCCTTTCAATATATTTCTAAATGCTACTACCTCATTTTTTTTTCATTTGCTATAGTGACACCCAACAAAACACTCTCCAGGCCAGAATCTTGTCTCTTGTTAGGCATATACCCTTTATAATCAACTTGTTAAAATTTGGTCACTCAGAGCAGAGCCATTCTTAGCAGTTGTGGGGACCATTTTGACCGTCAGAGCAGAGCCATTCTTAGCAGTTGTGGGGACCATTTTGACCGTCCGCCATCCCCTCTTTCTCTTGTTGGCCTCTTGGACATAAGATTATTTTCACTTAAGTATCAGATGTAAATGCTGTTACTTTGTATTAAAACAAAATATTTTAATTAGCTTGTATGTTGTTATAAAACATGTTAAAATAGAAGTACGCTATCAACTTATTTTGGTAAGTTAAGCACTACACACACACACACACACACACATCAACATCTTTGATGATGCTGCAGACAGCACCTGGCAGACCATTGTTATCTTACTTGGTAGTACCTGAAGTGAACAAAACTTAATTGTCAATCTGCAAAACCCTGCTGACTGCTCAGAAGCAGCTAACACTTTGAGACATACTAGATAGCATGAAACTACAGTATTAATACTACTAGACTAGCATGGCAGGAAATGCACTCTGCTTCACTAGCAAGACTTGCCCAAATTAAAAATCTTGTCCATTTATTCCTGTAGGTATTCCTTGTAGAAGCATTCTGGGAAGATAGAAGTATTTGTTTGCTAGACAGCCCAGGATTTCCTCACCAGTCTATCAATAGAATAGGAAAATGCATGCGGTTAGTTTGAGGCCTGTAATTTTGGGATGCTTCAACCCAGAGGGACGTGAGAGAAGGTCTGGACTTGGGTCCAGTATCCATGGAGCAAATCGAAGATGAGATCAAAGGAAGGGTAGCCACACTTGGTAAAGCCAGAAAGGGGCAATGAGGACATAGGTAATCGACAAACACTGGACCCATCACAATTCAGCTTTTTTAAAGGAGAGTCATGCCTATAAAATCTGGTGGACTTTTTTGAGAGGGTCAACAAAGCATTGGATGAAGGTAAGAGTGTGTACACAGCCGACCTTGACCTGGCCAAGGATTTTGATAGAATACTCCACTCAGGCATTATAGACAAGTTCACTGATTTAGGTATAAACCCTTTTATCACCTGCTGGATAGCCATCTGCCTTACTGATAGAATCCAGGAGGTCAAAATAGGTGAGACCACCTAACCAAGAGGCCAGTCACTAGCAAAGCCCCACAGGACTCAGTACTGGGGCTGCTCCCTTTTGGCATCTGTTTCTCTGAAACTGAAGAAAATACTGAAGGTTAGTGGCTGACTAAGTTTGCAGATGATTGCAAGCTGTGTGTTATCATAGACTCCCCTGCAGACAGTAGCATTCTTCAAAAAGGCTATCTCTGACTAACGAATGGTGCCAAGGGTATGGTCTTAAACTCGATGCTAAAGAAATGCATAATTGTACCATTTGGGAAGTAACCATCCTGGCTAATTACCATGTTGATAATACACCCCCAAGAGTTGACTCAGTGGTCAAGGATCTGGGTACACATGTAGACAGTAAGTAGCCTTACCTTCGACCATCACGTGGCCACAGTGGTGAGGAAATCCTTTTATGCTGAGCAACTTATAAGTAATGGCATGGCATCTAGGTCCAAAGAGGTCATTATCTCACTGTACACTGCCTTATCAGATCAATCATAGAGTACATTTCTCCCTTTGGTATGTGTCTGACCAGGCATTTGTAGCAACTAGAACAATCTCAAAGGTTCTTTATAAAAAGAATACAAGGAGTAACAAACCTGCCTTATGTAGAGTGCCTTAAAACCCTTTCCCTCTATTCACTCCCCTATAGATTGCTGAGGGGTGATCTATTCCTGACTTACAAGGCATCTGCAAACCCCCACACACACTTACATATTCATAAGTCAAAGAGTACTACAAACACAAGGTCTAGGGAACTGAATTTTGTCTATGACTTAAACAGAACATGCTGGAGAGATAGAGATGTGTCTGAGAGACTGCCCCTGCTATGGAACAGGCTTCCCATTCATGTGAAGCTGATTTTGTCTGTTATGCAGTTTAAGCACAAACCTAGACAAGTGGATAGGGAATAGGAAATTTACACTGGGCCTGGCACCCATGTCCCTTATGGACAGATGTTGCTTATAAATGTCTGGCCTTCAATGTCCTATTTGGATACAGGGCAACATTATACTTCTGGGAAAACTTGGCTAGGCTTAGAAAGGCTCCCTGGGTCTTTAGCCTAGTAACAGTCTTTGAATCTATAATTCTTTGATAACTGAGCTCTTCAATCAAAGTGCTTTTTGGAATCAAAGATAATGGGGGATAAGCATGAAGGAGATCAGAGGGCCAAACACAGTCTAGAGCATCTCTCATTGACTCCCTCTGAGGGGGGATTAGGGGAAAGAATGTGTTGCACTTGTGGGGAGATGCAAAGAGACTGCAGCAAAGTTGGCCCCAATGATGGAAAATCTTCTCCGCCACTGATTAATTGAGACACCACTTGTGAAGCATCAAAATGGACCTGCTGAGTTTTTCTGCAAGTATGTTGGATTTCCCTGATATGTCTGTTGCCATAAGAAAGTGGTTGAAGGAGATTGCACACTACCACACTCTCATTGTGTCTCGACAAATGGGGGGTAAGATCAAGTTCCCTCGTCTGTTGATGTACCAGACCTCAGTTTGTATCGCAGTAGTCCCTAGAGGGAGAACATCTTGAAAGGCCTGCAACACTAGTAGTAGTACTGCTCTCGTGTCTGAAATATTGGTATGTGAATTGGTCTCTTGGGGGGACCACGTACCTTGGACCATCTGTCCCAATAGATGCCCCCACCCCAATTGGGAGGCATCTGTGGTTACCATGGCTACTGGAGGAGACAGAATAAAAGCATGGCCTAGATAAACTTTGTCCAATTGAATCCACCATTTAAGATGGTCCTTGCATACTTGAGTGAGTTTGACAAGGAAGGACAGCGGGTGATGCAGAATAGACCACTGAACAACTAGAGTCCATTGGAGAGCATGCATATAGAAACAGGCCATAGGAACTAAGCTAATGGCTGTGGCTATTGAACCTAAAGCCTGAAGGACAAGTCTGGCTGGAAGGGAAGGGTGAAGAAGAATTTGCTGTACCTGAAACTTGAGTGTGTCTACATGAAATTTAGGAAGGAAAGCTATCTGACTTACTGTGTTCAAATGAGCACCTATGAACTTCAGGCTCTGAACAGTTTGTAGATACGATTTGGAGGTGTTGACTGAAATGCCCAGTCTTTGTCAAAGATGGAACAAATAGTCCCTGGACTGCTCTAAGAGATGGCAGTTGGGACACTGAGGAGCCAGTCGTTTAGATATGGAAACACTCAGAATCCCTGCATTCTCCAGTGAGCTGCTACCACTGCTATATACTTGGTAAACACCTGGAGACTGTGGAGAGACCAAATTGCTGGACTGTGAACTGGTAGTGAGTGGCTCAACCAAAAGCACAGAAATCTTCAGGATTGTCTAGGAATTTCCTTATCACACTATCCATGTCTACCTTGGAAAGTCTTCTGGAGGACCTGATGGACAATGTAGTTGATTATGGCCTATACTCTCTTCTTGGTGGTGTTTGGAGAAATGAGAAATTAAAGTGAGGTGATACTGGTTCAATTTTGAACCCGGGTGAGTGGGTTTGAGGAGACTTTCAGTATAACAGTTGGATCTGAGGTTTTTGGATCCAAGTGTTTTCTTTTTGGATCTGAAGTCAGATCTGATGTTTTCTGAACTTTTTATAGTGGATCCAAAGAAGCCATGGTCTAAGACGAAGCCTTCGGAGAACAGGTGGGGGATCTCTTATGAGACTCCTTAATCTCCGAAGAAGATTTTGTTGGTTTACTGGGGGTTTGAGTCTGAAGAAGATGAAGAGGGAGGCAGCATCCCCTTCAGGACTAACTTATTATGCCTGTCAGAAAGTGCTCTAGACTTAAACCCAGCACAAACAGAGCAGTCGGTATTAAGGTGTGCTGCTCCTAGGCAGTACATGCACTCCCTGTGGTCTTCAGAATTAGGAGTTTTGTGCCCATGGGAAGTGTGCGTTTTCTCAGTCATAGCTTGAAGAAAAAACAACATAATAGCAAGAAAGAAAAAGGCCAGATTTTTTTTTTTAAGATTAGTAAACTACCAGCAATAGTATATAGAATACTCTCTCTAAAGGGTAGAAAAAGGTGGAGAGGAAGAATTAGTACCAACAATGGTGTGTTAGAATACTACCAGATGGTAGAAAAAGAAAGAAAATGACTTAATGGTAGACAAACCCAAGGACACGACAAATAGGAGAGGGAGGATTAATAGGAGAAGTTAGGGAAGAGTTTTTCAAATAGCTTTTACTCACAAATCAGTTTAATAAACCAAATGTAGCTCTTTGAGAAGGATCTGCATCCATGCAAGATGGCAGCAAATGAGTTCTGGAGTATTGTTGGCTGATTTGGACATTATGGGTAGGGGGAGGAGCTCGAGAGTTGGATCCAAAGTCTAGTGTATGTGGCCGAGTTGGATCTGAGGTTGGATCCGCTATCCATACGTTGAGGAAGAATGAAAAGGACAACATCAGATACAATGTTCTGATTTGCCAAGAGTTCTGTGTACACCAATTCCTTTGCATGCTAAGATTGTGAACTATTCTACTATAACATTGAGAATGTTCACCTTGCACCTTTGACCCCAAAATCTGACTTTATTCTTTTTTGTTTTTCTTATTGCTTGCCAAATATTTTTATGAACTTTAAAAAGCAAATGTGTCTATAGAGATGTTCTTCATTCCACATTGCTGCAGTCCTAACTATTGGGTAGTCCGCTGTCCAGTCGGCCCGAATACCAAAGTATATGGCTGACGTCGGTCACGGCGCATTAGACTGACGTCAGTACGTCAGGGTACTAATGCGCATGACCGACGTCATATCCTCAGTCTTTTTTGCCGCATGGTCCGATGCAGAAGCAATTTTGCGAGTGCAGGTTGGCGTTCTGAAAGTTTCTGAAGTCAGAGTTTCAGACCGAATCAAAGTTGGCTAAGTACCCCGTTGGGGAATATTTTGGTTTTTTCTTGCCTCAGTATTTAACCGGATGTCAGAAAAAGTGAATAACTGTATTTCTTGTGGGAAACAGATACCTCATAGGGATTACCATACTTTGTGTATACCTTGTTTAGGGCCTGAGCACGACGTTGTTGGATGCCGCTCTTGTGCAAGATTTAACAAACGCACTATTAAGAGAAGGTTAGACTGTGCCAGGTTAGTGTTTGGGAAGCGTTGTAATTATAAAATGCCGTCGGATGTTCCGACGCCCGCTTCGGGCAATAAGCGCAAGGATAAAGCAGCAAAGCCTAGAGTGGAAGAACCGACAGTCCCTGACGCCGGTTCTTTAGAAGGCTCAGTGGAGCCGGAGGTTCTGCCAGGTGTTTCTTTGGAGTCTCAGGAGAGACTTTATTGTTACAGGATGTATCCTCTCAGGAAGTAGGCCAGGCTGAGGGGGCTTCTCAGGTGGCTGTTCTTCCCTCTCTTCCTAAGGTGGTTAGAGCCTCCCCCTCTGTTTTCAAGGCTTCTTTGAGAGGCAGGCCTAGTGTAGCTTCAGTGGGGGTTTCTCCTAGTGCTTCAGGGTCTTTGCCTAAGAAACATATGCTTAAAATGGCAGAGGATTTGATTACTATGATTAGAGGTTCTATGCCCCCTCCTGATAAGAGACCTAGGGTGGAACCTGAGTTTGAGAGTTTTGAGCACTGTTCGGAGGCTTCTGAGTCTTCGGCTGAAGACTTGCAGGAGTATCCTCCTTATTCTGATTCTGATGTGGATGATTCTACTCCTTCAGCTTCTCCTCCTGAGGATTTTTCATTTTCAGAGACTCTGCATTCCATGAGGGAGCATTTTAAATGGGAAGGTCAAGATTTCTCTGATTCCAGGAAGAGGCTTAGGGAATTCTTGTTTTTACCCCAGCATAGGCCTTTAGCTATACCTCCGGTTCTGAATGTGGTGGAAGATGTTTTGCAGAGGCTTCCCTGAATCCTGATTCTTTGCCTCCTGCACCAGTTAAACCGGATAGGTACTATAGGGTGCCTGAAGCTCATAAGTATCTTTTAAGAGTCCTAGGGCAGACCCGGAAACTGTCTCTCAGGGGCCTAAAGGTGTGAAGGCTTCTGTGGTTAAAAATCCTGTTCCTCCTGATAAAGAGGCAAGGGCTTTGGATAGATGGGGAAAGAAAGTGTATACTTCTTCCACTTTAGCCATGAGGGCATTGAATTGTCAGTTTCACATGTTAAAGTATCAGAATTACCTCCTTTCACAATTGAAATCTAAGGTGGATGCTCTGGCAGAAGGTATTGAGTGTAAAGAGTTGCAGGATTTAGTTCATGTGTCTGAACAGGTGGGTAAACATTCCTTGCAGTGTGGTTTTGATGCTGTGCAGGCCTCCTCGAGGGTGGCTGCCACTGGTTCTGTTCTAAGTAGGCACGCCTGGTTGAGAGATCAGAACTTAGCTGAGCATGTTAAGACAAGGATTTTGGATGCTCCTTTACAGTCTGATGTGTTGTTTGGTTCGCCTGTTGAAGCAGTTTTAAAGAAAATGGAGGACAAGGCTAAGTCTATGCAAACTGTTAAAGATTTTTTGCAGGTGCAGCCTCCGAAGTTTAGTAGAAATTGGCCTACTAAGGGGTGGACTTATCCTGCTTATGATTCCCAGTCTAGGGGTAGGTCTAGACGTGGTAGGGGCAGAGCTCAAGGTTCTTTTAGGCCTAGGACAGGGAGTTCACCTGCTCAGACTTCTGGTGAGGGCAGGGGTCAGTCCTTTCGTAAGCAGACCCAATGACCTGCCTTTTCAGCTGCCAGTACATTCTCGCCTGGCAGCACCTCTGGGAGGAAGGCTGTCTCTTTTCAAAGAAAATTGGGATTTAATTACCCAAGACAGATGGGTTCTGGATATCATTCACCACGGTTACAGGTTTTATTTCCATACCTTGCCTCCTTTCAAAGGCATGCCAGACATTCCTCCTCTACAAAGAACAGAGGCTCACAAGCAAATTTCTCTGTTGCTCCAAATAGGAGCCATTCAGTCAGTTCCTGTGCCAGAAAGGGGCCTAGGATTTTATTCTCGCCTGTTCCTAGTACCAAAGAAGGGGAACACGTGGAGACCAATTCTGGATTTATCTATCCTCAACACTTATCTGGACATTCCCAAGTTCAAAATGTTGACGTTACAACAGCTTTTACCTCTGCTGGGCAAAGATCACTGGATGGTAACTTTAGATCTCAAGGAAGCTTACCTTCATGTGCCTATAAGGCTAAGTTGCAGGAAGTATCTGCGTTTTCGAGCTGGAAATTCTCATTATCAGTTCTCTGCATTGCCCTTTGGCTTATCCACTGCGCCCAGAGTATTCACAAAGGTTCTGGCTCCAGTGATAGCTTACTTCAGGCTAAAAGGAATTCAAATCTATCCTTACTTGGACGACTGCCTGATTCTGGCTCAAGAAAAGGAAGACCTTCTACAGCATTTGGAATATGTTATAGCAGTGCTAAGATGCCTAGGGTATTCTGTGAACGAAATAAAGTCCAGTCTAGTACCCTCTCAAGACATGTGCTTTCTGGGTGTGAGACTGAATACAGCAGCTCAGATGGCCTTTTTACCCCGGACAAACAAAAGAATCTATCCAGTTACTTCCATCAACTATCTCTTCAGTCCGGGCTGACTGCAAGGACAGTCCTTCAAGCCTTAGGGTTCATGGCATCTTGTATTCTGGTGCTTCCCAATGCCAAACTGCATATGAGGAAGCTACAATGGTATCTAAAAATCTATGGACACAGCACTGCCAGGATTTGGACACTGTCATTCAAATAATACCTTGCATTCAAAAGGAATTTTTGTGGTGGGCTCAGGAATGTCACCTAAACAAGGGACTCTCTGTGACCCGGCCAGAGGCGAGTCAGATTCTAACGACAGATGCCTCAGACATTGCTTGGCGAGCTCATCTAGATGGAAAATGGATACAAGACAAGTGGCCTGCCAGACTACAGCATCTACATATCAACATGAAAGAGATGTTAGCAGTCCAGTTTGCATTAATGGCTTTCAAGGAGTTACTTCTTCCAGGGCAGGTGTTGATTCTAACAGACAACACAACTGTCATGTGGTACATCAACAAACAAGGGGGAACACATTCTTACCCATTGTGCAGGCAAGCAATGATTTTATGGGAGACTGCGCTCAGCTTGCAACTAACTCTTCAGGCAAGGTTTCTGCCGGGAGCACAGAACTCCTTAGCAGATGTGTTAAGCAGGCAAATCATGGATCCCCACGAGTGGAAACTGGATCTTCATGTATTTCAAAAATTGACAGTGTCATGGGGAACTCCAGACATAGATCTGTTCGCTTCTCCACTAAACCACCAGCTGCCAAAGTTTTGCACGAAGGGATTTCATCACACAGCTTGGAAAATGGATGCTCTTTCTTTCAGTTGGAAAAATCTTCATGTGTATGCTTTTCCACCTCTTCCTCTTCTCCCAAAAGTGCTTCTAAAGGTCAGACAAGACAAGCCAAGGATGATTTTAATAGCTCCAGATTGGCCTCGGCAGCACTGGTACCCATTACTGAGGAGTCTGGTAAGGAAGCCTCCATGGCCTTTACCCTTGATTCCACACCTGTTGTCTCAGAGGGACGGTCGTCTGCTCAATGTCAAGCTTCACTCTCTTCATCTAACAGCCTGGCATATTCTGTTTTGAAAGACAGCAGGTCTCAACTTCCTCAACAAGTTTTAAATGTGATTATGGAAGCCAGAAGACCTAGTACAAGGAAAGTGTACGCAGAAAAATGGAAGAGATTTTTATTTTGGACTGCAGCAAAGAATTTGGAGATTTGAGCCTAATTTGAGTGTGGCTCTTCCATATCTTACTGAGTTATTGGACAAAGGTTTGTCTTTCTCTTCCATTAAGATTCATGCTGCAGCAATTTCAGCTCACTATGATTGTGACCCACCATTGTTTTCACATCCTTTGTTCAAGCAATTTCTTAGAGGGGCAAAGAATATAAGACCCCACGTAGAGCTCCTACTCCTGCTTGGGATCTCAATTTTGTGTTGGAGAAACTTACTCTACAACCTTTTGAGCCGGGCTACTGCTGAACTGAAATACTTGTCATGGAAGACTGCTTTTTGTTGGCCATTACTTCTGCAAGAAGGGTTTCTGAGTTACAGGCCCTTATGGCGGTTGAGCCTTTTTGATTTTTCATAAGGATAGGGTATCATTACGTACTAATCCTTCCTTTATGCCTAAGGTGGTTTCTAGTGTGGCTTTAAACCAAACTATTCATTTGCCTACTTTCTATGCAGATCCCCAAAATAAAGGGGAAAAGATTTTGCACACTTTAGATGTACACAGGCAATTGCGTTATTATTTAAGCAGGACTAAGGATTTTAGGCAGTCTCAGCAGTTGTTTGTTTCTTTTGCTTTGAGTTGCAGGGCAAGCCTGTGTCAAAACAAACTATTTCTAGGTGGATTGGGTTCTGCATTGCATTTTGTTATTCCCATCATGGCAAGGAGATTCCAGCTGGGATTAGGCCTCATTCCACTAGGGCTACTGCCACTTCAACAGCATTTCTAAGGGGTGGCAACTAAGGATATTTTGGAGGCAGCTACTTGGAGTTCAGTGCATACTTTCTCTAAGCATTACCACCTTCCTCTCTACTCTAAGTCTAGGGCTGGTTTTGCCACAGCTATTTTGCAAGGCATGTTATCAGCTCCTGCTTCCTTATGATTTGCCAGCCTCCCTTACCTCTGCTTTGGGATTCTACCCAATAGTTAGGACTGCAGCAATGTGGAATGAAGAACATAGTACAGTTTTGTACCTACCATAAATGTAGATGTTCGAGGATCCACATTGCTGCAGTCCAATTTACCTCCCTCCTTCCCTCTGTGTTTAGGGGTGGTTGTGTAGGTGAGATTATATTCTGGTACCTTTGTATATATTGTATATATTTTTGGTGCAGGTATGTTTGGTGTGTTTTGGTTTTGGCCTTGTCTTTTTAGGGTCTTCTGACATCTGGGGCAAGAAAAGACTGAGGATATGACGTCGGTCATGCGCATTAGTACCCTGACGTACTGACGTCAGTCTAATGCGCCGTGACCGACGTCAGCCATATACTTTGGTATTCGGGCCGACTGGACAGCGGACTACCCAATAGTTAGGACTGCAGCAATGTGGATCCTCGAACATCTACATTTATGGTAGGTACAAAACTGTACTTTTTGTATGGGCTGTCTATAAATTTAGTGACAGTTGGAGTGTAGTTGGTAAATATTCCCTAATAACAGTATCCCTTAGGAGAAGGTAGGGACTTCAGAAAGTTACTGGTGTGAAGTTGGCACCAAATTTATCTATAGTTATATAAGCAGTATCTTTAGAGCAGGAATGGGTATTACCATTACGAAATAACTCAGGGCATTGCTGTGTTCTTTCCTAATCATCTGATGCAGTTAAGAGGGATTTATGATCATCCTTGGTGCTAATTCTAATATCTGATTTTTGCTGATCTTTCTGATGACTATTTATTGTTGGTAAATAGTGATATATTACAGGCCTTCATTAGCTTTTTTATAGAACTCATTAACTCTGGCCTTCCACCAATGTGTTTCGGTTTTATGTTTCAGTGTATATTAGGCTCAGATTGTGACTAATTGGCTTATGCTGTTTGGTAGCTGTGAGTAAAATTCTTTGTCATAAATGACAGCTGAGGCTACATGGGTGCTGGGAATATTATAGTTGAGTTTTGGGAGCTTATTGTATAGTTTAAATAGGTCTGTCATTTTAGCATTAAGGTCCTTGAATTCATAGGTATTCAGTGTGAGTTTAGCGGCTGTAAAGAAAGTTATTGATCTGTGATCAGATCTGACCAGAGATGAGGATGCTTTATCATAGTGCAAGTAGGTGCAATGTTAATTAAATGACATAAAGAAGATTTTAACTCTTAGGAGGTTGGTTAGATATTTATACAAAGGAATTAGCAGGAATCTTTGCACATACTCAGTTTTTGTGGTATAGGTGCTTTATTTAAACTATGAAGAGTTGAAATTACCCATCAGAAAAGTATTTTTATTTATGAGTAGTTTAGTAAGCATGTTTAGAAATATTTCTTAGACTTCTGGGAATGTGGAAGGTAATCGATAGCAGGCTATGAACGGATAATTTGTCTTGTTTAGAGTAATTTGAAGTTCAGTAAGTTCTGTTAGTGGGCTGCAGGAAATCTCCCTGGAGATTATTTGGTCTATGACAAATATTGATACTCTGTTGCAGTTTCCAGCAGGTTTGAATTCATATTAGTTGCATCTGATGTTGTTAATCTTCATTCATTCATGATGAATGGGTCTCAGTTCCATTCTCGGAACTGACTTGGCCATTATAACAACCTCTCGAGCTAAGAATACCCATAGTGCACCTCTGCTCATCTCCTCAGATCTTGTTTGCCACGTAGAGTTTCAAGACACATTAGGCCAGCTCTCCAGCTAAGTGATTTGTTTTTTCAATAATATTTCTTCAACATTTGGGATTTTTCTCTCCTAATCCTTTCTTTAGCTAGTCATTTACTTTTAGATATAGTTCCTCTCTGCTGTGTTAGTTTTTTCCTGCCTTTTTACCGTTTTTTGGCATTTCTTCATACCATTGGTGGTACAGACTCCTCCCTTACCTCTGTGGTAGTTCCTTGTAACATCGTTGGTATTCCCTCCTTTCCTTAACCTTTTACCCTTTGGGTATACTTTAATTACCATCAGTGGTAACTTTAAAAAAAAAATTCTTCTCTTTTAGCCTTGTCTGTGTGTGTGTGTATGTTGTACAGCTAATTACGACAGGATTTTTCATCTTGCTGTTTTTCACTATATATGTGTATATATTGTGGATTGTAGACTGCTGGACTTTCTAATATGGCAGATAAGAAAGGCACAACAGGGTTCAAACAGTGTGATAAATGTGGCAGGAAGATGCCTAACTCCGATGGCCATCTTTCCTGTGTCTGTTGCCTAGGAGTATCACACTTAGAAGGTCAACCTCCGTGCAAGCTGTGTAACGGCTTTAGTACCCACACCTTAGCTGAGTACAAGAATAAGTTGATATTAAAGGGTCTTATAAAAAAAAACCTTTCTCGATGACTTTATCTGAGGTGGAGGTCTCAACCTCTCCTAAAAAGGAATCGAAGAAGAGGAGCCAGTCAGTACCATCTTTTCCTTATTCTCTGGAAATGAAATACACTAAGGCCCAGGTTCATATGGAACCAAAACCAAAATGGGCAAAATTGACTTCTGCGCCAATCTCGGCACCGGAGCCTAAAACCTTGTTCAGGATGCCGTCCTTGTCCACGGAACTGATAATAACTTCCACACCTATGGTACAGACCACTTCCATGGTACCAAAGACCCTCTCGGCACCAAAAATAGTCTCTCCTTCAATACAGATCACTACCCCCCCCCCTCCAACACAGCCTTCTGGTCTTCCATACATGCTGCAGAAGGTGGGGAGACTAGTTCAGACCCGATACTCCCCATCTATCGATCCATTTCTTGGACAAAAATTAAGCCCATTTCTTGGTTGGCCTGAATCTCCATCGGAGATATCAACCTGCTCCACCAGGAGCCTTTCGGAGCTTGATGTAATGAGACTCTTGGATCAGTTCCTGGTGGCCAGAGGAATCACAACTCATTCTAAATCCTCCCTCCCACCCAGAGCAGTGGAATTTTCTCCACAGACTCCAACATATATTTCTTCTTCAACCTCCCCACAAGTATTGGAGCCCTCGGTGCTGACGGCTATCCTGGTGCCAGCTCCGTCGCTTCCACTGGTAGATCTTACCATGGTTTCGGAGCCTACCCTTTGGTCGACGACTCAGTGGGAGCCGACCAACCCTCGAGACCATGACTTGTCTGTCGCCATTGTGACCCCTAGTACGGCATCCATTTTCTCTGTGGCACTATCTACGGTTCTGGTTGCTTTGACAGTCCTCTCGCGGGTCATTCCCTGGGGGCGGTTTCATTGGAGCAGGGTGTGACCCCGGTGCTGAGGTTGTCTTTCTCGCTTCCGGCTCCCATCCCTTTTCAGGCGGGTGTGCCTTCCAGGTTATTGAGATGGTACTCAATTCAGATCCCCCCCCGAAGAGCCACCCTGTAAGAGATCGTGCCAGAGGAAGCACATGGATTCCCCTGAGGAATCCCTTACCAAAGACAAAGATTATGATGAGGGGGGAAGGGTCCCCACAGTCACCCCCTGAGGATGTCTCCTTTGGAGACATACTAGAAATCTTAAAGCAGTAGGGTGACTGGAAGCCCACCAACCCTTCCTCTGAGGAATCTGTATTCTTGCAGGCTTTCCATACTCGACCCTGTACTTCCTGGGTGACTCCACCTGCAGATGAATTGGTCCAGCTCATCGTGCAGTGTCCCTGGAAGAGTCCTGACACCATTGAACCAATCCCGTGGAGACCGGACAAAATACTCTCCCCTCCAGAGACTCACCCTCATTGGTCCAAAGGCTTGGCAGTAGATGCTATGGTTTTGACGGCGGCCACTAGGAGGGAACTTACTGAGGAGAGTTCTGCTGTCCACCCTCCAAACAGGAAGTCTCGGATGATGGACAGACTAGTGAAGCGGGTGTATGCTTCATCGACCTTTGCCATACGGTCCTTGAATTACTTGGGACACTTTACCCGTTACCAGAGGGACCTCATCATGGACCTCTCGGGAACCTTAGCAGGAGCTGTGTCTGAGGTTCATAACAAAGTTGCCTCACACCTTGCTACCCTGGAATCCATATCTAATTCATCCATGAGGTTGATTTTTCATACTACCAAAAAGGCGGACAGAGCAGCGGATGCAGGCGTTGTCATGAGACATCACACCTGGATGCATTTGTATGACTTTGTGGACCCTTGTAAGTCTTCCTTTATCAATGCTCCCATTGATGCTTGCTCCCTTTTTGGACACATTAGCCAGGTGTGAAAAGGTTGGCAAGACCCCTGTCTGCTGTGGGCATACATTTTTCCACTCCCCAACAATCCTACTCTAGGAATCAGAGAAGTGGAAAGATGTGATTCATAAAATCCCAAGGACCTTTCTCTGACACATGTGGGGAGTTTTCCCCCAGGGGCAGAGGGGGGAGCTCATCAGGAAGACGCCCTTCCCGAGGTAGAGGTGGTCCATGTAACCAGGGGTCCAGAAATTCTTTCTCTAGGCAACCTGCCAGTGCTTCTGAAGAGTAGCCAGATTGCTTGCCTGTGGAAGCAGTTGGGGGATGATTTTCTCTGCACCACCTAGCCTGGCATTCCATAACGATAGATTCTTGGGTGCAGACGATAATTATCAGAGGTTATCACATCCCTTTTGATCTTTACCCGAGGTTGCAAAAGCGAATCCTCAATGTTCCACCCAGTCAACAGGATGCAGCAGCACAGGAAATTCAAATGCTGCTTCTAAAAAGAGTCCAAACAGTCCCACCAGACCGGATAGAATCCAGATTTTACTCAAGCTTCTTTTTAGTGCCAAAAAAGATAGGGGACTGCAGGTCAATTTTGGACCTCAGCATCCTAAACAAGTTCATCAGAGAGACAAAATTCCAGATGGTCACTGTTAAATCTATCCTCCCGGTTCTGAAGGAAGATGACTGGATGTGCTCGATAGATCTTCAGGATGCGTATTATTATATAAAAATGGACAAACACTGCAGGAGATTTCAACGCTTCTGGCTGGGAGCTAATCACTACCAGTTTCAAGTGCTGCCCTTTGATCTCTCCACAACCCCCAGATTGTTCACCAAATGTATGGCAGTGGTACCAGCTCACTTGAGACTGCAAGGATTCCGGGTGTTTCCATATCTAGACGATTGGCTCTTTATCACCCCTACAAAGCATCTACTGCTTCTCACCTTGCACTACACTCTACAACTAACAAGATCCGTAGGGATCTCAATAAATGAAGAAAAGTCAAAACTGGTACCTACTCAAAATCTGGAGTTCATAGGAGCGACATTCAACACACAGTCTTGCCTGGTCACCCTTCCGCTTCACAGGCTTCTAAGACTGAGATCTCAACTCCAAGTGATACTTTCTCTGAACAAAGTTCCAGCTCGTGCAGTCCTTCAACTACTAGGATCAATGGCAGCAATGATTACTTTACTTCCTCTAGCAAGACTACACATGAGACTACTACAATGGCTCTGCCATCACAATGTTTCCTTTTAACACACCCTATGTCTTTTCAGATCCACATAACAAACCACTGAAAACAAGACTTGAATTGGTGGATAAAGCCAGAAAAGGAATTATGGAGTCCCCCCTTCTCGCCCTCTCAGTCCAAAGCCATAGTGACCATGGACGCATCCCTGTTGGGGTGGGAGTATTTTCAGGGAAAGACAGTCCAAGGCACTTGGTCCCCCATGGAGGCAAACTTGCATATTAATGTCCTACAACTGAGGGTGGTGCTTCTGGCATTGCAAGCATTCCAGTCTGTCTTCCCATCAAGGACAATTGCTATCCAGTCATACAACATGTTGGTAGTCTGGTATATCAAGAAACAGGGGGGAACCAAATCCTATCCATTGTGTCGAGAAGCCATGAGAGTTTGGCAATGGACGATATCTTCCAACCGCTTTCTGATAGAAATGCACATTCCCAGGGATTCAGTTCCAACGTGATTGTGGACAAACTGAGCAGATGCATTCTCCTGCCTACAAGTGGTCCCTCAACCCTGTCATAGCCGCAAAGATTTTCAGTCGCTGGGGGTCAGCCTTGTTGCAATCTATTCACGTCTCCCACCAACCACAAATGCAACAGCTTCTTTGCCCTAATCCCCCCTCAGGGGGAGTCCCCAAGGGATGCTGTAAACATGATTGGCTCAAGGGACTACTTTATGCCTTTCCTCTGATCCCACAATTTCTAAAGAAAGCTCTTTGGTCGAGAAGCAACAAATGCAACAGCTTCTTTGCCCTAATCCCCCCTCAGGGGGAGTCCCCAAGGGATGCTGTAATACATGATTGGCCCAAGGGACTATTTTATGCCTTTCCTCTGATCCCACAATTTCTAAAGAAAGCTCTTTGTTTGAGAAGCAAAGTAAACCTCATTGCATCCTATTGGCCCCGATAAGTCTAGTTCCTTTTCCTTTGGCCTCACCTGTTTCACTGACTATGGACTCTGGATCCAACCCCGGGACTACTGTCACACCCACAAGGGTTGATCCATCCAAACCTATCGAGACTCAAGTTGACAGCTTGGTTCCTCCACATCCAGTAATTGCCAGGCAAAATAATCTAACCTATACAAAAGATTCTTCTGGCTTCCCATAAACCATCCACCAGGAAAATTTATCTTAGCAAATGGAACAGATTCATGTTTTGGTCTCGAAAAAAAGGACTAGACCCCTTTTTAGCTTTGATTAGTTTAGTTTTGGAGTATTTATCAAATCTGCTCCATTCAGCTTCTACTATTCTTGTCCACTTAGCAGCTATCTCAGACTTTCACAATGGTTTCCAAGCTTCCTCTTTAATATCTCACTTCCTCTGTAAAAACCTTTGCACATTAAACTGCCCTTCAAAGAGCCAATTGAACCTTGGAATTTGACGCTCATCCTACAAACTTTGACTCATCCTCCCTTTGAGCCTACTGCTACTTGTGATATGAAATTTGTGTCTTGGAAAACTTTATTCTTGGTAGCAATTACCTCAGCAAGAAGAATATCAGAATTACAGGCCTTGTGCATAAAATGCCCTTACATAGTTTTCCACAAAGAGAGTGTCACTTTGGAGTTAACCCATCCTTTCTACCTAAAGTTGTCTCAGAATTGAGTATTAATCAGTCCATTGATTTGCCAGTTTTCTTCCCATATTTATCTAAGAAAGGAGAATATTGTTTGTACTTATTGGATGTGCATAGACAGTTACACTTCTTCTTGGATAGAACTAAATCACTACAAAAATCTGACAGATTATTCTTGTCCTTTTTCAGGACCCAAATGGGGGAAACCTGTTTCTAAAGTAACTTTGGCAGAATGGCTGTGGCTGTATTTCTTTTGCCTACCAACAAAACCATATGTGTCTAACAACTAAAATCAAGGTGAATTTGAACAAATCAGTTGATACTTCAGTCGCTTTTCTTTTCAGAGCTTCCATGGATGACATTTGTGCAACAGCCACATGGGCTACTCCTCATACCTTTATTACTCATTACAAATTGGACTTGGTCTCCAAGGGGAGCGCATCCTTTGGCTCAGTGGTGCTCAGGAATATCCTTACATAGGGCCTCCCAGGAAATAAAGCAGCTAGGGCATCTGTCCCATCTGTCATGAATGAATGAAGATTAATAACATCAGATAAAGAAGTTATGTTCTTACCATAACGTTCCATCTGTGTTGTTGATCTTCATTCATTCATGACATCTCACCCTCCTACCCCCTCCAAAAGACTCCTCCAGTTTCAGATTTGCTCCTAGTTTCATGACAGGGCATTTGCTCAGACAAGGCCTCTGGTTTCTTTTCTTTCGGGCAAAATCAATCTGAGGAGATGAGGAGAGGGGCACTATAGGTATTCTTAACTTGAGAGTTTTTTGGCTGGTGCGAGCTTGTTGTAATGGCCGAGTCAGTTCTGAGGATGGAACCAAGACCTATCCGTCATGAATGAATGCAGATCAACAACACAGATGGAATGTTATAGTAAGAACAGAACTTCTTTTTAAACATGGTAAGCAGGGAGTCCTGTCTTTAGATTGAACAGATTCTGTTACAACACTGATATGGACGTGTTCAAGTTGCAGGCAAGTCTGGATTCTGAAATTTATTATTTAGACTTATGGCACTGAGCAGAGCAGCCTTAATGTGGTTTGGATTTTGAATTTACTGCAACACATTTAATTATATTGCCCAGAAGGTGGACTTTGCATTGTGGTGGCAGGAAGCGCTTTGGCTGTTATGTGCAGTCCATGGCATGAAAGGTGCAGGCCATCTTTGGTGAAGCGAGGTGGGCTGTCTCATGCTAAGCTGACATATACTGGATCCCCTGAGAATGACAGCATTTATTTAGACAATTCTTAAAGCTTAATTATCTTTTCTTTTTATCCTGGGATCATTCTGGGTGAGTTAGCATTTCATATAGGGTCAAGTCTTAGCTGCATATGACAAATTCATAGCAAGCTCCACCGTGTCTCCCTGCATGCCTTTCTGTGTTCCGTGCTCTGAGTTTTCAGGTCTACATGAGAGTGCCACCAGGTTTCTAGTTAGATTTGTTTGGTTTGAGGGACTGTAAGGCCCTCAAGATGTAATGGATTGTGGCATCAGAAAGGCAGCTATCACCCTGCCTTTTTTTCAACCTAGTGAGTGTAGAGTCAATGTGCCTGACGATGGACTCACCAATTACTAGAACTTTCTGACTTGGGCTTGCAGATTTAGTGGCAGTGGAAGGTTTACATTTTGCAACCTAATGACTTACTAAGTAATGTGACAATATTGTACTTGTGTTAGTGACTTGTTTTTGAAGCTCTTTAATCTTGTTTGTTGTAGGCTTGGGAAGTGTTTATTTTTTAATGCCCTCAGCCTATATTGGTTTAGTGTGATCTTGTGGTAGTATGTATGAGTTTGTGCAGTGCTTATTGAAGCTTTGTGTAATTGAGTGTGTGTCATCCAAGTTATACAGATAGCTACACCTCTGATGAGTCATGCCATGTTGATGCAGTAGTATTTGGTTGTCAGTGGTTGTCAATACACTGTCGCAAAATAGCAACATCAGTAAGACTAGCAAGGGCAGAGGTACACTGCGCTTTCACATTTGTCAACCAGGCAGAATGTCTAAAGGCAGGAATGATACATTAAACAAATTTAGTACGCAGAGAAGGTATATATTAGGTGGATAAAACATGCCATAAATAAGTGAATAGCTGAGTCAAAGATGCACTAACACTGTTGTAACAACTAAGTGAGCCTACAGGGAAAAATTAGATAATACAGTCTAGCTGTAGTTTGGTACAGTACACAAATTCAGTATACTAATAGTATTGGTGTAAAGGGGCAGTATAGAATAAACATGGGAAGATAAGCAAGTAGTGCATAGCTGTGGTTTGGTGCAGTGCACAATTTGAGTAGTCAGAAAGCAATACACAAATTCTGTATGATATCAACAGAATGAGGGCAGAACAGGTAGCAGAACTTGTATACTCTAAAATAGTAGGTTCAGATACCACCATTAGTATGATTGGAGGATGGCTTGGATGCCACAAACCTCATATTTCAAGGCTTGATTGCCACTAGTAGAATGAAGAAAGGTTGACTCATAAACCACAAAATGCACACTTAAGGGTCAGTAGGCTTCAGTGCTACTCAGTGATTGCTTCTAGGACATAAGAGACTCTCTTGCCACACTCTTGGATGCAGCAAGATATAGTTACTATCAATAATTAGGCAGAGTACAGTTTTAGATGGCGAGACATCATACAAGTGCTTGTAATTGCATTGATTTGGGACTGCGAGTAAGGAAAAAGGATGAAATACTACGCGTGGGTAGTTCTGTACCACCACTGATATTAGTAGTTGATAGCTAGCTGTTTTCTTAATGTAGCAGGTATGTGCTTTTCACTTGTAGTTAGATCTGTTTTGTTCCATTGAGATAGCCCTCCACTTAAGAAAACAAAACATAATTTAATTGAAGCAGAACTGATGATACTAGCTAACACAACATTTGGTTTAGATGTCGCCTAATTTTTTTGGCCATGCTGCTTCCATCTATGCTGAAAACCTATTAAGCTCTGGGATGCAAAGGGCATACTCTGCAGAAGTGCCATGAAGCTAAAAATATTCTCACAGATTATGGGTACTTGAGCTGAAAACGTTGCTTTTTCAGGCCTTGACAAACGGACAGCACTCAGAAGCATTAAGATACTACCAATTTATTTTGGTGGGCCTTGTGCTGTGATGTAACAGTCTGTTACAGCTTTTTGTCCTGCTAAGGCAGCTGTTTAATAAATCCTGGATTGTCATGCTTCAAGACATGTTTATCTCCCCTTTGCCCTCATAAAGCATCCCTCACCAAGAACAGAGGTGAATGCATCTTTGGGATTTCCAGCTCTTTTTAGTTCGTGTTATTTGGTAAATATGCATTTTTGGAAAATTGCTGTTTTTGATGCCTAAAAGACTGAAGGCTGTAAGTGTGCCTGTAGTTTTCCAGCCGTGACCACCACAGGGATTGTGTGCTTTCCCTGTAACACATACATGATGTTCCCTGCAACACCTACATGATGCAGACAACTATCCTAACCATCATCATTTCACTGCTTGTACCCTGTTGTGCCTGATGGAGACACCGGAGGCCTACATCACTGCCAGGCAACTGACAGCAGTAGGAACTCCCCAACACAGACTCTATGTAAACAACCTGTCAACTTATTATGTGGTAGAAATTGGAGAGGTCTAATGTAAAGGGATCTAGAGTCCAGACATAAGTCCATGCTTGGATAAAGTTGTGGTGGTATCTGGTGCCCCATTATTCCACATCTAGTGAAAGGCTGATGAACTGCTTATCATCACTGGATGAGCAAATGTATAGCCAGTAAACCACCTCCCTAGCACTCACATGTGTGTGTGTTTGTGTGGGGGGCGGTGAGATCAGAGCAGATGAGGCAGGCACTAACCTTCCTTCATTCCTGGAGGAGGCAGTACCTTGAGTCTCTGGTACACATCTCTGAACCAGAATTTGAGATTACGGATTTGATTTCCTTTCTTTTCTTTGAGTGGAACAAAATTTGTCGACAAGGTTAAAGTAGCCCTGTTGCTGTTCCCATCCCTTGACCCTTGTTTGCCCCTGCTCTGTTAGACTTGCTTAGCACATGGCAGAAGATGGCTTTACCTGGGATGGCACAGCACCATTCCACAAAATAAGTTGATGCTTGGTGCCATCCTAGCTTGCATTTCCCCATTACTAACACTTGAGCCTCTTTGTAGACTGCTTCTTACAACAGTGCAGCTTGACTCACTCACTCACCATCTAATTCACAGCTATTGCTAAGTTAGAGTTGATTAAGGTGGCTGTCCTTCAAATAAGGATAGTAAGTCCTCCCCTTCTATCTCCATCCCCACATTTGATGACTCCTTTGAATGGCTTTTAGTCAGTTGAATTTGAAAGTGCATCACTAGACACTCCCCAGAAAAATATCTAAACAAACATTTTGGGAAGGAGGAACAGGAGGAGTCATATTGGGTCATCCTATTCCTAAAGTTGATCATTAAGAATGCCATGTCTGAGGCTTGAAGGTATCCTGACATTGACACGTCCAAGCCCAAGAAGAAAGACCATAGTCTTGGCTTCATGGTGTGAAGGGATGGATCCGTAAGTATAGCCCAGATGACCTGATTTCAGTTAATGGCTTGAGTATTGGAGGAGATGGGTGGGGAATGGGGAAAGTAGTGAGCAGCTAATGTTGACTTACCCGTCCCAGGGGTAGAAGTCTAGTTTCCTGCAGCACTGAATCCTGCCGATAACAGAATGACATGTAGTGAGAACACTGAAGTGTTTGTGTGGCATCTGCCAAACTGTGTAAGCAATAGCTCTCCAAGGAAGTATGAGGACTGATTGAAAATTAGCTAATTAAGAAAAAAATAGTTTATAAGTAACAATTTTCTCAAGGCTTTGTGTCCATTCACACATCTACACAATCCAGGGGTTGCAGCATTCTGAGTTGTATACATTCTCTCTCTGTGAGGTTATGAGATGATTTTTTTAATCACTTGGCTGTCAGATGCTTTCCAGTTGACAATTCTAAATTATAGTCTTTTCAGCACCTGTTATACTCCGAAGACTTATAAAGTATCAGTGAGAATCATGGTGTATCCCAGAGTATGTTTTGTAAATGTAAAAACTCTGCTTCCCTGCATGTTGCTTCACTTACACATGATTAGGTTGCAATTTTGTGGTTTTATATGTTAATGAATTTTAAAGACGTATACATATCCAAACATAGACATGAAAGCTTAATTATGATTTCCTCTTCAGGAAGCAAAGTCTTGGATCATGGACTTCTTTTTAAAGAACTCCTGCAAACCCAGAATTTCCGCATAACAGTGGTGGAGGATGCTGACACCGTAGAACTATGTGGCGCACTCAAGGTAAGCAGAATCCCAGCTGCCATTTAGTGGACTCTGCACAGGGCCCAAGTATTTTAATCAGTCCAGAATACTTTGTCTAGTAGTTGCTGTGCCAAACAGATGAGCCATATTACTTTAGGGAGAACACCGCTAAAATGATCAAAAGTAAAGGTAGGAAAAATGGCTCCAGATGGTAGCAAACTCACATGGATACTGGTACCAGCCTTAATATGTCAGTGACAGCCTTATCTGTGGTCACAAATGTGCAATTTGATTTATGTTTATAGATCAAGACTGAGGTATTGCAAAGAATTCACTTTTGTAAAATACAGTGATGTCAAAGCTAATATGTTTTAAGCAGGTGTGACATAAGGTGTTTTTTTGTCTTTGACTGGGAAAAGTCTGACTGGGTAAAACCCATTTTCAGTGGAGGCGTGTGGAGAAAAGCTCCACATTTAAGTTACACATATGATGTACTTTTGTAATTGCAGGGTAAAAAAGCATCTGTACATGAGTTTATTTGCATGATTTTTAAATATTTCTTACATGAACATAGCATTATAACACACACACACACACATAAACAGAGAAATTAACATTAATTGGCAGCTAATGTATTTACAACATGATGGTTGCAGGGAAAAGATCAACTGGGGTGTTTTTGAGTTTAGTAATATTTACAGACTGACAAGTAGTAATGTAGCTTTAAAACTGATGAGAGGTATGAAAGGATAAGAGAAATATGAACGGAAAGGAATAATGCACAGTAGTCTGCTGTGTGCATCAATCCCAGAGTGCTGCCCCATTGACCCATGCACAGTTCTGCATGTGAGTCAAATCGCAGCTGCTTTGCAAATGTGCAGCTTGGTGGGTTAGCCTGTACATCTGCAGGCTGAATAGCTACCTTCATTGGGTGTCTGTCAAACTGCTAGTCAGGCTGTTTTCCTCCATCCACCCGTCTGCAAGGATGGGGGTCATCTGATATTGGCCTCTCATTTCTACGTCTCACCTCTAGTCTGAGGGTTTCAGTGCCTAGACTGGTAATCAGGCTTGGGATGCATGGGTCATAGTCAGGACTTTATCTCCCTTTTCCATGAAGCTTTGTGTTTTATTCCTAACTTTTAAAATGAAAGTTAATGAATCAGAGATTATTTATAACATGAGTACACTTCATGGAATGTATATCATAAAATGTATTTTTAAACTAGTGATCGTTTTTGGTGTTAATAAGTTAACATGATGCCTTTGGTTGATGTTCAACTGTTGTGAAACCCTGGCATTAGAAACTATGAAGTGCAAGCCAGGCTACGGAGGGAAGAATGTATGCTTTATTTTTGTGAGGTACTCATGTCAGAAGGCTGAAAGGCATGAGAGAATGTACTTAATTGGGAGTTCAAGGCAGTACACGAGTAATTAACCTGGCTGTCTCAATTCCAAATGGACTCTTTTATTTCTGCACTTTCTGAAGCTCAGTTAATGAAATGTTTATCATGCTAGAGAAGCCCTTTGATAACACTGAGCACAGTGCCTTCATTGTAATTCTACTCACCGCTACTTCATTGTATTGAACAGTGATGAAAGGCATCAAAAGAAATATAAATCTTGATAGCTCAGAGTAGAGAGAATGCAAAGGAAGTGCCATTAACACAGACTTCCATATCATAATGTTGCCTCAAGCCTGATTTTCGCATTGTGTGCATTAAGTACAATGCAATTTCCTACATTGTAATGAAAGGCACAGTATCTGCAGCTTAGGCTAGAGTTGCTGAGATAAGTCCTGAGTTCTTTTCCAGTAGTCTTTATCTGATAGGGAAGATATGTTTGGGATGATGCCCCCTGCAATATAGTAGGGTAAGCACTCACAGTATTTGCTGTCCCAGATTGACAATAGCACCAGAAAAGGACAGGTATGAATATGCACGATTAGGATGCTGTGTTATGCTGCTAGCTGAAATGCTAGATATGAATTCTATTACTTACTCACTTACTTATTATAGTTTTACATTTTCTCTTTTATTGTAGTTGCTTAGATAAGACAAATAATGTTTGCTTTAGTCACTTTATAATTAGAGATTAATCATTTTGTTTTGTTGCGTAACGGCACTTGCATTATAATTAGAGAATAATCTTATTTTGTTTTGTTGTCTAACCACACTGTCTTTACAGTTCAGACCATTGTTTTGGAATATAAATGTTCATAGCTGTATTGCATGTATGACATTTGTAACTAGTTTGTCATGTATATAACATGCTGTTCTTGCAACTGTGCACTTTGTTTTTTTCCCCTTCTGTTTGAGTCATGGATGAAAAGGGTCCGAGCACCAGTCAGTCATCTTATCTAGTTGTTAAGTAAACAGAATCCCTTCTTTTGGTTACTAGTTTTAAAGCTGTATTTACAGGAATAGTCTTAAGAAGCAGGATAAATGATTCATGAGGAGTACATTTTTCCAACTCCAACTTGGACAGTCCTTACAAGTTGGTTAGGGAAATAGGAAATATTTGTTAAAGCAGACAGACTTTTCTGAAATAAGTAAAGAAAACTAGTCATTATACCAGACTCTCTAAATGAGTGTGTGTGTGTGTGTGTGTGTGTGTGTGTGTGTGTGTGTGTGTGTGTGTGTGTGTGTGTGTGTGTGTGTGTGTGTGTGTGCGTGCGTGCGTGTGTTTGTTTGTGTTATACAGAGATACATATGTAATTTATACATGTACAGACATATGTGCTTATGTATTTACATATCCACACACACATATAAACGCAAACACACACACATATATGTGTATATATATTAAAAACAATGAGTTTATGAAGTCATATGATAGAGTTCATGTAGGAGAAATACACTGCTGGTGTTCACAGCCCTGATTTTACACTTCTCACACATTAGGGAGTTGTATGCAGAAAGGAGACAGCATAATCAGTCACATTCAGCCCCCCTCCCCCCCCCCCCCCATTCAGTATGTGGAAGAGCCAGGGCAATGATGGCGTGATGACAGAAACAGTGCTGTCAGTCTGGTAAGATGATGAAGCCATGATCTGCTATGTCAAGACTGAGATCAATTACATTGTTTGACTTCCACTGATATTAATGTTTTGTCATTTTGAGTACTCATCAGCCTGTAAGTATCTGGGCTTGAGTCAAGCAGATGTAACAGAAAAGTTTTTTTTCTATGATGTTGCATTTTCATGCTTTAGTTTCAGGTGAAACTGCAGGAAGCCTACTGTTTGCCACCAGATAGGTGATCAGTGCTTAAAATTTCAAACATAAAAGATTGCAGGGGTCCTGGCATGGCAGCTCAGATCCCTCATTTTCATGATCTTTGGAGTTCTTGTGATTTTGGAGTACACACACACACACACACACACACACATATATATATATATATATATATATATATATATATATATATGGGTCCCCTTCATATGATCGACTTTTCACAAAGTCAAATTTCATATGGCCGTGACCATATGATCGACTTTTGAAAAGCCAACCATGGGGAACTGCTATTTCCGTACAGTGCGGAATGGGAAAATTTCCATCTTACTCACTGTAGTGTGATCTCGGAGTTGGTATATTTTAGTTATGGGGGGCTGTGGGGGGGTAGAGGCCCCCGCGGGGGGTGCAGAGGGGCATAACCCCCCTGCTAACAGCATTTAGGTAAGTGTTGGTTGTGTTTTTGTGTTTACTTTACATGTCCGGCTTTTCAAAAGTCGATCATATGGTTTCGGCCATATGAATTTCGACTTTGTGAAAAGGCGATCATGTAAAGTAGACCCATATATATATATATATATAGAGAGAGAGAGAGAGAGAGAGATGAGGGGGTTGCCTCAATGTTAGGGGATGCAGGAAAGCTAGCCCCCAGCAATCTTGTGAGTGTTGCTGTTTTCTGACTAGTGACCTCCCAAGGTTCTAGATGTTTTGAGGTTAAATAATCATGTTTATTTTTAATGAGATGGAATTATTTATTGTGGACCCATGAACTACAGCTCTAAAATTCACAAAATACTCTGTAGTCAAGCTTCTTACATTTGTGTACCTGGGCTGATACATTAAAGTCACTTTTTTTTTTTATTTGAAACTTTTTTTTTTCAATAGACCTCTTTGACCATCAGTCAGAAGTGGAGAAAAGTGGTGGGGGTATTAAGACATGTGGCATTGCTTGTAGAGGTCGGTATTAACTCTGTGGAGGGAGTGTAAGGGAAAGTTGTGGGGTTTATCCATTGGGCAGTGGAGTTAGATGGCTTGTATGCTCATAATGAAGTTAACCGCTTTTTAGACCTATTATATATATATATATATATATAGGTCTGTCTGAAATGATTTGACCCATTGTCATACACTGTCCTTAGAGGTGGCTCTTAATTTCAAAGGCAAAGAAATTGTCACTTTGAATTTTAATAAATACTGTAATTTTCATGTCATTTATTTATGCGATAACTTTTAAAAATATTAAAAATCTCACATTTATACAGAACACTGTCTTTTGAGGCCAGAAATCAGAACAGCAATATGGGATGGGGCAGATCCTTTAACTTCTAGCACAGCATTGTGAAGGTTTAGCACCATCCTGTAATGCTGTCTAGAATAGTACATCATCATATCAGGAAGACATATTACAAATAATACTAAATAACAGTAACAGAATGATGCAAGTCTGCAGGATAAATGTTTCACTAAGTGCAGGTGAAAGCAAAATGTTTATGTAAATCTTATTGTCTGTGCTTGGCATATGTATGTTTTCTGTAAAACCACATACATGACAAGTAAAACTTTGACATGCATGCAATATCAGGCATCTAAAGACAGGGGTAGTACGCTGTTGGGTTAAGACATTCAAGTGCAATGTTAATAGCTTTAAATAATGTAGGGAATGTTTCACATGCAACACTAGCTCCTTTTCACATGGTTCTGCTTATCACCTACGGACTCTTTTCCTGCCCAAGTACAGCCCTACTGATGTTTCAGAACTCATACTGCAGGCCTATGGCTTTTCCATTATGTGCTGACCACAGCACCATGTATGACATGCAGGTGGGTCACTCTCTGTGCCTGACAGTTATCCACTGCTATGACACATAGATATTTTGTATTGGGGTTCAATACCACTGCAAAATTTCTAAGCATGGTGCCTTTGTGGACCCATGAAAGAGTTGAAATCTGGATTAGGCTTCTGCTATTCCTAATTAGCTTACACAGCATGAGAAATCGCAGTCTCTGGTGACATGTAAATGCTTGGTGCAACAGGCTTCCCCAAGCATAAATGCCTTGGAATCCCAGTGTTCAGGAACGCTTTTCTATTTGTTAGTCTGAAGGAACTGATAAGCAATACTTTGAAACTGTGAAATTTACAGAATACTCAGTTTAAGTTTCTAATAGTCGTTCTGACTATAATTTGATCCTACCTGCTAATGTCAATATCTGTTTATGTTTAAATTTATTTGTGCTTATTTATTTACCCTTTTTGTTGACAGGGGTTTATAGCAGATGCCTAGGGGAGAACGGCTCCAATTGCAAAATAGGCAACTTTATACTATACAGAAAAATGTAAAGCTTAAAGTTAGAAGATAGACATAAAATAACTGAAAGACAGCTAGCTATACTAGAGAAAATCTGCAATTGGTAAAATACAAATTCATTATATATTAATACAAAACAAATTGAATGAAAAAGAGAGAGAGGAGCTGTGAGAGAGAGATAGGTAGAAAGCAGAATGTGATACGGGTAGAAAGAAAATGGTAGGTGAGGAAAGGTGGGTAGAGTGTATATTTTTAGGTGATACAGAGAAAAGGTAAGTTAGAGGCAAGTTGAGGTAGATGGAGAAGGTAGTGAGAAAAAGTTGAAATTTTACTGGAGGGAAAAGCTTGTCAAGAGACAAATAGAAACAGCAGAAGTAGCAGTAAAGGCAAAGAGATAGAAGCAAGTGGGAAATTTACATTGAAAATTTGCTTTGTTGAGGTGCATAATGGTAATGTAGGTGTGCAATGGCCGATGTGGTCTGGCCCATGGAGGTGTTTTCTTAGCATGTTTATGAATCTGGATAGGTCTGTTTGTGGTCTGATGGTGGTAGGGATATAATTCCAGATTTTGGAGATGTGCTTTGAGTACAAGGACAGACCATCAGAGTTGTGGGTTTTCATTATGGTTAATAGGGACTTGTTCTTGCAGTAAAGTGATCATGCAGAGGTTTAAGGTTCCACTAAGGCTTAGCGTGCAGGACAGTTTCGAGGTTTGTAAATTATATTATTAACAGTTGCTGACTGGGTGTTAGAAAGAATGTGGAAGTGCTAAGCAGCTTAACTATTTAAAGGTTAGGCAGTGATGGTATTTTACGAGATTAGTTAATGGCAAATTTCGCTTTCTTGTTATTGCATTCTTCAGTTTTTATTAGTAAAGATTTCTGAAGTTTGGTGTAGATGCGGGTAGCATATAATAGTGAAGATAAGAGATATACAGAGGCTATTTCTTGGCACTGCTACAATATAGGAGTACAATTTTTCTTTAGGTTTTCTTGGTAGCTTGTTGTATTTGAATTAGTCTGACAGTTAATGCAGATGATTAAAGATCTGTTCATGAGCTGTTTCCTGTGGTCCATTGGTCCCAGGTTTGATTCCCTCAGCCTCCACTGACTAACTGTGTGACTCTTAGCAAGTCCGTTATGCAGGCAGCAATCCCAGTTTGAGTTTTAAAAAGGTCCATGGAGATCAGTGCTCTACACCAGGCTTGGGGTTGGTTTGATAGTGAGATTATCAGTTTTGAAGATGATGGGCAGTGGTCACTAAAGGTTGGCTGGTGAACATTAATGTATGATATTTTAGAGGACTGGTTGGTTAGTTGAGTAGGTCAAGCAGAGAATGATGATTGGAGAGAGGGTTTGCACACGTAGTAGTTTTAATTAGTTGTAGAAGTTTTGGTCTGCAAGAAATTCAGTGATATTAGAAATGGTTCCAGGAAGCTTGAGATTAAAGTTGCCTAAGATAATTGAGTCTTTATGTCTGCTAAGGTTGACAGTAATGTTATGAAACAAGGATTAGAATTTTTTTTGGGAAGATGATGGAGATAGACCACTGCAACACAAAAGGTGTGGTTGTTGTCAGGAGGATTTTTATATGAGTAGCGAGTTGGTATCAGTGTCTGTCTGGCCAATGGTAGAAACACTAAGGTGTGATTTTTACAGGTGAATGGTTCCACTTCCTTTGTGTCTTGGTCTGGCACCTGGTTCCACTTCCTTTGTATCCTGGCCTGACATCAAAGGCATGACTAAAGCCATAGAAAAAATGTTGGATAGTAAGTTGTCATTTTTGATCCAATGTTCAGTTATGGCAATAGGTCAGGAGTGTGAGTATTTAGAAAACAACTAATTTGGTCCAGCTTGTTTCTGTGGATTTATTCTTCTGCCTATTTAAATCAATGAATGTTTGATAAATCACATTAAAATAGTTCATTTATTAAAATTCCAAACTGATCATTTTTGGGCAGGGGGACATTGTTCCTTACCAATTAACTTTCTGAAAAAAAGCTGGAGATTTGCCTTAAAATGCCTGTTATAAGTTGTGTATTGTAATCTGGCATTAGCAGCGCTTCATTCTCAAATGATTTTGTATAACAATAATGCATTTATGTATCAGTGCTATACTTTCCGATGGTAAACAAGTATTAAACTATATAACGTTAGTAGTCAGAAAACCTCTGTATTCCAGTTTTGTTCAATAAAAGCCCAGCTGCTGCTTTCAGTTCATTACAAGATTTAAGAGTCTTGTTGTTTTTTAAAAAGTAGACTCCCAGATGGTCTGAGCTAATTGTCAAGCTCATTGAGCAAATAATAAATGGGAATGTGACAGCCCTGAAATGTTCCTTGACTTAAGGGCAAATTATATTAATTAACCTTAATAACATTTTCTGATGAGCCATATCTCATTTCCAGGTCACTAATCAACTCTGTCCAAAAATATCTTTCATGGGTTTAAATAATGAGAAAGATGAGTGCCATTTAAAATATTCACTTTTTAGCGTTTATATTCTTTATATTATTAATCCCACAATCATAGTAAACGATTTATCTTGAATAATACAACTTGATATAATTTAATTAAATCGTTTGTAACTGGTTATAAAAATGATCTGTTTAGTGAATTTGTAATAGCTGTTTTCCCTAAACAAAAGAAATGTAAATGTTCAAAAGTGCACAGTGCACATTCTTTCAGGATAACAGTATCACTAGACAAGTCTTATTACAGCCCTAGAAATGCAGTTCTCATCTTACACTTCAGATTGCATCTCATCTCTTTGTAGACCAAGCTCGTTTTAGCACAGATTCTAAACTACACCATTTCTAGGCCCTTCTCCCCCACTCTATGTACTCAGATACTCTTTCTCTTCTTTTAACCTCTTCCCTCTCTATGATGTGTCCATCTACTCACGCTTCCTCTTTGTCCTAGGCAGTAGCCTTCCTCCTTTTCCGTGTTTAGTGTCATCTGGTCAGCAGTACGAGTTACCCCTACACTTATCCTTAATCCCCTCTGTTAGGCATTTACAGCAAATTCAGTCACTTAAATATCATGAAAAGCACAACTTTATGTCTTCACAAGTACTCCGACTACCAAGGACTTTTGTGTACAGTAAAAATTTCTTTGTAATGTTTTTCTACTACATTTCTATCTTTTTGTATTGTAGTTTAATTTCAGTTGTCTTCACTTATATATGGATGGTCATCACAGCAAGGTTTCCACAAGTATTTTATATATATATATATATATATATATATATATATATATATATATATGTGTATATGTATGTATGTATGTAAAATTTTTGTCTGTATTTACTGATCTAAAACACTGGGCTGAACCCAAAACCGGCCCATTGAGATTAGTATTCTACCTTAATAAATAAATATAAATAAAATAAAGCAGTTTTTATTTTACATTGTCTGATGAAGCAGAACAGTCTCATTAACTATTAACTCCCCATATTCCTCTCTGATCCCCTGTAGGCTTGGTCATCTGAAAGGGTACTTTTAACTGTAAAATCTTACTTGATATATTTTCTTTTCTTACCAATGTATAACTGACATTGTCTTTTTACCCATGTTCTATATCTTTTTACCTGGAGTGTTTTTATTAATTCTTGTTATATTACTATGCTCAGCATACATTATGTAACATGTTTTGTGTATTATGCTGGATGTACTGTATTTGTGTAAATTGATGTTGGAGCTTTTCTCCCCGGACCTCCGCTGAAAATGGACCTGGCCCAGTCAGAATTTCCCGGTTAACAAATGTAAAATAAAATAAAATAAAATAAATAAATAAATAAATTTGCTGCCCTCATAAATGTTTGGCCTTAATACTGGACACAGTGTTAGTTTGTTAAAATCAGTTGTAACTTTATACAGAGAACTTTAGGATAACTTTAGAAAACTGCATTAGTGTGCATATTAATATAAGGCTGGTAGGAAAAAGCAAAGGAAGTGGCTATCCTAACACAGATAAATGAATATCAGAAGATCTGCTGCAGCGTGAGAAGTGTCATCTGTTGTATTTGCTGGATGTTTACTGGCTGCAGTATGTGAAGTACTTAAACAACAAAAAAAATAAACCTTGGACTATGGAAATGCCCAAAAGTAAACTTTATTCCAACAAAGTAAAATTTAGCAAAGCTTTAAGGTTAGCAAAAACCCTCTTTCCTCAGTGCTTCAAAGTACCTTAGTAGCTCTCCATTTTACAAACTGAATATAGTCATGTGACACAACCCAAGTCTGATTTAATGCAACAGTATTACAATTCAACATATTAAAACTTTAACAATAATTACAAAAAATAGATACATTGAACCATATCATAACATATTTTATAAATTTTTCAATATTTTTAACATATTTATATATATATTCCTATATTTTTAGTGATGAATTTTTATGAATATTTTTGATATCATAATATGGTTCAATGTATCTATTTTTATAATTTAAGATTTTAACATGTTGAATTGTAATACTGTTGCTTTAAATTAGACTCGGGTTGTGTCACATGACTTATGAAGGTTATAAAATGGAGAGCCACTAATTTGAAGCACCGAAGAAGGGTTTTTGCTAACAGTAAAAATGTTTTTGCACAGGTAAAAATCTCACTCTCCAAAGCCAAGAACACAGCATCCATGAAATCTGACAACATCCCAGGCTGCATTCTACATGAACTACAGAATGAAATGGCACCACACCTAAGTACCATGTTCAATTATAGCCTCACCTCAAGGCTTTGTACATATTGAATGGCGCGCTGCGACAGTTATCCCACTCCACAAAGGGGGGCCACAACAGACCCTGGGAACTACTGCCCCATTAACCTGATGGGCCTGGTTTGAAAGTCCATGGAACGTATCATCATGGAACTCATAAACAAAGACATTGGTAATCTCCAAACTCTGGACCCCACACAGTTCAGGTTTGTGAAAGGCAGATCATGTCGCCTAAACCTGATAGACTTCTTTGAAGCAGTCACCAAAGCCATAGATGAGGGTAAGGTGGTTCACACAGCCTATCTAGATCTCGCCAAGGCTTTCAACACCATCCCCCACTCTGGAATTATAGATAAACTCACTAAACTAGGTATAAATCCCTATGTCATAAGATGGGTTGCCAACTGGCTTACTGACAGAACCCACACTGTGAAAGTAGCAGACTCCAAATCCGACTTCAGACCAGTGACAAGTGGAGTACCACAGGGTTCAGTCCTGGGTCCTCTCCTGTTTGGTATCTACTGCTCTGAAGTACAGGCTAACACAGAAGGTCTTTGGCTAACTAAGTTCACAGATGACTGCAAACTACGAGCCATAATCGAAACTCCTAGCGATGTGGACATCCTACATAAGGGCGTCACTGAGACAGATGCCTGATGTCAAAGGTTGGACAAGAGGTGACTTGAATTTTGTAGTTAGTTTTGCAGATAATGGCAAAATTATGCTGGGCTGTTCTTTAAAGTCTGTGTAAGCCTGCTGGAGAAGGAGTTAACTTGGGGAGATGGCTGTTTGAAGAATTGATGGGACTTGTTTAGACTATACACTTGTACATTTCAGGTTCTACAAAGCTTTGAAGATGTTGCTGTTGAGTTTTCAGGAGAAGAATGGAAGATGTCAAGTAAACAGCAGAAGGAGCTACACAGAAATGGGATGGTGATAGCCATTTTGTTCGCATCTAGCGAACATAAGCAAGTCCCCAACTAAAGAATCTCGCTCCCTCCAAGCAACAAGTACAACAAACTTACGGAGCACAGTAGGAATAAAATAGCCCCTCACAGAAGATCATTTGAAAAGGTCTTTAACTTAATTAACAAATACTCCAATAATAATTGTAAACCAGTCTTTAGAACTACTAGTATACTGGGTTCAGAACACGGCAGTATTCATCCACGCTAAACCCCAGGAACAACCCTCATTGTAAATACTACTACTGCTAACATTAGAAAGTCCCTGTAAATTCAAAACCTAAAATTGAAAGAGGCTGGTGTTTAAACCACAAGAAACATTTGGATAAATTACCATTTTGTCGTTTGACTTGTTACTTGCCACTAAATAGTAGGGAGCTGGATAAACCTCGCTCCGCTCCTAAGCCTCTATCCCTCCCCCTACCTCTGACGCACATGAGGTTACTAAGCTATCCAGGTGTACCGCCATATTTTGAATCACTGCTGTGATCCTGAACCCGGTCGGTAGTTGCACTAAGCAGGAATTGTAAGTATTATCCTAGCAATTACATATTTCTGTAAAGATCCTAGCGACTAAATGCAGTGGATATTAATATTACCTAAGTATATAGTAAATTAGCTATTCCTGGGAACCCTGGTTAACCTGGTAGCGTGTGTGTATGCACGAGTTACCTTGTATATTTAGTTGACTCAATCTAGCTGGCCTAAGTTTGTGTAATACACTCTAGCTGTGTTTAGAGAATAAGCGACCAGTGCTTTTGCTCATTTGCTGTCTATTTTTACAAACTGAAACATGGTTTATATGCTCGCTGGAGCATTACATTTCAACTGAGGCCATAACAGCGTAGCATTTTACGGCGTCTACACACTGTGATACGCAACTTGTTTGTTTAGATAACATAAGTCTGTACAGTTTTTTGCTAAAGGATTAAGTTAAGAAAATTGTACTAATAGGAGTGCGCTCTATGATTATTTAACCCGGAATCAAGTTTGTAACTGTCTTGAGTCTCTACTGTAAAGATTTTCAGTTAGAAACGCCAAGTCCTAATGTATGTACATGTCTTGTCTTATTTCCATCCAGGTGATAGCCATTTTGTTCGCATCTAGCGAACATAAGCAAGTCCCCAACTAAAGAATCTCGCTCCCTCCAAGCAACAAGTACAACAAACTTACGGAGCACAGTAGGAATAAAATAGCCCCTCACAGAAGATCATTTGAAAAGGTCTTTAACTTAATTAACAAATACTCCAATAATAATTGTAAACCAGTCTTTAGAACTACTAGTATACTGGGTTCAGAACACGGCAGTATTCATCCACGCTAAACCCCAGGAACAACCCTCATTGTAAATACTACTACTGCTAACATTAGAAAGTCCCTGTAAATTCAAAACCTAAAATTGAAAGAGGCTGGTGTTTAAACCACAAGAAACATTTGGATAAATTACCATTTTGTCGTTTGACTTGTTACTTGCCACTAAATAGTAGGGAGCTGGATAAACCCCGCTCAAGCACGCCTTCGGGCTCGCTCCGCGCCCCTCCCCGCCCCCAAATCCCACCCGCCCCAAGTACAGCTAAATTTATACCTAACAAACCACATCCCCACTTCTCTTCTCTAGCCAATCAACCCGACCTTAAAATCCCCACCCACTTCTCACCCAATTTCCTCTTGCTTACCCTCTTATATCTTAACAATTTATTCAATCAATCCCAAATAGAAAATGAAGGAACAACAACCATTACAAGTAAGCCAATGCTAATAATTCTATCCTGTACTCTACTACTTATTATTAACTTATATCTAATAACTAGATATGAAGACCAGGGCCTATCAGGTTTTTTCTACCCCAGAGGCCAAACTAGTACCATCTCATCCCGAAACCAGAATAAACCTAACACCCTCCATCTGCCCAGTAAAATATACCACCCCAATCATCATAACCCCCTGCAAATTAAACAAAAGCACCCCAAATACAAACATGAACTCAAACTACTTCTGAAGATTATGAGACTACGAGACTATCTAAAAAAAAATACAACCATAGATGGGGATATCCATCCCAACCCAGGCCCCATAGCCACACAAATTGCTAATAGTCTACCAGCTACCCAACCAAACTCTCTTCAAATATACCACTTAAACACAAGAAGTATAAATAATAAGATACATAACTTGCATGCCCTAATAGCAATGTACCACCCAGATATAATGTGTCTAACTGAAACCTGGCTAAAACAAGGGACCAAAGACAACGAGATAATGCCACCAAGCTATAATATATATAGAGCAGATCGTACTACAAAAAAAGGAGGAGGCATTGCGGTGCTCTATAAGAGCACACTGGATGTCACCATTAACTCTCCTCAACCACCCCAGATCTCGAATGCTGAAATACTTGCACTCAAACTACAAATAAACAAAGACAAAAGTATTAATCTAATTGTGATCTATATTCCCCCCGGGAATAACTCTGACACCCTTGAACATATCCTCAACTGGCTATCAATCAACTATCTTCAAGAAACCATTATTCTAGGAGATGTCAATATAGACTGGAAGCAATGCTCCTCAGAAATCAACCCTACCCACATCAACTTACAGGGGTTCAGTCAGTTAGTATCTTCCCCCACCAGAGTAGGTAATAATAATCAAAAGAGAGCATCCTAGACTGGATACTCATCAACAGTCATCCCCAAACATATATGGCTGGGACCCTCCCAAACGATCTTAGCGACCACCTCATTACCTATATTATGAAAAAGAAGACAATAAACTCCACCCTGCCTATGTATAGGCCAGTCAGAAATAAGAGACACTTTGACCACACTAAATTCCTGTCGGAACTTAAATCCTTTAACTGGGCAACCCTTAAGCATCTCCCCCTAGAGGAGGCTGTCCATCTTTTTAATAGGACATTCCTAGCTATACTTGAGGCTCATGCCCCAATAAGATCAATCAGAATAAAACAAACGTTGCACCCTGGTTAACAAAAATACTATAGCACTAATAAAAAGTAGAAACAAAACATGGAACACCTGGCGTGCAACAAAATCAACCCCAGACCGCATAAAATTTCAACAACTTAGAAACGAGACCAAAAAGCAACTCTATCTGATAAAAAACTACTATTGCCAACTCCAAAATAAACACCAAAACAACCCTCAAAAATTCTGGACAGGATTAAATAATCTACTCCACCCAGGTAAATCCTCTACCCCTACCCCAAAAACACTAAGTGACAAAACACCTGAAGACGTAGCAAATTCCTTTAACAATTTCTTTACTGATACTATACAATCCTTAGCTAACCAACTACCATCCACCAACTCCAGTAAAGTGGAAAACTTACAAAAGTCACAATCAACCTTCAAATTCCAACCTGTCCCTACTGCAAATATATGTTCCTTACTAAAGAAACTTAAGCCAACTACTCTCTCAGCAGACCTTCTCCCTGCTGAATACTTGCAAATAGCAGCAGATGTCATAGCATATCCTATCTCAATACTAATCAATAGAACCATAGCAGAATCCACTATCCCATCTATATGGAAAGTATCCCATGTCATACCCTCCATAAAGGAGGCCTATCAACTGAACTATCTAATTATAGGCCCATAGCTATACTGTCACCATTGGCCAAAATCATGGAGAAATGTATACACAAACAACTCCTTCACTACCTTACCATGAACAAATTACTAACGGATACACAACACGGTTTTAGACCCCACCATAGTACAACCACTGCACTTCTTTCTTTCACCGATACTATCAATCACTATCGAAATGACAAAAAATATCTTCAGCACTATTTCTTGACCTATGCAAGGCCTTCGATATGGTGAACCACCAGCTACTACATCAAACATTAGAAAATCTCAACCTAGACAAATTAGCTCTAGATTGGTTTCATGGGTATCTCTCTGATAGGAAACAAGCCGAACTTTGGCATTCCAAACTTTCCAACCTCCTACCTAATACCATAGGAGTACCCCAAGGATCCATATTGGGGCCTCTTCTGTTTACTATCTTCATAAATGACCTGTATAAAGCCATCCCTGAAGCATCCTGCATTCAATATGCAGATGACTCGACATTAGTCTGTGCTGATACTAACCCTGACAACCTATTATCCAAAACCCAAGCATGCTTTAGGACAGTAGAAAACTGGCTATTAGGACGTAAACTGATCCTTAATCCAAACAAAACCAAATTACTACTCTTCCAACCCAATCAAAAGTCCACACCTATATCATTTTCTATCCAATCCAAAATGGGACTGTCATCTCTCCAGACTCCTATACAAAACTATTAGGAGTATGCATAGATAACAGACTTAAATTTGATATCCATATTAATCAGACCATCAAAACCGTTAACAAAAAACTTGGGTCTTTATACCGGATCAAATCTTTTCTAACTCCAATAGCGAAAGTAACTATGGCCCGCTCACATCTCCTCTCTTCCCTCCTATATGCCTCCCCTATACTTACTAATCTCAAAAAAACAGAACTAAACAAACTAACACGCTGCTATAATCAAATTGCCAGATTTGCGACGGAAATGCCCTATAGAACACACCATTGTGTCAACCTAAGAAAATTAGGCTGGTTAGAATTCACCAACCTCCTACAGCAAACCCAGCTTATGGAAGCATTTAAAATCCTGAACCAACCGGACAAAACTCCAGCCCTGAATAACTTAATAAGACCTTATAACAATCTTAGTAGTTTGCGTTCCTCCAACAAGCTTCTAGTTAAAACAGTCAAAGCAAACAATGTAGGTGGGGATTCACTTTTTAGCAATGCTATTGGCAAAATATGGAACTCTCTCCTACTAGCCTTACTTAC
The DNA here is from genome assembly GCF_019279795.1 of Protopterus annectens. Lineage (NCBI taxonomy): Eukaryota > Metazoa > Chordata > Ceratodontiformes > Protopteridae > Protopterus > Protopterus annectens. Next base: position 1,680,460,604 of record NC_056744.1, on the reverse strand, counting down.
ACTTCCTCCCTATCTGTTTTCAAAAAAAGATTAAATCAACATCTAAAGTTAAATTGGCTTTGCCAGTGCTCAAGTCCTGACTAATCCTCTCTCATACAAGTATAGAAACTTCCCTAGTTTCAGCCCCTCGCTCACAGTTCTTTCTCTCTCCTCTTAACTGAAATGGATAGTTCTGGATGGAGTATCAGTATACCAGAAGCAGTATAAATAGTTATGTATCCTATAGAATGTTTAAGATCAATGTACTTTACTGTATGAAATCTCCTCTATAGCATTATTCTAGTATAGTAAATGAATTTGTTTTGTTTTGTTTTTGTACCATAGTTCTAGGCATTGTCTATTTTTTACCTCGATCTACTATATCTATGCATTATATTATTGTCACTGTGGAGCTTTTCTCCCCGGGCCTCCGCTGAAAATGGACATGTATCCAGTCGGACTTTCCCGGTCAACAAATGTAAAATAAAATAAAATAAAAATAAATAAAATAAAATAAAAAGCCATGGCCTCAAGATCCGTGCCAAAAAGTGCATTGTCATCCCCTTTTGTAAAAACTCTGTACCCATGAACTACCACACTACTTAACACTGAAAGTGTGATAAGAGACCTTGGGACACAGGTGGACAGTAGTCTCTCCTTTGATAATCACATTGCCACAGTGGTCAGGAAATCCTTCTATATGGCACACCTCATCACAAAGGGTTTCTCATCCAGAAAAAAAGAGGTAATTGTTCCCCTCTACTCATCACTCATTAGACCCATTATAGAGTACAACGCCCCTTTTGGTATGTACCTCACAAGACATCTACAACAACTGGAAAGGCCACAGAAATACCTCACAAAGAGGATTACTGGCCTCAAACAGATGCCCTGTGCAGACCGTCTCAAAAAACTCCAGCTTTACTCCGTTGCATATCGCCTACTCAGAGGCAATCTCTGCCTAACATACAAAGCTATGTCAAACCCAGAGCTGTTGGACATGCTCCACTTAAAGAAATCCCAATCCCTGTGAGCTACACGCTCTAGGGACCTAAACCTTGTCACCACAATAAACAGAACATGCTGGAGGGATAGATTCCTGTCCCAGAGACTTCCCATACTCTGGAACAGATTTTTCTCTCTATGTCAAACAGAGCTCCTCATTAGCACTCTTGAAGAAAAATCTTGATGATTGTATGGGAAATAGGAAATTCACCCCGGGGATCACTTCTGTGGCCCTGCTTGACAAGGGCACAGGAAAATAATTTTCTTGGGTGGCGAAAGCCAGGATACCTTTTTGGCTAGGCTTATATAGGCCCTAGGGCCAATAGCCTAGTACCTACCTATGAACCTGAAAGCTTTGCTGCATTTTACTTTGTTGAAATAAAGTTTACTTTTGGGTGCTTCCATAGTCCGAGGTTTTTTTTTTTTTTTTTTTTTTTTTTTTGCTAAGTACCTTTTGTCCAAGGACTTGGTTTACTGCAGTGCTGGTCCTTTTTTATAGTGCAGTGTGAGAAGTGTCATTTGTTGCATTTGCTGGATGTTTACTGGCTGCAGTATAAGAAGTGTCATTTGTTGTATTTAAACACTCTGTGGCTATTCTGAGGACAAATCATTAATTTATGGATGGATAAGAAGTAATCATTTCTTTATATACTGCAGTCATGACTTCATAAAGGAAGACTGCATCTGCAGGGTACTTGTACAAATAATGACATAAATTAATATTTGACATGGGCAATGCTGCTCTTTGACTTTTAAAATTCATAATATGTCTCTCTTTACAGTTCTGTTTTTTGCACATTAAGAGGCTCAATGACAGTATCCACTCAGAAGTGCTATAACCAATCTCTTGTGAATATGCCGTTAACAGGTGTCCAGCAAGGCTTGGTTCTGGGACCCCTACTGTTCGGCATATATTTCTCAGAAGTACAGGCAAACACAGGAGGACTATGTCCAACCAATTTCGCCGATGACTGCAAACAGGGAGCCATAATTGACTCTCCGGCTGACACGGACATCCTTCAAAAAGGCCTTACTGAGAGAGACACCTGGTGTCAAAGTCATGGCCTCAAGCTAAATGCCAAAAAATGCATAGTCATCCCATTTGGGAAAAACAAAACACACACGAATTACCACATAGGCGGCATCCCCCTTAATACAGAAGAGGTAATAAGAGATCTGGGGACCCAGGTATATAGTAATCTCTCCTTTGACATTTATATTGCCAAAGTAGTTAAGATATCCTTCTATGTGGCCCATCTAATTACTAAGGGGTTCACATCTAGAAATAAAGAGGTTATAGTGCCCCTCTACTCATCACTCATTAGAGCCATTATAGAGTACAATGCCCCATTTGGGATGTACCTCACAAGACACTTCCAACAGCTGGAAAGACCACAAAAGCACCTCACCAAGAGGATTACTGGCCTCAAACATATGTCCTATGCAGCCCGACTGAAAAAACTCCGGCTGTACTCAGTGGCATATTGCTTACTCAGAGGTGATCTCTGCCTGACTTACAAAACCATGTCCAACTCAGAATTGATGGACGTGCTCCACCTAAAGAAATCCAAGTCACTGCGAGTCATGCACTGTAGTGAGCTAAACCTCCCACAACAATAAATAGAACATGCTGGAGGGATAGATTCCTGTCACAGAGACTCCCCATGCTTTGGAACAAAATTCCTAACTACATTAGGCAGAACCCCTCACTAACACTCTTCAAGAGAAGCCTTGACGAGTGGATGGGTAACAGAAAATACACCCCTGGGATCACTTCATTGCCTCTGCTTGACAGAGGCTCAGTTAATTAATCAATGGGGCGGTGAAAGCCGACACACTTTGGCTAGGCTTAAAAATGCCCTCGGGCAGATAGCATAGTATCTACCTATGAACCTATGAACAGAATTATGCTTTCCTCTCATTAGGTTGTTGTGGCCAGGGTTTGCCCTTACTCAAGTTACAGTGACCTAGGAGCTCAATACAGCTTCATAGTTTCATAGGAAAGCACTAGGCTAATTGCCCTTGTGGGCCATTTTAAGTCTAACCAGTTTCTCTCTTCGTGCTTGAATTAACCTAACCTGTTAGGTGTTAGATTAGCCTTACCTATCCCATGATCAATAATTATATAATTTGATGTTGTCCATTTCATTCCTCCTCACTCTTGGGACTTTGGATCTGATCTTGGATCCAATTCGGCCACTTCTCAAGACTTATGAACCGAGCCTCAAGCTTCTCCCTCTCCCTTAATGCTTCACTTCTCCTCTAACCCCTCAGAGCTCATTTGCCACCTTCCAGGTCAGATGTGATTCTGATACCTCTTTGATGCCCGTACCCTGGCCCAGTAATGAAGGAGCCTCAATCCTCACCAGTAACACCAGAGAGGATGTCTCATATAAGAGAAAGGGATAATAAATACACACAGTAAAGTACAATTTCCCTTAAGTGCACACAGAGATCACAGTCCATCTGGGGCTGGTTGCCCCCTTGCTCCCAGGTCCCCAATAAGACTCCCCACTGGCACAGCTATAGGGTCCAGATCTCAGCCTAGCTGGCAAGCTAACCTCCAGTACCCTCTCTGTCCAACCAGTGCTTCGTGTCCCTCTCAATTAGCTGACACACACACACAATTTAAGATAAGTATTTATACAACTTCACAGACACTCCTGGGAAAGGCTGACACAGATTCTCCAGCTGTGCCCCTTTACACAGACTATACGGTAGTAATTACTGCCACCACCAATTAATAATTATCAGCTACCCAAAGGCCCTTAAAAGGGTGTCCAATTATTACTGTGCAATATTATTATCCAATTGGTAAGTGTGACTACACAGTCTTAAGGCTTATTAGAGTGGCTTTGTACAATAAACTCTATAAATATGCACTGTACTCTAAAAAGGGTTTAAAAATATTTAATAATAAATACTAAAAACACAAGACAGTACTACTACACCACAGTGCTATTCAAGAGTTCAGAGATCACACAGAAACTTAAAATAATTCCGTAGTACAGTTCTGACATAACAGAAAAACACTTAGTCTAATCTTTTCTAATTTCCTAGCTATTGCTACAAGAAAACATACTTTTAAAGTAACTTACTCACATAAGACAGAGGCAGTACTGATAAGTTGGATAGTCAGACAAAAAAAATCTCTGGTTCTCACTGTTTAAATTGAAAATGCAGTTCTGCTAAACATTATATCACCTTTTACACATTCCTGGTTCCCAGGCCACACAGAAACTGCTTTTACATTATTTTACACTTAGAGCAATAAAGGGCATTCCACATGTAAATTCTGGTCATTAACTTTAGCTTTAAAACAATAGAAATAATAGGCAGGAAGCCTTCTTCTAGCCAGACCGGAGCCGAATTGTAAAACATCAAAGGCAGTGATGAAATTATTTTAATTTCAAAGGACCAACAAGACATGCTTGACTTAGCTTTCTTTACAGTAGATGACAATGTTGCCACATTGTTTTAAATTCAACATTTCACATTTACAAATGATAGAATTATGTATCAAATTATATTTGGCTAGGCTGGCAGCCTTTTCCCATCTCTACCAAATCTTCACAGCCTCAAACAAAGATAAGTGATTTGTTTTCTAAATCTATTAGCTTCTGTTTTCTAATTTCTTTGCATAACTCTAACTAATGTTAGTGTTATCTGCTCTCATGTTTGTCCTCCCCTCCTATTAAGCTAGTTTTTCACTGGCATTAGGCTTTTTTCCCCTCCCCTTCCATGTGTCTTCAGCGACCATCGGTCATCTCCTTCTTCCTTTCCTTACTATCTGTTAAAAAAGAAAAAAAATTTCCAGTATCTTTGTTTTTGTAGTGTAGAATGATAGTTGAGAAGTTAATATTGTTAACTTTGTTAACTTCTTTTGGTGTGTGTGTGTGTGTGTGTGTGTGTGTGTGTGTGTGTGTGTGTGTGTGTGTGTGTGTGTGTGTGTGTGTGTGTGGTTAACCGTTAATGTGTTAATATGTCTGACAAACCTACAGGGTTTAAGTGGTGTGCCTCTTGTGGGCACAAGATTCTGAATTTGGATGCCCACAAGAGGTGCGTGTATTGTCTCAGGCCAGGGCATTTGGAAGCCTAGTGTGAGATTTGCATGGCCTTTAATCCCCACACCCTTGAAGACTGCAGAAACAAGCTGATTTTGAGAGGTCTATTACTGACCTCTGGAGCTCAAACTTCTGGTACGCCTTTTGCTTCCAAGGAGCTTAAGAAGCGTAACCCTCAGCATCCCAAGGGACTACGACTTCTGTACTTGAAAAAAGGCAAAAATTATCAGATCCAGCCTTTTTGAATCTGATAGATATCCATGCCTATTTGGATCTGAAAACTTGGAATCTGACAGAATTGGCACCTGCAAAGATCCAAGTACTATCGAATCCTCGACCTTCGGGTCAAGCGCCCCGTCGGATCCTTTAGACATCATTCGGATCAAGAATGCTCCATCTCAGGACAAATCCTCCTCTGGTCTGAAACATTCAGATCTAAGGTCCCAGAGCTATACTCCGCATCAAAGAAAGTCTCCTTCTCCAGCATTGACTGCTCGTACCAGCCCCTCCCCTGTCATGTCCACTCATTCATCATCCTCCTCAAGCTCTTCTTAACTGTCTCATTTAGACATGGACAGGATGATGTGGAGTTTTATCAAAGCTCAGATTCTGTTGGAATTTTGTCGTCTCTCTCCCATAGTGGATCAGTGAGAGCTCCAACTCCAGTACCTCAGTCTTCTCTTCTGATCTGACCTCCAGCTTTGGAACTACAGGATCCAGCTTTTTCGAGAAGGCCATCATCCATTGTCGGAGCTGAGAATTTCTCTTTCTATGACTCCATCAGTGTCCAAGACTAGCTCTGCACCAATGCCCTTTGAAAAGAGTGAGTCCTGGACCTGAGATGTCAGTGCCGACATCTTTAGGGTTGGTTTTAGCTCCAATGTTGTTGGATTTGTCCCTTCCCCTAGGGGCTTTGGCCCTCAACAGTTCCAGTCCGGTGCTCTCTTGAGGCAGTGAATCCAGGATGATTTCTTCCTTGTCGGCTTCAACTGTGAGGGAGGGAGAAGGAGCTTCCCTGTGTTAATCTGTCTTTCTGGTGGCAGAGAGGGCTTTCTCGAGAATGCGAGATGCAGCTCCTCAACCCCCGGACTCTACCCAATCTCCTCTGATCTGAGCTTTTGTACCCATTCATCCTGTCTGTAGTCAGCCCCTCCAGGAGAGCCTCCAGACCTATCCCCCTCAGGGGGTCCCCCTTCCTCCAATTCCTCCTCTGGGAATCCCATGGGAGAGATTAATTGGAAGAAATGGTGCATTTGGACTCCCCTTTAGAGTCCTAAACAGAAGACACTGACTTCAATGAAGGAGAAGTGTCCCCATGATCTCCACCTGATGACATCTCCTTCGGAAATATTTTGGAAATCCTGAAGCAAAACGGTGGATGGTCATCCCAACCCCCTTCTTCCGTGGAGTCAGTGTTTCTGGAGGCCTTCAAGACAGGCCCATTTACCCCCTGGGTGACCCCTCTGGCGGACAAATTTATTGATTTAAAATATAAACGACCAAAAACCAGGATCTTCCACAATAGATATTTAATCCAGCCTTTAGCGCCTCGGCAGTAGCCTTGCAAGGAGAATACATACAAAAAAAATGCTGCACATATTTATACAGTAGTATAAATCAATTAACCAATCATTCAAACAATTCAATAATTAACCAATTAGAACATTTCAGATACAAAATTCATATAAAAACTTTCCAATTACATTCTATATTGATGCCCCTAGGGTTTAAAATGCTGTATTTCAATATAAAAAGAGTTTCTTTATATAAAAGTTTTTTTCTTTACATTAATATTATACTGTGTATTAGGAATATGTTCCAAAACTGCTCCTAATAAGCCTTGTGGGTTACTATTGTGATGTTTTTTTGAAATGCATTGCAAGTGGACTCTCTGTTTTCTAATTTCTGATGTCTCTGATATATTCCTGAATCCTAGTTTTAAATGCTCTTTTACTTTCACCTATTTCATATAGAATGTAATTGGAAAATGTTTATATGTTTTTTTTTATCTGAAATGTTTTGATTGGTTAATTATTGAATTGTTTGAATTATTGATTTATTGGTTAATTGATTTATACTATTGTATAAATATATGCAGCATTTTTTTGTATGTATTCTCCTTGGAAGGCTACTTCTGAGGCACTAGAGGTTGGATTAAATATCTATTGTGGACGATCCTGGTTTTTGGTCGTTTATATTTTGGATTTTATCTTTTGTTTTTTATTTTATTTGTTGTGAAGTAAATTTATTGATTTAGTTGCCCACCCGGCATGGAAGGAGCCAGCTACTTTTTCATTGAGACCATTAAATTATTTGACACATTTGACATGTCTGTAGAGGGATCAGGTTAAGGAACTTAGCAATTCTCTGGCAGAGTCCTTGTTGGAAGAGGACATCAGGAAAATATCTCCGCAATTGGCCACTGTATCGTTTATTTCTAATTCCTTGATGAGGCTAATCTCTCATTCTGCAGAGGAAACCTCTTGAGCAGCCGGCACAGGCATAGCCCTTAGGAGACATGCCTGGATGAGGCTTTTTGCGTTTGCGGAACCCTTTAAGGCATCCTTCATTAACACCCCTTTTGATGGTTCCTCTTTGTTTGGACCATCAGTTAAGGAAACTCTTACACACAAGTGAGCAGGAGGGAAAGACTTTATCTGCCATAGGGATCAAATTTTCTTCCCCCCCAACAGACCTTTTTGAGGAACCAATGGAGTGGGAAGAAGATGTGGTTCTGAAAGTCCCATGGGGCTTTCCCGGAGTCTCAGGAAGAGTCCTCTTCTAGAGGCAGAGGAAGAGGATTTAATGGGAGGCACCACCCTAGAGGCAGTGGGGGTCTGCAGAACCAGGGATTCAGAGAACATTTCTCAGGCAGTGCTTCAGGAGAGCTGGTAGGGCCTGTCAGACTGTCTTACTCTGGATGCAGTTGGGGGCAGATTATCCTTGAACCCAGATGCTGAACAAATTTAACAAACAACACCTGAGTGCTAAACATTATTTTCAGAGGTTATTATATTCCCGCCTCCAAGCCCCAGGAGAAATGTCCCAGGTATTCCACCCACTCACTGGGAGAACGCCATTCTAGAGGTTCAGAAACTTATAAAAAAAGAGTCATCCTGAGGGTCCCAACTAAGCAACAAGGATGCACAACCCACTCATGGTTCTTTTTGGTGCGAAAGATGACAGTGGACCTGCGACCAGTCCTAAATCTAAGTAGTCTGACCTTGTTCATCAAGAAGTCGAAGTTCCGCATGGTTATGGTTCACTCCATACTGCCGTTACTACACAAGGATGATTGGATGTACTTTATAGAATCAAAATATCTAAAATAGACAGGCACTCCAGGAGACACTTGCGTTTCTGGCTAGGAGACAATCTTTACCAATTCAGAGCATGAGTATTTCTGATGCCATTTGACTTGCTGATATGCAGTAAATCCATCTGTATTAGGTCAGAGGATGCCTTGTATATATTGCAGATATGAGTCACCTCTTTGCAGTCTGTAAGATATGAAGTATAGTGACAGCACTTTGAGTCAGTCCATGTAGGATGTATTTTTTAAACCTCATATCTTTTAGTAAGGTATTTCTTGTGGGCATCCCAGATGTTGCAAGTGCATAGACAGATAAATGCCAAAGGGGGCATTATGCTCAATGATTGGTCTAATGCTGATTAAGTAAAAGGGAACAATGACAGCTCTAGATCTAGATATTGTCCCTTTGTTTGTAAGCTGTGCAGTATGGAAGGACTTTCTTACAATAGACAAATTGGTCAAATGTTAGGTCACTCTCCACACAAGTTCCCAAATCCTGAAATGGGTCAACTCTTAGGGGTATATTGTCAATATGGTAGTTCCCCAGGGCAGATGACTTCCCAAAGGATGCAGTAATGCATTTTTAGCACTAAGTTTCAGTCCATGTTTTTGGCACTATTTATTTGTCTGGGACAAACCTTCCTGCAGGATGGCGAGGTCCTTTGAGGATTCAGTGACTGCTCCTAGCTTGCAGTCATCTGTAAGTGCAGTCAGCTAGTGCCCTTTGCCATCTATTTCTGTAAAGAAAAAGCCAGCACCAAACAGCAGAGGTCCCAGCACTGAACTCTGGGGGACTCCACTGGTGACTGGTCTCTTTGTGGAAGTAACTTACCCTGTTTTGATCTCCTGTGTCCTATCTGTGGGGTAGCTGGCAAGTCAGAAGGTGATGTAGGGATTTGTTGCCAGTTTATTTAGCTACTATGCCTGAGTGGGAATTATGTCAAAAGCTTTAACCAAGTCAAGGAATGTGGCGTGTACCTCTTTACCACCATCCATTGCTGTGGTGACCTTATCAAAAAAGTCCATCAGGCTGAGTAAGCATGACCTGTCCTTGACAAATTCAAACTGAGATGGATCCATTGTTTGGAGGTTCCCTACATCCTGATTGATTTACTTCCATAATTAGCATTTTCATGACTTTGCGTATGAGGCTGGTCTATGGGTCTGTAATAGCCTATGTCTGTGGAAGGTTTTCCCTTAAGCAGGGGAATACGTGTAGATGTTCTTCATTTATTTGGTGTAAAACCTGTATGGAGGCTGAGGTTGAACAATTTTGGTAGGTTAAATCGTGCATCATGCTACAGAAGAGAGAGGGGGTAAAGTTAGAGCTGAATTTATTGGCTAGTAGGTTCACCTTATCTTCAGCCTCAGTGTAAGTATCATTATATTAAGTTCAAGGGATGTGGGGGCAAAGCTGCTAGCATGGGGTGCTTGCTGTTTACACACATACACACACACACACACACACACACACACACACACACACACACACACACACACACACACACACACACACACACACACACTCACACACGTGCGCGATTACCAAATTATTTATGGTTGACTATCATGATTCCTTTAAAAACATGTTAGGCATCTTCCTTTAGTAGTGATAGATTTGTCACTTAAAACTTTTATCTCTGAAAATAGCATATGTGTGCAGTATAGAAGTACTAATAACTGAATGTATTAGTAGAAAGTGAAACGTGGTGGTGGAGGTGGGGGTTGGGTGTCTGGCCTCTTTGAGTCAAGTTATATTCACATATTTCATCCTGATACATTTTACTTATTTGTAGCTTAATCAGTTTCCAGGTAGCTCACAACGAACAGAACATGATTAAGAGATATCTTACCTCTCGCCATCAGTTGATACTAGATTTTTTTCAGATCGTCATAAGTCTAGGCAAATATAAACATGATACCCAACTTATACAGGTGGTCAGTTAATATTATACAAGACATCATGTGCATAATCCTCATTGAAATAAACATAATACTCAACTTACAACGGTGCTCAGTTAATGTTGTACAGGAAATCATGTTTAAATAAACATAATACACAACTTAAACAGGTACTCAGTTAATGTTGTATAGAAAATAATTTATATATAATCCTCATTTAAATAAACACAATACACAACTTGCACAGGTGCTCAGTTAATGTTATACAGGAAATCACATTTAAATAAACATAAAATACACAATTTACGCAGGTTAATGTTATATAGAAAATCATGGATGCATGATCCTCATTTAAATAAACATACTGCCCAACTTGCACAGATGCTCAGTTAATGTTAAACAAGAAATCATGTGTGAGTTATCCTCATTTAAATCCTTCCTGGGCCTAAAGTAAGTGTAGTCATACAGGAACAAGAATCCTAGAACTTAAAAAAGTGATTATACTAGCAGTTTATGACAAAGATTTAAAATTAATTTACCAGCAAACCAAAGACAGAGTCTTCTGATTATAGAGGAATTATGTCTCATTCAGTACATATTGCTGTGCCTAAACTGCTCATGAAAATCATAGTATCTCAGGATAGTAGAAGTTGCAAGACAAGTAAGAGACCATCTTTGCCTTGCTCAGGATTGTCGAAGTTGTAAGATAAGTAGGAGACCACCTTTGCCTTGCTGATCAGCCTTAAGATGTAGCTTGTGGGGTGGTTTGTTTTATGAGTGCACAAGAAACCTTTGTCGCCTTTGTAGCTGCATAATATGCCTGGATAGGTACATGCCATTAAGGACTCCTGATATCTTGCACCTTTACTAGACAAAGAGCTATACAAACATGCAAACTAGGGTTTTAAATCTCTGCCAACATATAAATAAAATGTGGGGGGACATGTACATTATCAATGTTTACTCCATCTTTGTTACAAATTGCCTTCACATGTAAAACAGAATGATATTGTCACATCCTTCAAGATGAACCTTGATGACTCGATGGGCAAATGCAATTCCCCTGACTGTCCCGACTGGCTTTGCCATGCTGGTAGTGGGAGGTACAGCATGATTGTAGGTGTTAGCAAGAAGTAAATGGTCTGTAGACTTGCTTTGTAATGCCTATGATCATATGATTTGGAGATTGCTCAGTATTCACTCATTCATGTATTTATTTGTTTAATGATTCTCCTTGTTATAAATGAGGAGTCCAGTTTTATAACCAATATGCTTTTTTTTCTTTTAAATCCTGCTTGTTATAAATAGGGAGTTTGTTAATATAGCTGTTTAGCATTGTCGCCTCACAGCAAGAGGTTCTCCTGTTCGATTCTCGGCTGTAGCGCCTTCTGTGTGGAGTCTGCATGTCCTCCCCACTGTCAAATGACATTAAAGACATGCAGGTAGGTGCATGCTTGAATGGGTGTGCCTTCTATGAAGGTTGGGTTTCGGGCTGGCAACTCAACACTGTAAAAATCCACTGCCAATCTCATTTGTCTAGCATACAAATGTACACAGTATTGCAGCATTTTTGCCTGACTGTGCTTCTTGAGCATGGACATTTTACTCACTGCACTGTTTCAAGTGTACTAATGAAGATGGTGTTATTCCAAAAATATTCATGTTTTTCATGTTTTGTTTTTATGTTTTGCAAATATAATGATTTTAACAAGTGTTCCAGTGTTATTAAAGTATTTTCTCCCACAAAGTTAGCTTTCTACAAACTTGTTTGGGTATGTCTGTCCAGTCGTTTAGCAAGGTAAACCTACCAAACATACAACTGCATAAGGCAGATGACTTAAATACTTCTGATTTTATACACCTTTTAGTTTAACCTAGTTTATTAATAAAAGTGGGAAATGTGTCCATTGGAGCTATTTTTCAGTTACATGTTTTAAAACATTAAACAGATCCGGGTTCAGCTTTATTAAAAAACATCTTGCTAAAACAGTGTAATTGAATTTTATTCAAATGTAGTTGGCATTCTAGATTTAAGATCGCCAGCTTAAATGTTTTCAGGACAAAGGCAACAGGGGCGTGTGCCTAGGCACACAGCCTGCAGTAAAATCTTTGGAGAAGATTGTGGGTTATGCATGTAGAAGCATATGCTTAACTCATAGTGGCATCTTGCATACCAACCCTGTGACGTTTTGGACATGCTCAGGGCACATTAGGGCTTAACTACAAAACCATGTTCCAAAGTGCTTGAGTGGAAACTTCTACGCTTGGCATGCCTGACTGTCACTCAGTAGGCTGCAGGGTTCTCATTTCCATTAAATGAATGGGTTTGTAGAGCGGCCTTGATGGCAAGGCTTGATGGTCAAGGGAACAGTGGCTTCAAAGAAAAAATGGTTTTATGACAAAACACATTTAGTTCACATTAAACATGTTTGCTTTTGTCTGAAAATCATTTGGTATGTCATTTCTCTAAGATTCTTCATATGTAGTAGTTTTTGTTTTTTTTGTGTTTATTCATCACATATATGGTATTCTAGATTTTTAGACATTTGTAAGGTGGGACATTACATCAGTTTAATAACTTGGTGATGTTCAAGTCCTTTAGACTATCTATTTACCTGTCAAGTGGAAATTACTTAAATGTGTTATAAACAGCATGTTATGTGAATAATAATTTATGCTATCCCCTTTCAATCAAAAATTATTAGATTATTGATGCTGTAGTCTAAGGGCCTGGAAGCAGGTATAAATAATGCATTATTGAATTATTTATTCCACATCCCCCAAATACTGCAAATATTAACTGGTGTTTTATTTATTTTTTTTTTTTCATTAAGAGAAATATTTTAATGTTTATTACTTTCAGGAAGGCTTCTGTTATGATTCCATTATGTAAATTTCTGGCAAGACCAGTTATTGAATATATTTTGTTTACATATTATTCATCTAGCAATAAATAACATTTTGAGGATGCAAAGATATTTTACAGAACCTATCCAAGATGCACAAGGTCTTCCAAAAGACACAAATCGAAGTTAAAACCACGAGTAATCCAAAAAAGTGGAAGCTGACAAGTACAGCAAAAGCACGGACTGTTTATTTATAGTAAGCGCTTTCGGCTAAGGATATTCCTCAGCCTTCTTCAGACTAAGACAATAAAGTACACACAGCAACACTTTATATATAAAATGCATATACGAATAAAGACAATTAGAATAAATTAATTGTCTAAATTAATTAACTACCTAGCTAACTTCAAGCCAAGATTTCAAAGGGCTAGTACCTGGTAGTACTAAAATTCACGTATCTGTTAACAATTTTGCATTTTAAAAATAAATAATGTGTTTTTTACAACCATCTTATAAAAACATTTTGTAAAAAAATTAAAAATTAAGAAAAGAACCTAAATATACTACGGAACTCCTAGGAATATATAGTTATGCCCTGTATAACAAAGCTTTAACAGACATTGTTAGTCTAATACCAATGAATAAAACACTTATATACATAAATAAATAAATTAATGAATATAAATATGATAAAAAAGCTCATCTCCTTAGTGCTTTTAGTTTGAGAATGCATTTTATAGATGCATACTCATTTAAACCTGGGGGTAAATGTGCAAGTGTTCTAATCTGCTAAAATACCTCTTGTTCTTCCAGCCATAACTGCCATGGGCCACCCCTAATATGACTTTTAACCTGGTGAACGGCTGTAAAGAAAAAGGAATGCTCAGGATGTTCACAAATATGCCTTGCAAGTGCATTGGTTAAGTCCTTTCTCCCTATGGCATACAGATGTTCATAAATTATTTTCTTTAATGACCTTTCTGTTTTGCCACTGTAAAAGGAGGGACATTTCTTGCACAAGGCGACATACACTACCCCCTTAGTTTCACAGTTATATTTGACATTAATATGATAAATTTTACCATTAATGTTAGTTTTATTACCAGGTAAAATGTATTTACACTGGGGGCACATACCGCATTTAAACATGCCCACACCATTCACTCTAGTTTTAACTGTAGTCTTTTCAACGAGGTTCTTTAAATTCATCCCTCGTCTATATGTAAATGATGGATGTTGTCCCACTTCTTTAACCAACGCCTGATCTTCCAAGAGAATATTCCAAAATCCGTAGAATATGTAAAAAGAAAGTTAATAGGGGGCATATTAGTTGTGCTAACCTTATGTTTTACTTGTAATGTTCCCCCTTCCAAGAGGGGCCTAAAATGTCCTGTTTCTCTTTTGACATGTACTTCATTCATTATGTCTTTTATTAGAGTGTCTGGGTATCCTCTCTTGGAAAACATTTCGCTTAAATTTTCACATTCACTAATAAACTCCTGTTTTTCAGAGATCATTCTTGCTGCTCTGACAAACTGCCCTTTCACCACACTTCTCTTTTGGTGAAAGGGATGGCTACTAGAAAAAAGTGAGTTTTCTGTAAATCATAGATTTAAATTTGTTATTGATCCTGTCCTTACTTAATTTAACATCTAGAAAATTGATCTCATCTACCCCAACAGTATAGGTAAATTGGAGAAAGTTGGTCGTCCTTGAGATGCTGTAAATAAATTCAGGAACCTGATCTAGTTGCCCTTTCCATAAAAAACACATGTCATCTTGGTATCGAATATACCAAGTGACGTTTTGCTGGTACATCTCATTTTTGAACAACCATTGTCGTTCCCAGTATGCCAAAACACTATTTGCAAAACTGCACCCACAAGGAGACCCTATGGCTATCCCCATCTTTTGAAGGAAAAACTGATTTTTAAACACCAAAAAGTTGTTTGATAATACCAAATCCAAGAGAGTTTCTACCAGGTACATTTGGTCATTAGTTGCCTTTTTAAGCAGCATAAAATTTTTTGTCCACTCTATTCCCAACTGATGAGGGATTACCGTGTACAAATCTTTTACATCCACAACTAGAAAAATAAAACTAGGATCATACTCGATTTTGTTAATATGTTCCAAAAAGCCCCAGGAATCTTTACAAATTTGTACCTCATCCATTAGTAAGGGTTTAAGAATACCATCAACAAATTTTGCACACGCATAAGTTATAGATCCCCTTCCATCCACAATTGGTCTGAAAGGGGGATCAATCAAGTCCTTGTGGATTTTCGGGGTGCCAAACAAAGTTGGAATTCTAGGGGCCGGCATAGTCAAATAGTGAAAAGTCTCATAATCAATGCTACCTTCCAGGAACAAATCATCTAACACTCCTCTAATTTTTCTATATGCTGAGTGTACTTCATTAAGACATGACTTCAAATAAGTTCCTGATTGTAGGTGTTCAAACATCTTTCTATCATAAAAATATTCATCCATGAAAACAAGACCCCCTCCCTTATCGGGTATCATAACCCTTATTTTCCATTCATTAAGGAGGGAAATAAAGTCTAACTCATTCTTAGAAACATTACTTTTTGTTAATCTAGGAGACACATGTGAATTCAACATTGTCCTTAAGTCTATCTCACATAATTTTTTAAAAATACTTAAGACTTCATGTAATGGGGGATTAAAGACACTCGATACTTTATAGGTGTTAAGTAGTGTAGGTGTATTACCTAAGCTAAAGGCAAGATTTAATTTACGCACAAATAACTTCAGGTCTATAATTGTGTTAGCAAGTTTACATTTTTTGTCAGGAACAAAAGAAAGTCCTTTAGAAAAAAAGTCTATTAATGCTTGTTCAACCGTTAACACCATATAATTATAGATCTTAAAGTCCCCTTGTTTACTTGTAAGAACTTTGGGTCTCCTTATATCAATAGGAGTCATCTCCTGCGTTGGTTCCCTCTTTTCCTCCTCTGTGTTCGCCCCCTGTTGTTCGTAGTATTGTTGTTGTTCGGCCTGTGATTCGACCTGTTCCTGACCCTGGAAAACCCCTGGTTGTTTTCATCTTCATTAGGGGATTGGTCAATTTGGTTTTGATTGTTAAAATGTACATTATTAACATTTGTATTGTTAACATGGCTCCTGATACGTTCACTCCTGCGAACAGGCACCTGCTCTTGATTAAAAGAATCCTCTTGAGCAACAAGAGGAGGATCAATAGAAGCCTCGCTATTCCCCCAATGTCCAGTTTGTCCTAAAGGAGGAAGGGGGTAAGCCTTTTTGTTACCATAGTCTTTAATGTCCCTATCAATTTTACGTTTCTTGTTCAAAAGCAACTTAGAGATGGAGGCTTCAATGCTGGACAAGATTCTTAAATAATCATACTTGTATCTAATAAAGTCAGAGTGCTGTTGCAAAAAAGACTCAAGTTGTATCAGGTCTTCCTGCAAACTGTTAATTTCAGAACTAGAATAATTTATTAATGAAGATAAGAATTCCAAGCCCTGTTTATCAAATAGGGCCAACAGTTTCTGGTGATATACTGAATTGTTGACTAGACCAGCAGGATATCACCATTGGCGCAAACCCTTGGGAATTATTTTCTTACTGATACACTCTATAGAGGAATAGAAAATAGAGTGGACAAAAAAATTTATGCTGCTTAAAAAGGAAACTAATGACCAAATGTACCTGGTAGAAACTCTCTTGGATTTGGTATTATCAAACAACTTTTTGGTGTTTAAAGATCAGTTTTTCCTTCAAAAGATGGGGATAGCCATGGGGTCTCCTTGTGGGTGCAGTTTTGCAAATAGTGTTTTGGCATACTGGGAACGACAATGGTTGTTCAAAAATGAGATGTACCAGCAAAACGTCACTTGGTATATTCGATACCAAGATGACACATGTTTTTTATGCAAAGGGCAACTAGATCAGGTTCCTGAATTTATTGACAGCATCTCAAGGACGACCAACTTTCTCCAATTTACCTATACTGTTGGTGTAGATGAGATCAATTTTCTAGATGTTAAATTAAGTAAGGACAGGATCAATAACAAATTTAAATCTATGATTTACAGAAAACCCACTTATTCAAACTCTTATCTCCATTTTTCTAGTAGCCATCCCTTTCACCAGAAGAGAAGTGTGGTGAAAGGGCAGTTTGTCAGAGCGGCAAGAATGATCTCTGAAAAACAGGAGTTTATTAGTGAATGTGAAAATTTAAGCGAAATGTTTTCCAAGAGAGGATACCCAGACACTCTAATAAAAGACATAATGAATGAAGTACAGGTCAAAAGAGAAACAGGACATTTTAGGCCCCTCTTGGAAGGGGGAACATTACAAGTAAAACATAAGGTTAACACAAGTAATATGCCCCCTATTAACTTTCTTTTTACATATTGTATGGCTTTTGATATTATTAGGGGCATCATTTCTAAGAACTGGAATATTCTCTTGGAAGATCAGGCGTTGGTTAAAGTAGTGAGACAACATCCATCATTTACATATAGACGAGGGATGAATTTAAAGAACCTTGTTGAAAAGACTACAGTTAAAACTAGAGTGAATGGTGTGGGCATGTTTAAATGCGGTATGTGCCCCCAGTGTAAATACATTTTACCTGGTAATAAAACTAACATTAATGGTAAAATTTATCATATTAATGTCAAATATAACTGTGAAACTAAGGGGGTAGTGTATGTCGCCTTGTGCAAGAAATGTCCATCCTTTTATATTGGCAAAACAGAGAGGTCATTAAAGAAAAGAATTTATGAACATCTCTATGCCATAAGGAGAAAGGACTTAACCAATGCACTTGCAAGGCATATTTGTGAACATCCTGAGCATTCCTTTTTCTTTACAGCCATTCACCAGGTTAAAAGTCATATTAGGGGTGGCCCATGGCAGTTATGGCTGGAAGAACAAGAGGTATTTTGGCAGATTAGAACACTTGCACATTTACCCCCAGGTTTAAATGAGTATGCATCTATAAAATGCATTCTCAAACTAAAAGCACTAAGGAGATGAGCTTTTTTATCATATTTATATTCATTAATTTATTTATTTATGTATATAAGTGTTTTATTCATTGGTATTAGACTAACAATGTCTGTTAAAGCTTTGTTATACAGGGCATAACTATATATTCCTAGGAGTTCCGTAGTATATTTAGGTTCTTTTCTTAATTTTTAATTTTTTTACAAAACGTTTTTATAAGATGGTTGTAAAAAACACATTATTTATTTTTAAAATGCAAAATTGTTAACAGATACGTGAATTTTAGTACTACCAGGTACTAGCCCTTTGAAATCTTGGCTTGAAGTTAGCTAGGTAGTTAATTAATTTAGACAATTAATTTATTCTAATTGTCTTTATTCGTATATGCATTTTATATATAAAGTGTTGCTGTGTGTACTTTATTGTCTTAGTCTGAAGAAGGCTGAGGAATATCCTTAGCCGAAGTGCTTACTATAAATAAACAGTCCGTGCTTTTGCTGTACTTGTCCCCTTCCACTTTTTAGGATTACTTGCACAAGGTCTTCCTTATTGCACTAGGCTGGAGCACTTACAATGTGGTATTCTGTGTAATGTAGATGCTGAAGGGAGTTATATTAAACACTTGTCAGATTATCAGTGATGCCCAGATCTGCCATGTTATGGTCTTATTTTAAATGTCTACAGTAGGCATAGGCGAACTAGGTGGCTGCCTAGGGCGCTGCTGTAACAGGGGCACTTTTCCAGTAATCTGGATGGTGTAGGTATACCTGGATGGGGTGCACCAAGTGGAGTGGTGTGGGGTGCTGTGGGAGCCCTTTTGCCTAGTGCACTAGTTGACCAAAGGCTGGTCCTGACAGTAAGAACTAGCAAGTGTGGCAAATTTCTAAAATTAGAATTAACCCAAAACTCAGCTAGAAGCATTTTTGTCATTCTTCGGTTGCTGAGGTTTGGAGTATGTTCCTACTTTCATTTTGATCGTCATTATTTCTCATAGCCAGAAAAACAATTGTGGTAACTTGGTTGGTGACCTGAAGTTTAGGCTACATTTTTCTTGAAGGCCTACAGGTGGAGCTGTGAGCTTCAGAAGTTTCCATATTGTAACACTGTAACAATGTAAAGTTGAAGCTGTGCTGTGGTTGGTATAGCGCTCTTCCCAACTTGGAGCTTATTGCATTAGAACTTTTCTCGTTATCTGTTTCAGCTGACTTCCAGAACCGACTACACAACTGCATTAGAAGAGGACTCTCATTCAAGAGTTTTGCAATAAGAACAAAATAAAATAAATGTATTCATTTCTGGTTGTGCTTGAGTTTATTCCACTTTTTATTTATGTGAATAAAGTTTCAAGCAGTATTAATAATATTGTAAATGATAAAAGTATCTTCCACTTTCTTCTTTTTTTTATTTGATGCTCCCTGAAAAGTGATTGTTAGGTAATATGTAATTTCAGTTTAACAAGCATCACAGTTATGAATAGACAGAAATAAACCTTCAGGTCCCCAAGTGTGTGTGTGTGTGTGTGTGTGTGTGTGTGTGTGTGTGTGTGTGTGTGTGTGTGTGTGTGTTTCTGTGTTGTATGTGTTCAGCAAGACAGCCCAACCGACAGCAGCTGTTTACAGACTAAATAAGACAGGTTTTCATGAAATACTCCATTACTTCTATTCTCCTGTACTCAGACTGCTACGATGTAGGGAAAGTCAAGAGCAGTTATTCCTTGCATTAGTGTTCTATATTAAAAGTAACAGTGTAACAGCTGAGACAGGATTGCAGCCTTCTTGCTACATTGTTCTCAGAGGCAGTAACAGAGACTAAAGTTTACAGTCAGTCCAGCATAAACAGTACTAACTAAACTTTTTGGAGTTCATAATACATGTTAGATGATCGTTTAAGAAAGGCATACATATTGTGACACAAGCATGAAACTAACTGACCATTTACTTGTAATAAGAATTCCCAGTATGAGATTTATATTTTCAAGAAAGCAGTGCAGACATTAACTATGTATCACACACAGCTAAGAATGTTGCCCAAGGGTAGTTTCTTGCAAAAGGGAACCTGTAAAATCACAGACTTAATTTTCACTGAATGCCTTTTGGTCGAAGTGTAATGAATGAAGCCACTTTTAGCAATCAGTGAGGTTGTACTTTTCCCCATTGCTGTGTGACCTTGAAGTTGGTATGACTAAGTGGCATAAGTTAATGGTCTCCACCATATGTATATATATATATATATATATATATATATATATATATATATATATATATATATATACACACACACACACACACATATACGTGTGTGTGTGGGGGGTGCAAGATTTTTTTACCCTTGCAAAAACAGCTTTTCTTTTCTGTTTGCTGAAAGTGTTTTTGGCTGAACCACACTTGGGGTAAATGCATTTATTGGCTCATCTTGGTTCCCTTCCAGACTACAGATAATGTAACTGCAGTTCAAATAACTTAAAGCTTTGCATCAGTGAAACATGTTTAGTGAACCAGAGCTTAATCTTCAAAACTTGTTAAACTGTGTCTGAACTTCAGAAACTTCAGCACTGTAAGACAGAGAAACAAAATTACAGCAGGCCAGTGGCAGCTGGTGACTTCAAATCAAAGGGGGGGGGGGTGTGCAGGAGACAGCTGAATGGGTGGGGCCATTGGGAAGGGGGTGGCCAACTAGAAATGGGCAGGGCTGTGCTCTAAACCATAACAGCTGGAACTTTAAATACACTGCCCTGGCTTCCAAACTGTCATTACAGAGTCCAATCAAGACAGAATGAAGTGTAGAAGGAAAAAAATATTTCAATGCATTGGCTACATGACAGCTTACTTAATATCTAGATGGAAACAAAAAGGTTGTGAGGCATGAAAAAATAAATTACTTTTTAAATATGTTACTGGAATGCCAGTCAAAATCAAGTATAAAAAAAACAAGCAGCACTCAACTCAAACCACTACTCATTGCACTGTAGTTCTAATTATAATTTATATTCAGCTTTATAAAAGTACCAAGTAACATACTGAAAGTAGCAATCTCTGTGATACCCCCACTTGTAAAAATATTTCTTATCCAAAAAAGACCTGCTGCCTGACAACTATCTACTTGTTTCATGAGGAAAACATGATCAAAGTAAAAAATGAACAGCAAACAAGAAACAAGCTCAAGATAAATTGCTTAAAGGATTACTGCACAGGTTGTGGACTACACATGATAGAATGTACAGGTAAAGCCTGCAAAGATGACTGCAAGTCTCCAACAAATGTAATGAGCTTCTGAAAATACTGTAATCCTGTCCTTTATTACAAATACTGACATATGCATTTCAATACCTAAGCCGTATACGTTATCTAGTTATGTAAATATTCTCTGCATGGCAACAACAAAAAGGCTTTCAATGCTGGTAATTCTTTAACAGTACGCTTATTAAAGCTTACTTGCATCTTACAATCTCAGACAAGCTTACCTGATGGTCATTACAGCATTGCTACTTAAACATAGAGCAACAGGGCACTGCAACAGCATGCATTTTCTGAATAATAAGAAGCATAAATCAACAGTATAAAAATATGACAGAAAACCAGAACATTCTGCAAAATCAAGGACAGATGAAAAGCCACTGTCATACTTGTGTCTGCCTTGGATGGGGGAATACTCTGCACACTTACACTGCATAAGTTCTCCTTGCCTTGCTTGGACAAATCCAGAGTCACTACCTGGGAGAGTGGAGTGCAACAAGTATGTTACAATTTGAAATGTCTTTGTCTGACGGTGATGGCTCTGACACATTTGTCATACCTCTCAACCTCAAAGCAAGAAATCTAGACAAAGCCATACATAGAATTGGGACAAAGGCCCAAAATAAGGACAATTTTTAAATATTGCTCTTTTAAACCTGGAAAGATAATAGAAAAGTAGTAGGTCTTGCATTAGTATGGATTTTCTGAAGGTTATGAAATATAAAACTCAAATGTCTGTCATTATTTTCTAACTTCAGTTTTTAATGATTTGCTACTAATTTGCTGGAAACTACAGTTTTATGAAAAACGGACCAAAAATGTGATGCAAAAATATAAAATTGCCACACACTACAGCTGGGAACCTGTCAAAGAAGGGAAACTTTTTTAATAATAGTACTGTTAACTCGAGCAACTGACAAAATAAGAGAATCTTCATGCATTTCTGAGCTAAAAGTAATCTATAACTCTGATCATTACAGTTATTTATAATTGTAAACCCTCCACGTTTTCTTCCAAAATTGCCATTTTGTGGAGGGATTATTAGAGAGAGAGCAACATTTTGAACCAAAATCGGGGACAGTTGAGAGGTTTGGATATTCCTAATTGTAGAAAGCGATTTATTTGCACATACCTCTCAACCTCTTAATGCAGGAAATGTGGACAAGGCCAAATATATTGGGGGAACATATAAATAGTACCAAAAATTACTCTTGTATAAACTTAGTTGATAGACTAACAGGTCTTGCTTTAGCATGCATTTTTCTGAAGGTTATGAAGTCTGAAACTCAATGTCTGTCATTATTTAGTGACTTCATTCTTAAATGATTTGCCAGAAAACCACAAATTCTATGAGGAACAAAACAAAAATAAGAAACAAAAATCTATTAATTCTGCACAAATCTGGACAGTTGAGAGGTATAGTTCAGCTGGGGCTGTCTTTGAGTGTGCCACCCTTGCCCCCTCACAAAATCATGTTCGAATGGAGCCTCCCCCCTGCAGCCATTCCAATGTCCCATTACCTGGCTATTTTTCCCCATTTACCATAAACACTGTAATGTGCATGCTGCTTTACTTCTGCAATGATTTGGATTTCATTTGAAAGTTTTATTTTGCATTTTACAGCACAAACACTAATAGACATCTGCTAAACAAAGCAATGCAGTCTCACAATGAAAATAGACTTATTAAAACTTCTCCGCCCTTTAAACTCACATTAATTGAAACAGCATTGAAACCCACTTTCAAAGAAAATACATTTTGCCAGTGGCAGAAAAATTTTAGGCTGTTTTTCAAATCATAGGCCTCTTGCTCATGAAGCATACATGTGTTCTTTTATACACCTTCCTGATTTTATTAAATTATATTCCTTGTATAATACAGTACAGTTGTTAGAGGGTGTTTTAAAATTTTTGAACACTTTTCCAGTAAACAAAAAAACAAAATGCATGCACTAATAATGACAAAACTGCCCAATTCAGAACATTTCCATCATAAAAGTCTACTCATACTTCCACAGTCCACCAGTGTCAGTAAATATGCACAATCTCTGAAGAAGTAAAAGTCATCTAAATAATTCCACATTAAAGAGATCTGTAACTAATGAAGAGGTTGCTGCTAGCAAACAACTTTATATTTCATTGTTTCATCTACAAATAAAGTGCCTGTTGCCCTTGTGGAATAAATTGCCTATGTTATATTAAAAAAAAAAATAAGCTAGTAATATTACAATAGGGAGTGGATGGCAAACTGATCACAGGTTCATAGTTACTAGGTATCTTCACCAAAATGACTGCAGCATCCACCCCCTTTACAACACAGTACAGTATCAGCAATGCATCTACATACTGTGGGAGTAGAACCCACAGCCTTCTGCATCAAAAGCAAGTACACTATCTGTTGTGTTGTTAACAATGCAAGCAGACTCAGCATAAGCAGCACTAAACTTCTTTTTTCCTGCAGCCCTCAGCTCCTTGTAACATGTACTTGACACTCAGCTGTGTCTCTCAAGTTTGCAGCACAAGAAATCTGGAGAAAGCCAACATGTATGGGGGGGGGGCAAAAGCCCAAAAAACAGGGACACATTGTAAATATTGGTTATATTATCTTGGAAATTTGCTAGAATAAAATGCTTTGTTACCACTATACATTTCATTGCCAAGCCTTGAACCCAGGACCATGTGCAAAACAGTCAGAGCAACATAACATTATGCCAAATCAGCTGTTTTGTGAAAGAGAGGAAGACTGAAACTTAAATGGCTACCATTTAGTGAGTTCATTTCTCACAATAGCTGTCAACCCATTAGCACAAAACACAGAGACAAATCCAGTAATGGGGGAATATAGTCCCCAAACATATTCAGTGAATTCATTTCTCACCATAGCTCTCAACCTTAGTACAAAAAACCTGGACAAAGCCAATAATGGAGGAATACAGTCCCAAAAATAGGGACATATTTCAAATATTCATCTTATAAACTTAGAAAATTGCCAGAATAAAAGGTTTTGTGTTACCGTGTACTTTCTTAAGAATACGAAGTCTGAAATTCAAATGCCTCTCAATTTTATTTATTTAACATTTGTCATCCAGGAAAGTCTGACTTGGAACAAAAGTAAATTTTCAGCAGACGCCCAGGGAGAAACACTCCAGACACATGACTTTCTAACATGGGAGGACACCAGAGCACCCAGAGGAAATCCACACAAACACAGGGAGGACATGCAGACTCCACACAGAAGACACTCCAGCCAAGAATCAAACCAGAGATCCTCTAGCTGTAAGGCAACAATGCTACCACTGCACCATCAACTAGTTAATGAATTAAAAATCGAGAAACAACAGATTTTATAAGGAACAGAAAAGAACAAAAATATAAGGCAAAAATCTGCAAAATGTTCACAAATGGTGGTGGGTAGGGCATTCAGGCTGGTGCTACCTGTACCAAAGGTGTAGGGTTCAAGCCTGAGGTATTCTCTAACCACCACCAGGTATCCTAAGTTCTCTCTAGTCACCAGTATAAATCAGCTGGGGCATTTCACACACACACACACACACACACACACACACACACACACACACACACACACTCACACACACTGTCTCCACTTCTAAAACAATATCCGTGAAGTCCATTTACACTCACACACAAAGTACCTGCTTCCAGTATCCATGAAGTCCAAGTCCCTCCCGCTTCTAGCAGCAGTTCAGTAACACATAGTTTGCTATGGTATGTTCAATAGTACCTGTTTCCCATCCACACTTCTAAAAGAGTATCCTTGAAGTGAAGTCCCTCCCGCTTCTAGCAGCAGTTCAGTAGTACAAGTCCCCAGCAGTTCTTGGCACCAGAATGCGTTCATGCACAGTTCCAGTTTCTCGGCTCTCCTTCCTTCCTGTTTCTCGGTGCTCATTTCAAGACTGCAGACCTTGCAGTAAGATCCCCTCCATCTATGTGGATGTAACCACATAGACTTCAGGGGCATCTGCAGACTGCTGCCTTCTTCCTGAATCTGGACTGGTTAAACAGCAGTCTGGATTCAAGTTTCTAAGCATGTGATTTTGTCATTTTGGTTTACAGCTGGGGGGGAGGCTGCAGTCCTGCAGTCCAATATCACGAGCCACCACTGCAGCAGGCAGATGATAGTTTTCAATATCTTAAATGCCAAAAGACAAATTGTAAATCTCAGTATGAGTTTCTACATAGAAAACAGGAAGCTAAGCTGTAGAAGCTGTGGATGGTAGATACCCACATAAACTGACTATGCAGCATAATGCAAGAGCTGTTTAGTATGTGACATTTATTTTGCAAAATGTTGAAAAACAAACAAGACAGTAATACCCCTGAAAAGTGCATATCCAACAAGTACAAAAAAGTTATTCACTTGCACCAGGCACAACAGCCTCCGAAGCACTCTTTCACTAGCGAAAAGTCATGCAGTTGTGTGAATACTGCACAGATTTTAGTAGACAAGTCACAACCAATAATCTCTGTGAAGATTCAAAAATATGCTGAGAGCAGCATTGATAGACTTAAGGATAACAGTTTAGCCAAATTGAAGCCAAAGCTAGTGGTATAACCTAGATCTGAAAGAGGGAGTGAGAAAGACAGCGTTCCTCTATTAGTATTTGTTTGTCACTAAGTAGAGTTTTCCCATTCAATATAGCTGCCCATTCAAAACCAGCTATTAGTGAAGTGCTTGTGGTAGGAAGGAATAGGAATCTGTATTTAGATACAGCACAATAACACAACTGGACAGTCAAAGTTTTAAACACAATCATTTGTACCTCCAGTAGCAGTACTCATTGAAGAGCTACAGAAACAGTATGCTGATTTCTTTCAAAACCTTGAGAAATTCCAAGCTTTCAAATGAAAGTGTACAGAGATTGCAATACAAGTCATGTTTGTCAACTATGCAGAAGAGTTGTTTTACATGTTTAGGTTAAAGTAGAAGCCGAACAAATGTGAAGAAGCCGACATAGCGAGGGAAAGCTAGGTGACCAGTACCTTAGTCATTCCCACAATGACAGAATCCTGATAACATTTTTAAGTGTGTGTACAGGAAACAAGTCAGCATTAGTATTTGCAAGATACAGATGTAATACACCAGTAGTTGATACCAGGGCCTCAGATATGAGTGTCACCACTGTATGCAACCAGTATTTCATAAAGCAGGCTGTTATCTGTTTCAACTGCTCCTCAGCAGCAGAAATATATATCCATCTTGACCATGCACGTGACTCTCAGATTGTACAAAAGGCTTGGTCTTTGGACAAGCTCTGCCACTACTGTGCTGCAAAATGGCACTTAGTAACTTCTAACATCCCTTGCAGGACTTGCTGTGTTCAGTGAGTACATAGTAGGTATCAAAACATAACAGTTCATGACAGTCAATGAGAGGTTAAGCAAAGTAAAAGTTCTTTAGGTTTATCTTTTCATGCCAGGGTATGTTACCAGATCTTGGGGCAGTAACTGCAATATATCAAACTCTACCACCTAAACACCAAACATCCCTCATAAATTTATCAGAAATTTTCAATCATTGTGCTGGATTTATGTCAAACTTAGAACTGACACAGAACTATTACCCACCTGACTAGAAAGTTGGTATCATGGACCTGGACAGAGCCACATAAACAAGCACTTGAAAATTAATGAAAAATGTTTAACACTGCAAAAACAGTTGCTTATTGTGACCCTGAGAAAATAATACAGTTGCTAGATGATGCCTCTCTAGTTGTTTTTTGCAGTCCAGTCACCAAGACATGATGACCAGCATGGAACTATTGCTTATGTCAGCAGATCATTGACTGATGTTGAACAGTTATTCAGTTATAGAGAATGAAGCTTTGGTAGCTGTTGTGAACAGTTTTATTTGTATTTATATCAGCATTCATTTTTACTGCCATCACAGATCATATACCACATGTAATTATATGGAATAACTAAGTCAACCTACTGAAACAGAAACATTAGGTTTAAGGCTTTAACTGCACTAATTCAACATTTTACATAAAAAGGATAAGGAAATATATGCAGATTGTGTTAGATACCCATTAACTAACGTGTGATGCCTGTGCCCTGTCCCAGCAATCAAAGAGCGTCAATCCTCACCACTAACACCAGAGAGGGCGTCTCATATATGAGGAAGGGATAACAAATACACACAGCAAAGTGCAATTTCCCTTAAGAGCACACAGAAATCACAGTCCATCTGGGGCTGGTCACTCTCTTGCTCTCCAGGTCCCCAATAAGACTCCCCACTGGCACAGCTATAGGGTCCAGATCTCAGCCAGCTGGGCAAGCTAAAATCTCCAGCACCCTGTCTGTCCAGCCAGTGCTTCATGTCCCTGCCCAAGTAGCTGACACGCACACACTTTAAGATAAGTTTATACAACCACACATACACTCCTGGGAAAGGCTGGCACAGGTACTCCAGCTGTGCCCCTTTTACCCAGACTATACGGTAGTAATCCTGCCACCACCCAGCTAATATTTATCAGCTACTCAAAGGCCCTTAAACGGGTGTCCAATTATTGCTGTGCAATATTAATATCCAATTGGTAGTATCGCCCAGGGCTAAAGCTATTAGAGTGGCCTTGTACATTTTTACCAAAGGCATGCAAGTACTCTTAAGAGCTTAAATTATCTCTACACAAACCAGCCACAGTTAAAAGGTTTAAAAATATTTAATAATAAATAATTAAAACCAAAAGACAATACTTTCTACTAAACAGTGCTAGTCAAGAGTTCAGAGATCACACAGAAATACTTAAAATAATTAAGTAGTACAGTTCTGACATCACAGAAAAACACTTAGTCTAATATTTCAAGTTTCTAGCTATCTCTAAAAGAAAACACAAGTCTAAGATAACTTACATGTGAGCAAGAGGCAGTGTTGTGAGTTGGATGATCAAGACAAAAATGCTTAATGCCTTCTGATTCTCTCTGTTTAAATTGCTATTGCAGTTCTGATAAACATTACATCATCTTTTACACTTTCCTAGTGGTCCCTGGCTGACAGATAAACTGCATTTATATTCTTAACACCTCCCTTTTGTTATCTTGCAACTGGTCAGGAAACAGAGCAATAAAATACATTTGCATGTTTAATTCTAGCAATTTAACTCTTGGTTAAAACAATAGAATTTCTTCAGCTAGACTTTTTGGCACCACTGTCCACTTCAAAGGGTCACCACATGCTTTACTTTGGTCAGTAGAGTGCACTGTTGGCACATTTATTTCCACTTCCACATGTAACAGTATTTCTTTACATTTAAGACAAGCCTGTAGTTTACATTCATATTTACAAATGATAGAATTATCTGCACAATTCTGTCTTTCTAGGCTGGCAGCCTTCCTATAACATATTCTAGAACACAGCAGGCAGTAAAAATTGCTGAGGCATATGTCAACTTCATATCAAGTCATTATATCAATAGATGTTAAGTTGTCAATCTCGCCTTCATTCTTGCTGGATGGGTTCGGAACCGATCCTCGGCTCCGACTCAGCACTTGCTTTAGCTTGAGAACTCCTTTTACCAGCTCGAGGCAACCCTATATCCCCCCTTTGACGGTTCGGCTTTGTTCGGACCTCAGGTGAAGGAAACCTTGACCAGGTGTGAGCAAGACGGCAAAACTCTTTCTGCCATAGGAGTCCATTTTTCCACCCCTTCTAGACCCTATCCCAAGGGCCAGAAAGGAGGAAAGATGTGGTTCCGTAAAGCCCAAGGAGCAGCGCCGGACACGCATGGTCAGTTTACCCCCAGAGGCAGAGGGGGTAACAATAATAGACGCCGCCCTAGAGGCAGGGGGGGTCCTCAGAATCAGGGCAACAGGGAGTCTCTTCCTGAGAAGCCCTTTCAGCATCCCTGAGGTGTTGCCCGACTGTCCACCCTTGGAGGCAGTCGGGGGAAGGATATCACTGTACCCAGTAGCCTGGTGTTCCCTTTCACAAGATATGTGGGTACAGTCGATCATATCCGAGGGTTACAAAATCCCCTTCGAAAGGTATCCCGTACCTCACCAATCCCTTCCAGATATCTCACCCGGTCAAAGGGATTTGGCAAATCAGGAGGTTTCAAAGCTCCTAGAAAAAAGAGCCGTCCAGACTGTTCCAGCAGACCAAGTAGGATCCGGCGTCTACTCGAGATTCTTTTTGGTCCCCAAAAGGACGGGAGATTGGAGACCTATTTTAGACCTGAGCAATCTAAACAGATTTGTCAAGAAGGCAAGATTCCGGATGGTCACGCTTCAGTCCATTCTGCCCTTTCTGGGCAAGGACAACTGGATGTGCTCGATAGACCTTCAGGACGCGTACTATCACATAAAGATACACAGGCGCTCCAGGAGGTTTCTCCGCTTTCAGCTAGGGACCAGTCATTATCAATTCAGAGCCCTGCCCTTTGGCCTCACTTCAGCCCCCAGAGTGTTTACCAAATGCATGGCAGTGGTCACAGCTCATCTGAGACGTCAAGGATTCCAGATGTTTCCTTATTTAGACGACTGGCTCCTCTCCGCCACCACCAAGCATCAGCTTCTTCAGAGCAGAGACTACACTCTGCAGCTTTGCAAAAGGCTGGGAATATCAGTGAATCTCGAAAAATCTTCTCTGCTGCCTTGCCAATCTATCACCTTTATAGGCGCAGAATTAAACACCGTCAGTTTGTTAGCCAGACTAACAGATCAGAGAATTCTGGACATCCAAAAATACGTTCGGATTTTATTGCAGAGCAGCAAAGTCAAAGCCAGATTGGTTCTGAAAGTTCTAGGTCTTATGGCTGCGGCCATTGTACTTCTACCATTAGCTCGCTTCCACATGTGTCTTCTGCAGTGGATGTTATTCACTCAGTGGTCGTTCCAGAACCTTCCTATGAGGCACGAAATCTTAGTTACACAATCGTGCAGGACTCATCTAACCTGGTGGATATCTTCCCCTCTACTTCATCAGGGCCGACCATTTGTTCCCCCCCTCCAGTTGCCACAGTCACTACGGATGCCTCTCTGATCGTGTGGGGGCATTATCAGGGCAGGATGGTCCCACGGACTTGGCAACCCATCGAATACCATCTGCACATAAATGTCCTGGAGATGAGAGCGGTGCTTTTAACGTTGCAAGCCCTCAACGACTTTCTTCCCGCGGGGACTATTGCAGTTCAAACGGACAACATGTCTGTGGTCTGGTACATCAACAAGCAGGGCGGGACCAGGTCCTATCCTTTGTGTCGAGAAGCTCTCAGACTTTGGCAATGGGCAATCTCCTCTCATCGGTTTCTGATAGCAACGCACATCCCCGGCAGGTCCAACCTCTTAGCGGACAGACTGAGCAGAGCCATTCTCATGCCTCACGAGTGGTCTCTCAATCAATCAATAGTGGACGAGATATTTCTGAAGTGGGGCACCCCTTGTTGCGACCTTTTTGCTACACCCCAAAACAACAAATGCCCGGACTTCTTCACCCTCTTTCCCCTACCCCCTACCAGGCCAACCCTTGAGAGACTCTCTAACCCAGGATTGGCCCCGGGGACTTCTGTACGCCTTTCCTCCTTTCCCCTTAATTCCACAGGTCATTCAGAAAGCTACCGTTTTGAGGGCCAAGTTGATTCTCATTGCCCCTTACTGGCCTCGACAAATTTGGTTTCCGACTCTACATCGTCACCTCCTGGTGCAGCCTTGGCATCTGGACCCAGTTCCGGATCTTTTGATCCACCAATCGGGTCAACAGCACCGGGCCATTCGTTCTCTCAACCTCACTGCTTGGTTGCTCCACTTCCTTCCCTAGCCAGGCTTCCTATGATCTCTGATCCTGTCAGAGATATCTTAATAGCTTCTTTGAAGTCGTCCACCAGAACGGTTTATGCTAGCAAGTGGCGACGTTTTTCCCTTTGGGCAAACTCCAGGCACATTGATCCCTTTACTGCACCTGTGCATTCTGTTTTAGATTTTCTAGCTGAAGTTTTTCAGTCAGGATCTTCTTCATCAACAGTCAAAGTTCAACTGGCGGCTATTTCCAAATATCATGTTGGCTTG
>NC_056744.1:1680349239-1680419239 GCF_019279795.1 Protopterus annectens | reverse complement strand
CTTCTGTGACATCAAACATATAGGCAATTTAAAACCTTTACTGCACATATTATATACACTTTTATATGTTGATACACACTGGAAACTACACCTCTATATCCCTAGTTTGTGCACATCATGAGTTTTTATATTTTAAACTCATAGGTTTTAAATGGAAACGTGTTGCACATTTTTTCTGTTTCCCCCTGCACAGACCGTCATGTGCTTTGTTTACATATGAAACTTGAATTGTCCAACTACTTAAAGCATATAGCACTTAAATATGACTTAAACACAGAGTTTTTATTCAGTTTATCTTCACATTTTCATATTTTTATAATTTAAGAAGTTTGTTGCTCTTAGAATTGAATTTAGGTATTGTTAATACAAATCAGTTAGATAGATTTTTAGTAGTGTGAACTGTTTCTTACTTCTAATTGACAATTACATTTAGACAGTAAACTTGGAATTTCTAGTGTGCACAGACCTGAAGAAGAATCAAACAGGATTTTAGTTAAAAGATTTAAGTAAATTAATATGGTGAAAACATAATTTTATTTTATTGTTATGATTTTTGTTTTATAAGGATGCAATAAATAGAGAAACAGACATTTTAGGAATGTTGAATAGCATGTTATTTTAGGTTAGTTTGGATCCTTTTTATTACTTTATTTTAAGGGTAGGAGTGGGGTTTGATTTTTACTACAGTTGGACTGCTTTGTATTTACAGTGGAAACTTTACCACTCCCACTTCAACTGCTATTTAAGTTGTTGTTGTTGTTTGTCTTTCGGCTTTTTCCGGTTAGGGGTCGTCACAGCGGAACTCCGGTCTGCTAATGATTGGCAGTTGGTTTTTATGGTGTCGAGTTGCCAGCCCGACTCCCAGCCTTCAACGAAGGCACGCCCATTCAACACATGTCTTTCGAACGCCCACTCGACAAATTTATTAAGCCTTATGGATCGCTCGTCTGTGCTTACTAATAAAGAAACTGGGAAGTCAGCATATCCTGTATTGGATTTTTTTCTTAATTTACTGAGTTTAAAAGATTTGGGGAGTATTGTTATATGTTTATTCCACTGAGAACACCTAGTGGAAAGTTTCTTACAGTGTTTGGTTTTAAGTGGAAAAAAATTATTTTTTATCATTTAAGTAGTTATTTATTTGTAGAATGTATTACTTAATTCTAAACCACTTTTTCTATCTTTTGCCTCCCCCTCACCTTTTTTTTCCAGGTGATGCTTGATATCCATTGAAGCCATGGCTCATGATACCAATGAGAAATACAAGTGGGACTGTAGTAGATAATTTCAGTACATCCCTGTCCTGGACATGTATTATGATTGGAATGTTAAAGGGTAGATTTAGATGTCTGGATGAGTTTTGGGTGTCCTTCAGTATGACCCAGCTACTGCATGCAGTATGTTTACTATATGTTGAATTCTGCATAACAAGATGATGCTCCTGTCTGGTGGTGGTGACCCATGCTGTCACTGCCGTTCCCATTTCCACTCCAGATATGAGTAATGATGACCAGCTGGCAGCAGTGGTAAGGGACCCCATCCAGCAGGCTCTTGCATGGCATACAACTGTGCAAGTAAAGCGGCAGTGTCTAGTCCAGAACTATGGACCATGACATTCAGGTTAGTGTTTCCTCTCCTGTAAACATGCATAGAATACAATTGATACATTCATTGCTATGTCTGGCTATGCTGTAATGGTGCATGGTGTATTGTCTCTGTTCATCATACATTCCCTTTTATCTTTAATTATTTTTTTTTTATTTTAGAAAAGGTAGTCATATCATTGTTGGGAAAGGTCAGGCCAAAGTGTACACTGATACCTATTCAGTGATATCATAAAGTCTGACGAAAGGAATAATTGCATTTTTAACTGATTTTTTACAAGAAATTCTCCTAAGGCAGTGTACTTCAGTATGCACATACTGATTTGCAGGAGGTTGTCAACTGCATGTAAAGTGTAGATCATTATTTAACATGAGTTTGTACTTTGTACTCTAATGGAAAATGTTTCACAGGCTTTTTTAGTATTATGCAATGTCTCCTCAGCTTCACTACTACATATTTTAAATGACTTATTAGCTCCTTCTTAAGTTACTGCACATCAGATTATTTCATTTTGTCATACACAGGAAGTTGTGTCTTCAGAGAATAATTCATTATTTGTACAGTGTGTGACGCCCGTGCCCTGGCCCAGCAATCAAGGAGCCTCAATCCTCACCACTAACACCAGAGAGAGCGTCTCATATAGGAGAAAAGGATAACAAATGCACACAGTAAAGTGCAATTTCCCTTAAGAGCACACAGAGCACAGAGATCACTGTCAGTCTGGGGCTGGTTTCTCCCTTGCTCCCCAGGTCCCCAATAAGACTCCCCACTGGCACAGCTATAGGGTCCAGATCTCAGCGTAGCTGGCAAGCTAACCTCCAGCACCCTCTGTGTCCAACCAGTGCTTCGTGTCCCTGCCCAAGTAGCTGACACACACACACACACACACACACACACACACACTTTGAGATAAGTACTTGTACAACTTCACAGACACTCCTGGGAAAGGCTGACACAGATTCTCTAGCTGTGCCCCTATACCCAGACTATACGGTAGTAATTACTGCCACCACCAGTTAATAATTATCAGCTACCCAAAGGCCCTTAAAAGGGTGTCCAATTATTACTGTGCAATATTATCCAATTGGTAGTATAGCCCAGAGCCAAAGTTATAGGAGTGGCTTAGACAGTAAACTCTATAAATATGCAATGTACTCTAGAGATTAACTTATCTCTACACAAACCAGCCACAGTTGAAAAGGGTTTTAAAAATATTTAATAATAAATACTAAAAACAGAAGACAATACCACTACACCACAGTGCTATTCAACAGTTCAGAGATCACACAGAAACTTAAAATAATTCAGTAGTACAGTTCTGACATAACAGAAAAACACTTAGTCTAATCTTTATAGTCCTAGCTATTTGTACAAGAAAACGCACTTCTAAGATAACTTACTTAAGAGCATAGGCAGTGCTGAGTTAGATGTCCAAGATCAAAATGTTTACAGTCTCTCTCTGAGGAATAATTTTTAAAATCACTGACAAACATTTCTGCTGGGCCCTCCCAGATTACATCACCCTCATTTGGCTCCCATTACATCATTTCTTTGACACTTTGCCAACAGGCCACATTATTTAGCAAGCTAACACCTGCTCAGGAAACCACAACAATAAAAGACATTTCACATGTACACTCCAGTAATTATTCCTTAAGTTAAAACAATAGAAATAATGTGGTCAGCTAGCCTCTTCGGCACCACTATCTAGATCAAAGGATATAATTTTAATTTCAAAAGAAAGATTTGAAATGCTTGACTTAGTTATCCTTACATCAGATGGCAATGTTGCTACAATCTTGAAGTTCAACATTTTACAGTGTTTTCTTTAATTTGAGAAACAAGCCTGTAGTTTACATTTATATTTACAAATGCCAGAATTATGTGTCAAATTCTATTTGGCTAGGCTGGCAGCCTTCACCCATCTCTACCCAATCTTCACACAGTGCTGAGGGTGAAGTGGCAACAGTGCTAGTTTAGATGGCAGGATAATCATGCACTGTTTTTTATAATTCGTTATGTTATGGGTATTTGTCAGCTGTAATATTGCTGAATTGAAAGTCTTGATAATTGTTTGTCCTTAGTGGTATAAATCAGTGCCATTTAATGTTATAACATACAGATGTCTTTCTAGATCCATCCATCCATCCATCCTCAACCCGTTTTTCCCATTTTTGCACATGGGGTCAGGGTGTCACTTCAACAGTAATAATTATCTTGAGCCAAGGTTTACACTGCTGAGTGGCTAGCCCTGCCAAAGTAGTTCATCTGTACCACTCACTTGCACACACACTCACACCTACATACAATTTAGAGTGTCCAATCCACTTACTGCATGTGTTTGGAATGTGGGGGGAAACTGTAGCACCCAGAGGAAACCCACTAGACCTCAGGAAGGACATACAGACTCCACACACAAAGCACCCTAGCTGAGAATCGAACTAAAGAACCTCTTGCTGTGAGGAGACAATGCTAACTGCTGCAGCACTGTGGCTATCATACCTTTAATTGTAAGCAATATCATTACTGAAATGAAACATATTCAGATGCAAAGTGTCTTATTAATATGTTATAATCTGCACTCATATCTGCAATTGTTTTAATTTATTTATTTTAACTTTTTTTTATTAACTCATTGCCTTTACAGTTAAATATTGCCTTTTCTGTACAGAAGTCTAATTGTAATTGCCTAAACTGTGCAGCTTGAATCACAGCAGGTCAGGGTCCTGCATCACAGCAGGGCATGTATCATATGTGGCATACTCTAAAGAAAGGGTTGGTGAAACTACATGTGATCTTGAGGAGGGGTTGTTATATGAAGTGGATGGTGACTTGCTGCAATGTCATGACCTATTTGATGCATGCAATCCTACAAGCACACTGATCTCTGTGGCAGTACACTGAGCCTTATCAGTGACATTACACAATTACTGCTGGGCAGCCAGTGCATTGTGTGCTTTGTGGGGTAGCTGTAGTAAAGTCGTGCACATGGTACTCTTTTGCAAAGGTGTCACCGTGGGCACCATTGCCTCTGAATTTCTGCTGTCTTCCATAAGGTGTTGCTGTTGGTTTGGAGATACTTGAATAGAGATGCATGGATTTTGTCTCTCTACAACTGTAATGCAATGTCAACATGTGATCCAGTGTAGCTGACATTCTCTGAAAATATCGGTATAGTGGAACTATTTGTTTCTGCTGCTAACCCTATAAAGAAATTATTGAATACTTCGTACTGAGATAGTGGGGTACACTAATGTATGCTGTGTAATGTATTGTGGATGACAATTACCATGCACATTGTGTTTATCAATACCATTATGTGCCGAAGTGGATGGTTCATCTGTTAATAATAATAATAATAATTGTCATATGTTATATTTAATCATTGCATTTTTTATTCTGGTGTGTGTGTGTGTGTGTGTGTGTACACACACACATGTATGTTCTGTTGTGAAACCAAACATCCAGGGCAGATGTCTGTTGATACTGCAAATGTAGGTAACACACTAACTGTGATTATTCCACTGCTGTTATTGTCTGTTTCATAGTCATCCCAATGGATGGAGAAGAAGTATTTCTCATCAGGTATTAAAGAAATAATTGTTGAAGTTCCCTGCCATTACATCTATAAGCAATTGCATTCTGCCTTGCTGTGGATCTTGCAAGTCCTACTATATCGTTGGCCCTCTTCTTGAACTGTGTTAATATGTGGCTCCTTCTGCCAGCAGCATTTATACCCATAACTACCTGGCTGCATGCCTTTACCCTCTCAGCGTTTTTGGTCCCCCTTTTCTAAAAAGGCATTTGTCATATGTCCTATGTGCTGCCATGGGAATACAGTTCTCCTCATGGCTATAGTTATCCTTTCTCTGTCTGGTTCCCTGCTTGCTGCATCATTCCTTTACCTATAAGAAAATGCCAATGCCACATCACGAAACTTTTGAACCACTAATCAGCCAAACAATACATCAGAGATACCCTGTCTGCCTTCATGACAAATAAGTCAATGATCTAAGTGCAAACGTATGTATGGCAATGCAACAACTACATATTCATTTACACATGCGTCATGTCACAATTCGGCAGTTGAGTTTCTAATAGGCTGTACAGCTACAAACTCATTACAGCTGAGTGACGTCCACAGGCGTTTCTGCAGTTACCTCCTACTGCTCCTCTAGGCGTCAAATATTTCCTGTTCATATTTGCATTATTAATTCCAAACCCATGCTACACACAACGTATCAGAATATTTTATCTTGAAGCATATATGATTGCAAACACAATTGTATTGATATATGACCTCTGTCAATAAGTGTTTGTTAGAATTGTAAGGTGATAACGTCATTTTTTAAAGGCTGAAGCCACACCCACTAGGAGTTAAAGGTACACACTCAAAAGAGCTCTAGTGGAGGGAATGAGTAAACGGATTCATATTACTACCGCAAGCACTTCAGCTACACTCACACATTATGTCAATGCTGAGAGTTGTATGTAACACTGTCGTGTAATTATACTGCCATTTTCCATTAGAGAGTGACAGTCACAAATCCCCTACTAAAACAGCATAAATGATGACACAGCACTACACTCATGAATATGCACTATATTCAATATCCTGTGTAGCATAATTAATAAATGCCTCCAAAAACAATTTCCAAAATACCTTTCACACTGCAGTTATCCCTCGTGAGATTCCAGTGCTGCTGTCATGGATTTGTACATGACGCTACTGACATCAGTAAATACATGAATTATTTCCATCTCACAATCAGATCTGAAAAATCGACATTAGTCCTAGTAAACTCAGCTGAAAGTAGTTCATACTGATTTTAGATAACTTATAATGTTTTTATTATTGTTTTCTTATATGAATAAGTTTACAGTTTCATAAAGCATTTCTCACCCATCTCTACTGATCTGAAGTTAGTATGGTGATCTTCAAATTATTTGCATAAATTCATGGTTATTTACATGTGTTGTTTGGGCCATTTACATGTGTTTTATGCAAATTAGGCTTACTTATGCCGATCTCTGACTCGTAGTAATATGTGAGCACGTATATCATCAATCCATGAAACCACAACTGGTGTGCTTAGTTGTGAATGCTCTTGGTGCAGCAGCAAAGCCCAAGGCAGTCCCCAGCACACCTCAACTATATGCATGAATATACGAACAACACTAGGAATTCTTAAAAATCCCTTTGGTTATTATGAAGAAAATGGAGTCAGATATCTTTGGTTCTACATACTCATGAAGTGTAATCAATAACCATCTTGCATACTGTGATACACCTTATTACCTCAAATCACTCAGTATGTAATACGCATTCATAATGACATACACAGTGACATATCTTTATTTAATTATGCAAAAAAGTAATGGAAATGATATACACTGATGCAGTACTGAAAAGAGCATGCTTAAAGAAAGGATTCATTCATGACCATCAGCTTTAATATCCATATAAAGATAACAGAAGTAAATCACAAACAGAAATATATCTAAACAACTTAAAAAGTAATGATTTCATAATTAAGTTGTATTCACCATGGAAAGGAAATGTGAAAGTATTGTTTAAAAAATGTGTATGTGACAAAGTAATTTAATAAAACCAAACTTGCTAGTAATAGTAATTTTATTAGTAAGATCCCTATAGTTTATTTTTTATGGTGGTGTCACACCGCATAGGTTAATATTGCAAACCTGCACACCACAGTCCTGCACTTACATTCCTTGTTCTGGTACTGGCACTTCAAATGATGGCAGCACCTGTGAGGGCATGAAGCCAAGCTCCTAGCTGGTCTAATAAGGAGACCAAAATTATGCCTTACCTTCTTAGTCCTTCCCAGATATAAATCCCTGAGTCTTGTTTAAGTGGGTCATACTGAAACAAACTATGGTGAGCTGCAGAAGCATAGGTCTGAGTAGCTGGATGAGTGAGTAGACCAGATGACATCAAGAAGGCCAGGGCTTTATGATATTTTTACGTTTTTACAAATCACATCAAATATAGATTTTAAAAAAGTATTATACAAATATTACATAACTAATGGTATATACTAGAAGAACTGTATGTGTAAGTGCAAATATGTATTTATATGTAATTCTAATGTACGAGTAGGCATAAAGATATCTGTATACAGAAATGCATCTGTATAGAAATATGGAATGTTTCTGTGATAACAGGCATTTGTGTTTAAATACAAATGTATATGTATGAGTAAAGAAATATATGTAAGTATGCATGTAGATCTCTGTAAAATAAGAATATAAATCTGCAAGAGTCTACTTAAAATTATTATCTGAAGTAGTTGACCTCATTTGATCATCAAACTGTGGGATGTCGGATCTGGACTTGATCCGAGATGGCAGCTTCACCAACATCTGATCCGAGCTCCAAGCCCCTCCCCTTACCCATAATACCCCTCCATCTCCTTCCTTCCCTCAAATCTTGTTTGCTGCAGCTTTGCCAAGCAGCGTGGTCTTAGAGCTCCAGGTGTGGTAGGTACTTTTTCTGCTTTTTTGTGGGTGTTAGAGTTGCTGTAGGTGTAGGCAGGTTTCTTCTGCCCTTTGTCTTCCCTCCCCTTCGTTTCGCGTCGCGTTTTCCATTTTAAAAAAAAACATAAAAAAAAAGTTTTTCTTTGTTGTAGGTAGAGTCGGCCTTATCTCCCTTCCCCCTCCTTGAGAGTGAGTTGTGTGTGAGTGTTGGGTTTGGGTAGTTTAAAGTTTTTGGAACATAGTACCTTGTTTGTTGGCATGGCAGATCAGCAGGCCAAGCTGTTCTTTAGAAAGTGCACAGTGTGTGGCCATAAGCTGTCCCCAGTGGATGGCCACACTCTGTGTGTTGTGCATTTGGGGGCAGCCCATCTTTCTTCGGACTGCCGTATTTGTGTGGGGTTCAACCCTGGGCCCTAAAGGATCATAGGGCAAAATTGATCTCTCAAGGGACTTCTTCCTGCTATGGAGGGGACTGCCTCTACTTCTACTGTGGTCACGAAAATGACCGCTCCTTCTACTTCAGCCACAGTCTCTTACTGTCCCTCCCAGGCCGGGACTCAACCTCCTGGACATAGGCAAGTGGATAGGGAGTCTAGAAAAGAGAGGAGCAAAGACAAAGAGAGAGAGAGACAAAGAGAGGAAGATATCCCGGACCAGTCAGATCCAATGGGTCCTCCTCCTAAACAGCCAGTCTTTTCCAGGCCTGCTTCTAAAGGCTCCAATCGCTGAGATTTTTGCTGGAGCCAGAGGAGCTTAGACCTCATTCTAGGGCCTCCGTACATCGACCCTCCCGGTCGGTGTCAGTGGCCTTGTCGCGGTCCACCAGAAGTTTATCTAAAGCAGACATGGACAAAATGATGCAAAGGTTTATTCGCACACAGATTCAGATGGGGGTCTTGCCAGACCCCCAGTATTGGAGTTCTTGGATCTGAGAGGTCCTGAAGTCAGGGAGTCGGTGCCAATGGTACCATGTACCTCAATGCCTGCCGTTGCCTTGAGCGCGTTGGATCCGACTAGTTTGGACCCAAGCAGCTCTTGGAGCTGAAGCCTGGGCATCGGATCCGAGGGGTTGTGTCTTTCTCCTTTGATTCCGACACTGTCGGTTCCAGGCCTACCTCTTGGTATCATGGCTCTGTTGGGCTCGGCTCTGATCCCCACGTGGGATCCAGAGAGAGCAGCTTCCTTATTAGTTTCTCAGAAGGCTCGCTCCCCCTCTGCTTTTGATGTGGAGGAAAGGGTTCTCTCCTGGGAATCAAAGCCCCTGACCATCTCATCGGATTATGCCCCAACTCCCTTGCCTCTGGGTGCATCTTCAACCATTTTGCCCATGCAAGAACAGCCCATGCTCGATGTGCCCCAGACTGCTTCCCTCGAGGAACCACAATTAGTTTGCGAGCCCTCTCCAGAGAGTCACACTGAAGAGATTCCTCGCAAATGAACGTGCAAAAGGAGGCACCTGGACTCCTCCCCAGAGTCCCTCACTGCGGATTCCGATTTGGAAGAAGGGGAAGTTCCCCCAGATCACCCCCTGATAATGTCTCCTTTGGAGTCATCATGGAAATCCTGCACCAGCAGGGGGTTGGTCTGCTCCCAAGCCTTCCTCGGACGGGTCAGTGTTCCTGGAGGCCTTCGACATGGGCCTGTCTACCTCCTGGATGTCCCCCCCCCCACGCGGATCCCTTGGTGGACCTTATTACCACCAGGGTATGGAAGGAGCTGGATACTGTGGAGCCAATCCCCAGGTGCCCAGATAAAATCCTAATCCCTCCAGTAGACAAACCTAGTTGGAACAAGGGGTCCCCAGTGGATGCCATGGTGGTAGCAGTTGCCGCTAAGAAAGAACTAGCCCAGGAAAGCTCTACGGACCATCCCTCCGACCGAGAGTCCAGGACGATGGATCGTCTGGGAAAGCAGACATATGCTTCAGCCACCTTATCTGTAAGGGAGCTGAATTATTTTTCCCACGTAACTAGACTACAGCGAGACCTGGTCAAGGAGTTCACTGAGTCACCATCGGAGTCCATGTCACTGGACAATAAATGCACATTCTCCTCATGAGTGGCCACTTTCAAAGCAGTTACAAATACGTCCATGTGCCTCCTTTCACATGCTACTGAATGAGCAGCAAGGGTGGCTGGGACCGGCGTTGCCATGAGGCGACATGCCTGGCTCAGACTTTGTTAATTCATGGAACCCTTTAAAGCATCTTTTGCGAATGCCCCTTACGATGATTCTTCCTTGTTTGGAATGACAGTTCGTGAGACGTTGGTCCAGAGTGAGAAGGACAGGAAGACACTGTCTGCTGTTGGCATCTGCTTCTCTAACCCCCAAAGATCCTCTTCCAGGAATCAGAGGGGGCAAAAGAAGATGTGGTTCTGGAAGTCTCAGTATTACTGGGACACTCAGGACTCACCTTCCCCTAGAGGCAGAGGGGGTCAGGACAGATGCCAGCCCAGAGGCGGGGGGGGTGGGGGGGTCCAGGAAACTTCGGGTCTTGAGAACCGTTCTTGGACAGGCCCACACAGCAGCACTGCTCTGCTCTGGAGGCAGTCGGGGATCGCCTTTCTATGCACCTGATGGCATGGGAGTCCATATCATCAGACCGATGGGTGCTTCAGATAGTATCCAGAGATTATACCATCCACTTTGTGACTCCTCCCATTCCCCCAAAACATCTCCCGGACATTCCACCCACGCACTGGGAGGCAGCAGCACTTGAAATAGAAAAGCTGCTATGGAAATGAGTCATCCAGCCTGTCCCCCAAGATCAGTCTGGATCAAGCATCTATTCCAGGTTCTTTTTAGTGCCAAAAAAAGATGGAGGACCTAAAGCCTATCCTGGACCTTTCCATTCTAAACCTGTCAGTTGCCAAAGAGAAGTTCCAGATGGTCACTCTACAATCCATCCTGCCTTACCTGCAGGAGAAAGACTGGATGGGCTTAGTAGATCTCAAGGATGTGTACTACCACATCAAAATGTACAGACGCTCCAAGAGGTTCCTCCATTTTTGGCTAGGGCCAATCACTATCAGTTTTGAGCAATACCCTTCGGTCTCACTACAGCCCCCAGGGTGTTCACCAAGGTCATGGCAGTAGTACTGGCTCACCTGAGACTTCAGGGGATACAGGTCTATCCGTACCTGGACGATTGACTCCTTGCCGCTCCCACTAGGCATCTACTTTGTCAGGCCAAGACTATTTCCAGAAGCTGTCCGACGTGCTGGGAATCTCAATCAACATACCCAAGTATTTTCTAGACCCAGTTCAGGTCTTAGAAAGATCTTGGACTGTAACGTATCTATCCTTGCTCCAATGTAGTCTAACTCCAGAGAGAGTCCGAAACTTACGACTTCATGTGTTTGTGATCCTTCAGACTCATCGGCCTCAAGCTGAGGAGGTTGTAAGAGCCCTAGGTTCCATGGCAGCCAC
Organism: Protopterus annectens; assembly: GCF_019279795.1. Classification (NCBI taxonomy): domain Eukaryota; kingdom Metazoa; phylum Chordata; order Ceratodontiformes; family Protopteridae; genus Protopterus; species Protopterus annectens. Next base: position 1,680,407,707 of record NC_056744.1, on the reverse strand, counting down.
CATTACTCTTCTACCCTGTGCTCGTCTTTATATGCGGGTTCTACAGTGGACACTAGCAGTCCAGTGGTCTTTATTTTGGCTCTGCTGTTGACACATCCAATTCATATAAGCAACGTGTGCAGGAAGTCCCTCCTCTGGTGGATATGCTCCCCGGAGCTAGTCGCGGGATGAACATTTATTGCAGTCCATCCCCAATCCATGGTGACCATGGATGCCTCCCAACTAGGTTGGGGGGCATTGCTTGGGCAAGACAGTCCAATGCACGTGGTCCCTGAATGAGACCAAATTGCATATCAGTGTTCTAGAGATGAGGGTGGTCTTATTAACGTTGCAGGCCCTTCATGTCTTTCTTCCTCTGGGAACTATTGCAATTCAGACAGACAACATGTCACTGGTCTGGTACATCAACAAGCAGTGAGGAACTAGATCTCACCTCCTTTGTCGCAAGGCCATGAGAATGTGGGAATGGGCGATCTCCACCAGCCGTTTTTTTGTAACAGTGCACATTCCAGTTCGATCCAACATACTGGCAGACAAACTGAGCAGGACTATTTTAATGCCTTATGAGTGGTCTCTGAATCCTTCTGTAGTGGAGCAGATCTTCCTCGAGTGGGCTCGGCCTTGCTGCACTCTCTTTGCATCTCCTTCCAACGGGAAGTACGGCAAGTTCTTTGCTCTGATCCCCCCCACAGGGACGCTCTGGTCCATGCTTGGCTTCCCGGTCTTCTTTATGCTTATCCCCCTTTACCTCTCATGACAACATTTTTTCAAAGGTTTGCCAGTTGGGGAGCAGAGTCAACCTCATTGCCCCATCTTGGCCTTGCCAAGTCTGGTTTCCTTTTCTTTGGTCTCATCTGATAGTTCCTCCTTGTATCTTGGATCCAATACTGGATCTCATTTCACACCCCTCAAGGGTCCCTCATCCAGACCTGGGCAGTCTGAATCACACTGCTTGGCTGCTCTAGTTCCCTTGATTGCTAGGACTCCCAGTCTGTATTCCCCTGTCAAGACTATTCTGGTGGCAGCTCATAAATCGTTTACCAAAAAAATATACCATAGCAAATGGAAGCATTTTTCTATCTGGGCTTCTCAGAGGGATTTGGGCCCTTTCACAGCTCCTGTTCCAGCGGTCCTTGAGTTCTTGGCATACATTTTCCAGTAGGGTCCCAGCTCATCTACAGTAAAAGTTCAACTGGCTGCCATTTCCAATTTCAATGTAGGTGAGAACATGGCTTCTTTAGCTTCCTTCAGACTTTGCAAAACCTTTATTAAAAGTACCTTTTAAGACCCCCGGTTAAAGATCCTACCCCTCCTTGTGACCTTACCCTAGTTTTGCAAGGTTTGCCCTTTGAGCCTGCTGCTTCTGTGGATTTGAAATTTTTATCTGGGAAGACAGCTTTTCTAGTGGCTATCACCTTGGCTAGGAGAGTGTCAGAGCTACAGGCATTATCTGTCAAACATCCATATATGATTTTTCATAAAGACAGGGTCTCACTCCATACTAATCCTTCTTTTCTGCCTAAAGTGGCCTCAGAAGCGAGTATCAATCAATCAATTTACCTGTTTTCTTTCCAATTTTTCAGAACAGGGGTGAATATAAATTGCATTTATTAGACGTGTATAGACAGCTACATTTCTACTTAACACAGGAATAAAGCCTATCACAAGTCTGATCAGTTGTTTGTGTCTTTTGCTACACCCTTTCTGGGCAAACTGGTTTCCAAGGTAACCACTGCCAGATGGATTTCCCTTTGCATCCTTCAGGTTTACAAAGACAAAGGTATGTCCCTTCTGGGTAGGATAAATGCCCATTTTACCAGGTCCATGGCTACATCAGCTGCCTTTTGGTCTAGAGTGTCGTTGGATGATATCTGTTCGGCAGCTACTTGGTCTTCATCACACACCTTCATTTCTCATTATAAATTGGACATGATTTCCAGGGGGAGAGCATCTTTTGGCTCCGAAATATCCTTCCATGAGGGCCACCCAAGGTGTTGATAGCTGGGGACTCTGTCCCACAGTTTGATGATCAAATTAAGTCAACTACTTCAGATAAAGAAGTTATGTTCTCACCATAATAGTTCCATCTGAGTAGTTTGACTTAATTTGTCTTCAATCATCCCTCTCTCCTTCCCCCTGACCTTCTCATTATGGTTTCTGCATTGGCAGGCAGGAGAGAGTGCCTTTGCGGATCTCCTGTTTTTCTTGGTTAGTGAATGTTATTGGATTGGGTTCATGCGAAGGGTATAGCAAACTCGATTCGAGGGAAGGAAGGAGATAGAGGGGTATTATGGGTAAGGGGAGGAGCTTGGAGCTCGGATCAGATGCTGGTGAAGCTGCTGTCTCGGATCTGGTCCATATCTGACATCCCACAGGTTGATGACAAATGAAGTCAAACTACTCAGATGTAGTGTTATGGGGGGTACATAACTTATTTTATATATATATATATATATATATATATATATATATATATATTTAGACACAAACAGAAAAAAAATTTGCATTGCCACATAATTTCATGTACAGTCAGTGTTAGCTTAGTCATTAGTTGTATTACGTTTGGACAATTTTTGTAAGGAAAGGATTTTGTTTGTATAGGGCAGAAATATTTGTATAAAATAGTCATTTCTTAAACAGTATTAACTGCACATATAAGATGGGTGAACTTGGTCAGCCACCGCACCCTAGTCAGAGTGGAAGTTAGGGGAGAGGGTGGGGAGAGTAAAGTAGCAAGTGAATGATCAGCACATAGTTAAATTACAAATTATGAGTTTTATTACTTTTGTAATCATTTTTACATAATATCCAATCAATATATGCTTACACATATTAACCAACAAATTACCAAAGCACACATTGCCATAAAATATTGGTAGTACATCCATCTGCAACAGTAAATATGTTTTGTTTAATGAAAGTTGACCTAGAGGGACATTACAGCTTCCTTTAAACTGTTACATTTTATGTATATATAGATTTAGGGGAAGGTAAAAGCAAATTCACATTAAATTACATAAAACTGTAACTTATTATGCAGATCACAGTGGAAAACTAAAAGTGCGTGCAAACACTGCAGAAAACACCCAACCCCAAAAAGACAAGCTGTGCACAGATATTAAAGTATAACAACTGTGGAGGGGGGGGGGGTCATACACTCCTACTATTTCAACTTGTATTAACGAGTAAATATTAGCAGAGATCATGGAGTAGATATAAAGACAATATGAAAATCTGTGCTTTACTGTTTCTGTGCTTAATAAATGAAAGCATATAACACAAATGGAAATAAATATTTAAAGAAAAAACACACATACTAAGCAAGTGCAAAAATAACTTCAATGCCTTGCTGAATAGTACAAGTAATCATGTCAGAAATATTATGAGACACATCTGAGATAGATAAACAACCATGCTCTTATGTGTTCTCTATGCAGCTGATGAGGAAATGTCATATAATTCAGCCCAGTATAACAGGAGACTGGTGAAACTGACTGATGGTGCTTGTAAGTTTGAGAAAAAAAATTTCCATTTAAAAAAAGGAATGGTAAGTGCTGAATGTTTTCTGTTTTTAATTGATTAGTTACTAATACTGCAAGAATAAGTAATACACACAGATAATAAAACTAGTAAAATGCTTCCAGTACAGTATTGCAGCAAAATCCATTGTAAATTATTACTATTTCTTATATTACAACTACGTATGTCAGAAGTAGCAGTACTAAAATGTAAAAATCACAACCGAATTAGGGCATTTAGACTGACTATCCCCATGTTTCTATAACCATTTCCAAGAACTTTTCTTATTTGAATAAAGATATAATAAAGAAAAAAATTCACTGTTAATAAAGATTGTAATGATATATAAGTGAATTTATTGTCTCCATTTCTGATTTGTCCCCCCATCTGTTTTTCTTATTTGAATTATGCATTCCTTGGTCCTTCTTTATTTTCTTTCTTCCCAATTTCTGTTCATTTTTCTACAGTTTCAGAATCCTTAGGAGCAGCCCAACCACATTCCTCCCAGGTCATGGAACATTTACACACTGCCCATCCAGGGACGCTCTCACAGGGATGGTGCAGTGGCACCAGTCCTGTAGGCATCCGGGCAAGCCTCACTGACCATTGACTTTGTGACTTGTCTGAGGATGTGTTGGAACAGGTAGTGGAGAGATGCCTTCAGCCAATCCAGGACACTCTTCATTGGGTTGAAGATTTGCTGCCCCAGTCAGCACCAGCCACCATGCCACCACTGTCCCCTGCCCTCTCAACATTGGGGTTCTTCACGTCAACACCATTAGATAGTGGAAATATTTTGGGTGTTCTGGACCAGGGGGTTCCACCTGGGTTATAGTTATCACCCCCTCCTCTTTAACCCAATCTCCTAAACACTCTAACTGGCCTCCTGTCCAAACTACCCCTTATATTAAAAAATTCTGGTTTACCAAAATTATAGTACACATCCTTCCCCATGTCTTCCATGCACAACCCTATTGATGTATTCCTTTTGTATTTCCCTCGTTGTCACCCCTTTTTCGAACGTTCCTGTCTTCCCCATTCTTCATTTTAATAATTCCAACATGGTGTGCAGATAAGGCTATCCCTGTATGAAAATGTGAAACCCTTTATTTTTTTATAGGTTAATAATAAACACTGTGGACTGTCATTTACCTCACATGCATCAAATGTGCTTTTGACGTTAATGGTATAACTACATGAGCACTTAAGTTTACAGGTTGTAATTTGCACTTATTTTAGTATTAATTTCACATCTTCTTTGCATTTGATGCAAGTTGGTGTTTTCTTTAAAATGCCTTTGCATTGCGATTACTAAATGAACATATAGGTGTAACTGCGCCTTTTGTGAATAACTGCTATGCAGCTATGAATCTTGCGACTATGAATACCACCCTTGTTCTTATATACAAATTTGCATAATTCTCATAGGTATTTATAAACGTGTACATAGAGAGAGACATAGACATATGTCTTGGGATCTAGTGTGTGATTGCATGTATATACAAAATGCCTTGTAGATTTATGAAATTAATTTTGTGATTATTGGCAAAGCCATCATCCTACAGTATGATACAAGATTATTCATGTGTCACACAAAGCTGACCCCTAACATTTTCTACTTATGTGGTTTTCTGTATTATTTCTCACTCCACTACATTAAGAGGAATACATTTATCACCTAAGCTTCTGCTGAATAGTAGTTTGCTCATTTCTATGACCGGAGTTCCTTGATTAATTTTTAGTTTTGAGATTCGTTAATTGTGATGTCACTTAATTTTGTATGCATATTGGAAGTATATTGAATTATGATCGGGTCTCTAATTGTAATGTGTATATTATATGTTCGAGACATAGATGCCAAGTAATTCACCTCAATATTATGATTGGAGATCCTATCATAATTCTTTGTAGTGCACGGAGAATCATCTGCTGCATGTACTACTTGCTACAGAAATGTAAAATAAGTAAATAAAAAAATGTGTTGTGTTGTGCTGGGACTGAAAGCTGGTAAAGCAGTGAGGAAGTGGTTTATGTCCTTGCATATTCCCTGTCTAAGGGAAGCAGTTTGTTTCATAATAGTGGATGCAATGCAGTAGTGAGTGGGCAGAACCAGAGTTGACACAAAGCTGTTTCATGTAATGCTACTGTTGCTGCACTCAGAGGTGCCGGAAGCTGTTGAAGGCATGGGGTGGTAGGGGCACTTAGTGATCTAAAAAGGGCCAGTTTCCCTTTTGGGGCCTGCTTTTCAGTTTTCTCTTTCTGCGCTATGTTAATACAGCATGATCAAGGTGAATCATGAATGGGTAGGGGGTTACAAGGTATGGATTAAATTTTGTATCAACCCTTATATGTGTTTTATCACTGAATGTTTACTAAAGCTTAACAGGGTCATCTTTTGCTGTGCCATTCATTATTGCATGACGTAATATTCAGTACACAAACTCTCTCTTTGTTCCAAAATGTACTGCCTATTCCAAAAAGTTTGTTTCTTTTGAAACATTGCTTCTGTCTGTCATCAGATTGACACAACTTTGTTGTATTTGTATTTGTATTACAAAGCCCTCGTATTATGCAAATTTGTTATTGTAATGCTACAGTATTATAAAAGTCTTGTCAGACGTGTGCAAACATTATTTTGGTAAAGAAAACAGTCAAAATCTGTTATGAAAATAATAAAGAAAAATGCAATAAAATCAAAGAACCTTTCCATTAATTTTTCATGGTGTGTTCACTTGCAATCCAAACAGGTCCATTCTTTTGACAAAACTATTGATTTTTACAATGTGGTTGAAACTAGAAGACCTCAGCATTTATGCTGTCCTTTTTCTCTTTAACTTGTAATATAAAATAAAGGTTATTACAGAATATCACAACAGAACTGTCTTGGCGGACATGTAAGCTGGCATACACACATACATATTTATTTATTTTATTTATTGACATTTGTTAACCAGGTTGGTCCATCTGGGCCAGGAGCCCATTTTCAGTGGAGACCCAAGGAGAAAAGCTCCGGTTACATACAATAAGGTATGCATGATAGTTTTAACAAGCCAAAAAGTACAATGACCAATTTCAAAAAACAAAGTGATTCAGGTGAGAAAAAAAAACATTATATGTTCTCATTAAAATTCAGGCATTTCAAAAGCAAAAATATAAATATATTTTACTGGTGAGTATACACCAGAGTGTAGTGAGGTTATGTAGGGTCATGGCAAGTACAGCTTTTTGTCCTCATAAAGTGTAGTTTGAGTTCTTTCTTAAATTGTAAAGGGTGTGTTACGGAGCGTAAATGGGATGGAAGGTTATTCCATGCCTGGGATATGGAGGATTTATAAAGTAATCTACTAATAGGTTTTTTTGGTTGGTAGATGTTGAGGAGTTGTTGGTTAGAGGTGCAAAGTGTGCGAGTTGATATATAGGGGGACACTAAGGAGGACAGGGCTGGGCAGGTTAATGGTTTATACAGTATGGAGTGGATTATTTGAAACTGAGATAGAAGAAGTTGTTGTGGGAGTTCTAGCCATTGTAAGGAGTTCAGAGAGAGGCAGTGGTGAGAGTTGTGGGGCGAGTTTGTGATGAACCTTGCTATTTTGTGGTATGTTTGTTGGAGTTTGGCCAGGGTAGTTGTTTGAGTATTAGTTAGAATAGGGGTGGCATAGAGAAGGGAGGGGAGAAGAAGAGCCTGTGATAGGGACAGTCTGGCATCGTAGGTCAGGAATATACAGTGTCAGGACAGCATGCCTAGCTTTTGGTGAGTTTTCTTTATACTTTGTAGAATGTGTAGGTTAAATTTAAGTTCGTCGTCAATGATGGCTCCTAGAAGCTTTGTGTGGGAGTCAGGTTGTATTTTGGTGTTATTGGAAAATGAGATAAGAAAGTTAGGTTTTAGGTGAGAGAGAGTCTGGGGGAGCAATAACAGAAGTTTGGTTTTCTTAGGGTTTATATATATACATATATAAACACACATGCGTGCGCGAGCGCGCACACACACACTTTCTCTCTCATACAGAAATGAGCGATATTAAATTACACATACACACACACACACACACACTTGCCTTCTTTCTCAACTGAACGGCCACACATGCGCGCACACACATTTCCTTCTCTCTTGATGGAACTCCATCCATCCTCAACCCCTTTTCACATTTTGCACATGGGGTCAGAGTATCACTTCAGCAGTGACAATCCTCTCTAGCCAAGTGTGACACCAGCAGGAGGCTAGCCCTGCTGCTGTAGTTCATCCGTACCACTCACTTGAACATACACTCACACCTACGGCCAAATTAGTGTCCAATCCACCTACTGCATGTCTGTTCCAGTTTTTTTTATTTCATTCCTGCAGTTCCAACAAAACTGCTTCCACTTTTAAATTTACAGTGGTTTATGCTCCATCATGCTTCACATTTCTGCAGATTTATTTCATTTTAAATTACAATGGAACATGCAAGGAAAAACGTATATAAAAAGGGGGGCTAATAAACAGTGTTGTAAACAATACATCACAACAAAAACAGGTTTTCATGCAAATCTGAATAAACACATTCAAAATATATAGGCAGAGGTCAGTTCTTTGGCAGGTGACCACAAATACAGCATAATGTAACAGTTTTACAAGTACTATAACTTTATTTTAACAAGCAGTAATATAGAGGCATAGGCTTGCACATCTGACAGAATTATTATGAGGTCCCCTTCAGATAAAAAGAAAAAAAAAAACAAAGAAAAGAAAAAGGCAATAAATATAACCAAGACATTGGAAAATTATTGCTAAGCAAGTGTCTCAGTAACCTATTCTTGTTTAAAAGTCAATACCCCCAAAGAACAAGACTTACCAAACATTCATTGTATGGTCTTTCAAGATACTCAAAAATATTTAATAATATCTGCTATGTAGACTCCTCATTTCAGAAACACATGCTTCTGTAAGACATAATTTTGTAAAATAAATAGAAAAGAAGGAGCCCTCATGCTATGCAGGACTAATAAATGGTGACAGCCCCAAACAGCAACATAATCCTTTAGACATTTCACATCATCACTAAGGGATAAAATTACAAACAGAAGAATTTTCACAATTAGTGTCAATGTACTACCCCACTTGAAAAGTACTACAGATGTTTTATACACAGAGGTAATCTCTATTCTACTTGTTATAAAGTATGGAACAGCACAGCTTCTCAAAATTAAACACACCCAGGTTTTTCAGTGCAGAAAACATAGACAGAACAGCCAGTCTGTTTTGATCTGCACTGAAGACACAAACAAGTCTAGAATTTTAAATACACTAGACAAAAGTCAATGGGTTAACCACCACTTAGCTAATGAGTCATTATTGTGAAATCACAACACAAATGTACAATACAGCCTTATTAAAAAATATAACAGTTTACTAAGCTTTGATTCACTGAATGTTGGCTCCAAACTGGGTAGAGCTCAGGTAATTACAGACTGTTGCCCTCTCCTCAAGTTGGAGATAGCGTTTGGCTTCTATGCATATGACCACCATGCTGCTTATGTCAGAGGCTCTACATTGACAGTGCAGCAGAGTATTAAATTGTCATCCTGAAGAACACAGGACAAAAACACTGCCGAAGAAATGAAAAAGGCATCCCACTTACGACTCAGCACTGACTGGGCAACATGTTTTTCTTTTTTTTTTTTGCATGTTTCTTAGCTGAATAACATCTCTTGAAGGAACTGCCAGCTTAAACTCTGGAATGTATTTACATCCGCGTTAGCATGCATGCATGCAATGCCCTCCTTAAAGGAGAAGATACTTTCACTGCAGAGTGAAGACTTTTTTTTTTTTGTCAACCTGCAGCTGTAAAAGTGGGAGGGCGCTCATACCCCTCTGTGTATGGTTCCTGTGCCTATGCCAGCACTGTAATTTTTTAGTCATAGGCTTGATCTTGATGTTAAGCACCCTGCTAACGTTGTTAAGGTCAGGTGTCATGCTAGAGAAGTGCTGAATGAGGATGTTATTGTTGTTTTTGGAGTGTAATAGCACTCCATAGGTTTTATTAGGACTCGTTAGGTTTATAGTTTAGTTATGTTTTAGTTAATATAATTTTGGTGGGGATAGTGTAGTGTACTGGCTCACCAGATTTTTTAGTAGCAAGCACCAACCAAAACCCTCCCCTGCTGTTGTACATCAGTTGGAAGTATTCAATATTCATCCGGTGTGAATGAATATTTAATCTGTTTCCGAATCTAGAGTCTCTTGTATGTACTCCTAGTTTATCAAGTTTGAGTCGGTCTGAGAGGTTGATAACTTGGCAGCGTTATTGTGAAAAACTGTATTTGACATATTTGACTTTTTGAATCTGACAGCAGACACCCAGTTATCTTCATGAAACTGTTTTGTGAGGAATTCATGCAGGCACAGTTTTCAGTTTTAAATTAGTCCCTTGCAAACAGTTGTGAAAAGAATAAAAGTAAACAAAACCATTTTTTAGGATGTTTTCTTTTCCTAGCAGTGTTTGAAAAACTTGATGAAATGTACAGCCTTGTCATTTCTGAACAGTGGATCATGTAAGTAAATATTCATAAAGTGCACTCACACATTCAGTGTATGCAAAAATTAGGTGGGAATAAATAAAAATTACTGGAGGGTGTTCAAAATAAATACTGCCCTGGTGCCCTTCCTTTTTCTTTGTGTGACGTAAAATCTACTTATATTTAACAACTCCTTGAGGGGTAACATTTATCAGAATGTGTTGGAATCCAGAAATAATCACGTGTTTACTGCCCTTGTTTTAAGTAGGATAAGCAGGGAAACAATGTACATGTCAACCCTGTACAACATGACTTTTCTAAAAACTCCTACATGTCCCTCATGTTAAAGTTGCATTGATATCTGATTAAAATTAGCAAAGGGAAAACACTGTTTTCTTCTGCTGTTCACTGTTATTGCTGTTATTTATATGGCTTGTTGTACTTTAATTTAAAGTTTAACACTTAAAATGTACCACTTTCTTGGAGAAGTAAAAATACTCTATTTGCAACATGTGCATCTGCTGTGTTCGTGTGCAGGCACCACATGAATGACCAGCCAAATCACTGTTTCCAGCATATCATAACAGGGAATTACATTGTCTTGAAAGTTGCCAAAAGTGGTTGTCTACATAATAACTGTGTGGTGCTTTGAATCCAACAGTATTCTTGCTGTAAGAAGAAAAATAGCAGTAACAATATCCAACGTCAAGTGAAAAAACCTTTAATAAAGATGCAAAGCTTTCGGGTCCATACCCTTCCTCAATACTAAAACACATTACATCAGCAATTAAGACTTTAAATAGGAACAATTCTTCTCTGTTGTTTTACATAATGTGACTGTACATTAAAAGTCATAACATATCTAGTTTTCTCCATAGTAGGCTTACAAATATCAGTAACTATTTGGTTCTCAACTCCCATCTGAAAATGGGTTTAGCAGTCATACCCCTTTCTGTTTTGACCCTATTACTTAATTCTAACACTTGTGCATGGTCATATCCGCTTGACATAAATTCAACTTTCATATCTTCCAGTTGCTGAAGGAAGACAGAATCATCAGTGTTAAGTTTGCTTGCCCTTCTAAACTGTGCTAAGATAACACCTCTGAAAACATGAGGCATATGCATGCTATGTCTATTTAAATATCTCTCAGCATGTATCACTTTTTTGTGGATACTAATTTCAGTAACACCGTCTGTAATATGTAGGTTTAGATCCAAAAATGTAACATTACTAGCAGAATATTGCATCTTAAGCTTCAAAAAGGTTGTAGTTTTAGTTAAATACTCTATATACTCATGAAGTTCTAAACTAGTACCCTTCCATACAACAAAACAATCAACAACAAAACGTTGGTATAAACAAACCTTCTGGTTTAACACATTAAAGTCACTGCACACATATTTCTGTTTCCATTGATGTAGAACCAAATTCGCATACATGTTAGCCACTGATGTGCCCATTGCCACCCCAAATAACTGCAAGTAAAAATCATCATTGAACAAAAAAAAATGTGCCTGGTCAAAACAATTTCTAACAAGGAACATAAAGTTTCTATTTCTTTAGCAAACATTGTTCCCTTATGCACCAAACATTCTCTAATAACTTGTATACCATCTTCATTGGGGATTACCGTAAACAATGAGGTTATATCCAACGTTACAAACAAATAATCATTTCACTGTAAAGCTCTGGTATCTAAGGTATCATACTAACGTCACAGTTTCAAAACAAAATCAGTGGTATCCTTCAAAATATTAGGGCAATCGGGCAAAAATTGACTTAGTTTCCTTTGCAGATATACCGAGATAGGCTCTGTTATCCAGCCCTTTCCAGACACTAAGGGTCTCATTGGTGGATTTTCCAGTGATATGTGTATTTTAGGAAGTCCATATAGCTGCGGGGTAATGGGACATGGTACAGTGAATTAATTAATTAAATAAAGGTAAATGTATGTCTCCACATAGTTGTAACTCAAATCAACATATTTACCTCACTAATATATTTTTTTGACATCAAGCATTGTAATGCGTTTAAAAATATTCCCTTCCCCCAATAACAGTTCCATGGAGCGTATATAGTTAATGTCATCCATAATCACCACTGAACCTCCCTTGTCAGCCTGCTTTATAACAGTGCTGTTATCATTAACCAAAGCTTTCAAGGCTAGGGATTCATCATAAGTTAGATTATTTTTTTTTGTACAGATTTAGTTGTATAAAACTTTCTTAAATCTACCTCACATACATCATGAAAGGCTTTTAAAACAGGTATACTCAACAGTATAAATGTACTCCTTCTCTTGCATTCTATATCTGACTCTAATTGGTTCCCTTTAAATAGTATTTTCAAATTCACAGTTCTAACAAATTGTTTTAAGTCAGTAAGTGCAGCAACGATGTCATCTGCTGCATGGGGAATAAAAGTTAGTCCTTTCTGTAATAAAGAATAAAGTTGGTGCTGTGAGTACGGCGCCAGAAAGGTTCACAATACCTTGAATTATCTGCGGCTTAATTTGCCCTGACTCAGAGGGCTCTTGTTCTTGCGTTTGTTCCTGTTTGGGTATTTTCTTTGCAAAGATCTTCCATGTGCAGCACTCTGCTCTTGAATCTTCTCCGGGTTTTCCAATGAAAAGCGTTTTTGTGTCCCTAGCATTGATACATTCAGAGTAAGTTGTTGAACCTTTTTTGTACTCTCTTTTTTTCTTCTACGGGATCCATATGGTGTACATTCAAGTTTGTATTAACTGACATCACCACGGTCGAGGTAGACGGAATTGGGGGAGTGTCATTCGCAGATGCAACAGGTTCATGTAAAGAACTTAAAGAGATAGTAGGAAATTTAGGAGTACCAGTTCCATTTATCAAAGGGGCATCCACCCCTTGCATATGCAGGCATTTTTGGACAGTAAAGTTTATATTTTTAGCTTCATCTACTTTAGGCCAAGAAAATATAAAGCCTGTCTGGAAGTCCATAATGTCTCTTAAAATTTTATGTTTTTTGGTGGCTTCTAGCCTGTCATCCAATTGCTGTAGTCTATCAAGCATTTTTTGATAGACAGATAACATATTAGAAAAACAAGGTAGCTCCATTAGGGTATTTTCTATATCGAGTATTTCTGTTTTCAGGTCACTTTCCATTTGTGAGAAAAAATCATTCATTAAAGACATGTAATCAAGACTTAACTTTAAGTTGAGTTGTTGCCAGCGTTTTAGAAGTTCTGCGTATGCATTCCCATAAGATAGCATTTGAGGACGTGTAGTCCTCTTGGGACTATACCCATTTCAATGTAAGCAGAGAAACTAAAACGCTGCCATTAAAAACACTTGTAAGTTCCCACCTTTCTTTCTAGAAGTTCGATTTTTCTGTTAAAGTCCACAGTATTTTCAGATGCCACAGCAGGCAAATTACTATTCACTGATAGCAGGTTCAATAATGGATTGACTTCCTTACATAGAAATGATTTCACTGAATTAGTGATATCCATGCTGGCTGTATAAGTTCTCAGACAGTTCTTAACGATACAGCAAAGAACTAAATAATCCAATGAAGAAACAACAAAGTTCTTGCTGTAAGAAGAAAAATAGCAGCAGCAAAATCCAACGTCAAGAGAAAAAACCTTTGGTATACAAGCTATTAGAGAATTTTTGGTGCATAAAGGAACAACGTTTGCTAAAGAAATAGAAACTTTATATTCCTTGTTAGAAATTGTTTTCACCAGGAATGTTATTTTGTTCAATGATGATTTTTATTTGCAGTTATTTGGGGTAGCAATGGGCACATCAGTGACATTAGAGAATTTTTGGTGCATAAAGGAACAATGTTTGCTAAAGAAATAGAAACTTTATGTTCCTTGTTAGAAATTGTTTTGACCAGGAACGTTTTTTTGTTCAATGATGATTTTTATTTGCAGTTATCTGGGGTGGCAATGGGCACATCAGTGGCTAACACATATGCGAATTTGGTTCTACATCAACGGGAACAGAAATATGTGTGTAGTGACTTTAATGTGTTAAACCAGAAGGTTTGTTTATACCAACGTTTTGTTGATGATTGTTATGTTGTATGGAAGGGAACTAGAAATCCATGAGTATATAGAGTATTTAAATAAAACTACGACCTTTTTGAAGTTTAAGATGCAATATAGTGCTAGTAATGTTACATTTTTGGATCTAAATCTACATAGTACGGATGGTGTTATTGAAACCAGTATCCACAAAAAAGAGATACATGCTGAGAGATATTTAAATAGACGTAGCATGCATGCACCTCATGTTTTCAGAGGTGTTATGTTAGCACAGTTTAGAAGGGCAAGCAAACTTAACACTGATGATTCTGTCTTCCTTCAGCAACTGGAAGATATGAAAGTTGAATTTATGTCAAGCGGATATGACCATGCACAAGTGTTAGAATTAAGTAATAGGGTCAAAACAGAAAGGGATACAACTGCTAAACTCGTTTATCAGATGGGAGTTGATGACCAAATAGTTACTGATATTTGTAAGCCTACTATGGAGAAAACTAGATATGTTATGACTTTTAATGTACGGTCACATTATGTAAAACAAATAATAGAGAAGAATTGGTTAATTCTAATGGCCTCTTCCGAAGTGAAGAATGTTGTAGGGGATAGGCCCTATTTTTATTACAGAAATTTGAGAAATTTAAAAAGCAAATTATGCTATAAAGATTTTCCTGTTAAGTCAATCCCATTAGTAGCTACAAGAATAGGTACATTTTATTGTATGAGTTGTACATGTTGCTCCGATCTATTAGGTAAAGGAAATGAGACTTTTGAACATCCCATCACTAAGGTAAACTATAATTTCAAGCTGACAGCAAGCTGCACTACTGTCAGTGTGGTCTATTTAGCTACCTGTGTATCATGTCCCTCATTTTATGTGGGTAAAACCACTAGAAAATTGAAGGAGCAGATTACAGAACACAAATCGGATATACGTAGGGGAAATGAGAATAATGCATTATGTAAGCACACACTGTGCACTGATATTTCCCCTAAATTTAAGTTCAGGGTAATAGATATAGTATATAAATCCATTAGGGGAGGGGACTTAAACAATATGCTTGAAATTAAAGAATATGAGTGCATTTTACGTTTGATGGCTGACCACCCCCGGTTTAAACAGTGCTGTATCTCTAAAACCTATTTTAGTTAAAATACAACAGAACAAACTTTGATTTTCAACTTTTATCTATTTTAAGTAACTTTTTAATGGTTTAATTGTTGCTCTATCACATGCTTGGCTGGCTGTAGTCATGTGATGGATTTGGTGTTCCTATTTAAAGTCTTAATTGCTGATGTAATGTGTTTTAGCATTGAGGAAGGGTGTGGACCCGAAAGCTTTGCATCTTTAGTAAAGGTTTTTTCTCTTGACGTTGGATTTTGTTGGTGCTTTGAGTCAGCAGATTTAGATCTGAAATTTGCTTAGTTGTTTACTTCTGTCAGTAAATCTCATCCCTCTGAGTGTAGTATGTTTCTGTTAGACACCTTAAACAACTAAGCAGGAAATGTTTTCTTTGAGCTTTTGTTGTGCATGGGTGGTAGTACTGCAGTTTGCGTTTTATGGATGCATATCACACTGGTGTCTGTTTTACCTGATGTTAGTTCTGGAGCTAAACAAATGGCTGCACTACACATCCGTTAATTTTCTTTGAATTGGCTCTGAAGGCTGAAATGGACAGTTACATATTTTGGTAATACATTTCATAATTTCATTCACATTAAGAATCCATATAAAAAATAATACTATTTGAGAGTCTCTAAATCAGGCAAGGAGTTTTACAAAATTGCAAAATCTCACCAGTAGAAAAATATGTGCTTTTAAAGCCAGGTTGTTCAAAATTGTAGCTAAGACACACAGGAACTGACAAATGTGACTTGAAAACTGCTCTGAAAATTGCTTAATACAAATCATATATTTTGATACAAAAGACGCTGGAACACAGACATTATATAATACCTTTTATTAGACCAACATAAGTTTTGCAGTTAATACAGCTTTTGAACTAGCAGGAGATCTTCATCAGGAGTTAAGTTATTGATGTTAGATATAGTGCCTAAATATCCAATTGTGCCTTGGGGGGGGGGGGGGGTAGTACCTCTTTTCTTTTTTATTGGCTAAAAAAATGACACTTGAAAAATGCCAATGTATAGAGAGAAAGTGTGCAGCTTGAATGTTTAGTATAACAACTATACCTCAGAGACAGATGCAGAATGTGTCTGTGCATGCATGTACGCAAGCATATGTATGTGTGTACATGTATGTGTGACTCTGTGTGAAACTTAAACTTTAGAAGGCCAAGTCTGACCTGCTGTAAAACTTAACGTTCTTCTTCCACGTTGCATTAAAATCAGTGTTCAGTTAGCAAAGAGGATAACAGCTCCTGAAACTGCTGTGACACTTAATGACAGTATCCCATGTATTCCATCTGTCAGTTTGATCTGACTTTTGGGTCCTGGAGCCACTTGTCGGGTCGTACCCAAGAAAACTAGTGCTCCAGCCTCAAGTCCTTTAAGAATTCTCTACCATCAAGCCCTAGTGCATAGATGTGCATTTTGCCTAGGCTAAAGCTAAGTATTCCTCCCTGATTTATGTCTAACATTATGCCTTTATATATCTACACCTTTACAGTGTTGTTGTACTATCATAAAGCTTCCTTTTCTTCTTAGCCCCTTTTCTGTACTTATTCTTTCACTTCTTGGTGTTGGCCTTTTCGCTGTCATTGAACTAACTATAAAAAATATATATCCTCATAGATCATTATTTAATGAAATACAATAGATATAGTGTAATAGTGTCTGTAACTGATTTGTGTTTTTCTAGCACTGGATGTTGCATTCATGATGTTCTTCATCTCACATTGCTGCAGTCCTTACACTTGGGTAGTCCGCTGTCCTCGGTCGGCCCGAATATCAAAGTATAAGGCTGACGTCGGTCAAGGCGCATTTGACTGACATCAGGACGTCAGGGTACAAATGCGCATGACCGACGTCATATCCTCAGTCTTTTTTGCCGCATGGTCCGATGCAGAAGCAGCATTGCAAGTGCCGGTTGGCGTTCTGAGATTTTTCGATTTCGAAGTTTCAGACCGAGTTCAAAGTTGGCTAAGTACCCCGTTGGGGAATATTTTAGTTTTTTCTTGCCTCAGTGATTTACCGGATGTCAGAAAAAGTCAATAATTGCATTTCTTGTGGGAAACAAATACCGCATAGAGATTATCATACTTTGTGTATTCCTTGCTTAGGGCCTGAGCACGACGTTGTTGGCTGTCGCTCTTGTGCTAGATTTAATAAGCGCACTATAAAGAGAAGGTTGGATTGTGCAAGGTTAGTCTTTGGGAAGCGGTGTAATTATAAAATGCCGTCGGATGCTCCGACGCCCGCTTCTTCGAAGAAGCGCAAGGACAAGGCAGTTAAGCCTAGGCTAGAAGAACCGTCTGTACCGGACGCCGGTTCTTTAGAGGTGTCGGTGGAGCCGGTGGCTCCGCCGGAGGTTTCTTTGGGTTCCCAGGGTGAGACCTTATTATTGCAAGATGTGGCCTCTCAGGAGGCATGTCAGGCTGAGGGGGCTTCTCAGGTTACTATACTCCCCTCCCTTCCTAGGGTGGTTAGGCCCTCTCCTTCTGTTTCAAAGGCTTCTCCCAGGGGCAGGCCAGGTTTGGCTTCTGTTGGTGTTACCCCTAGCTCTTCAGGTACTGTGCCCAAGAAGCATATGCTTAAAATGGCAGAAGATTTGATTACTTTAATTAGGGGTTCTATGCCCCCTCCTGATAAGAGACCTAGGTTGGAGCCTGAGCTGGGGGGTTTTGAGCAGGCTTCAGATGTTTCAGAGTCTTCGGCTGAAGACTTGCAGGAGTACTCTCCTTATTCTGATTCTGATGTGGATGATTCTACTCCTTCTGCTTCTCCTCCTGAGGATTTTTCTTTTCAGAAACTCTTCATTCCATGAGGGAGCATTTTAAGTGGGAAGGTCAGGACTTCTCTGATTCCAGGAAAAGGCTTAGGGAATTTTTGTTTTACCCCAGCATAGGCCTTTGGCTATACCTCCTGTTTTGGATGTAGTAGAAGATGTTTTACAGAGGCTTCTCTTAATCCTGATTCTTTGCCTCCTGCTCCTGTTAAGCGGATAGGTACTACAGGGTGCCTGAAGCTCATAAGTATCTTTTAAGAGTCCTAGGGCTGACCCAGAAACTGTTAGTCAGGGGCCTAAGGGTGTTAAGGCTTCTGTTGTTGAGAATCCGGTTCCTGCAGACAAAGAGGCTAGGGCCTTGGATAGATGGGGAAAGAAAGTTTATACTTCTTCCACTCTTGCTATGAGGGCTTTGAATTGCCAGTTTCACATGTTGAAATACCAGAACTATCTCCTTTCACAATTAAAGTCTAAGGTTGATGCTCTGGCAGTAGGTATTGATTGTAAAGAGTTGCAAGATTTAGTGCATGTTTCTGAACAGGTGGGTAAGCATTCTTTGCAATGTGGTTTTGATGCTGTACAGGCCTCGTCTAGGGTGGCTGCCACTGGGTCAGTTCTTCGCAGGCACACCTGGCTAAGGGATCAAAATTTGTCTGAACATGTTAAAACAAGGATTTTAGATGCTCCTTTACAATCTGACGTGTTGTTTGGTCCTCCTGTTGAGGCAGTTTTAAAGAAAATGGAAGACAAGGCTAAGTCTATGCAGACTGTTAAAGATTTTTTGCAGGTCCAGCCTCCAAAGTTTAGTAGAAATTGGCCTGCTAAGGGGTGGACATATCCTTCTTATGATTCCCAGTCTAGGGGTAGATCTAGACGTGGTAGGGGCAGAGCTCAGGGCTCTTTCAGGCCTAGAACAGGGAGTTCTCCTGCACAGTCTTCGGGTGAGGGCAGGGGTCAGTCCTTTCGTAAACAGACCCAATGACCTACCTTTTCAGCTGCCAGAGCCTTCTCGTCTGGCAGCACCTTTGGGAGGAAGGTTGGCACTTTTCAAAGAAAATTGGAGTTTAATTACCCAAGACAGATGGGTATTGGATATCATACACCACGGTTACAGGTTTTATTTCCATACCTTGCCTCCTTTCAAAGGCATGCCAGACGTTCCTCCTCAACAAAGAATAGAGGCTCACAAGCAAGTTTCTCTGTTACTCCAAATAGGGGCCATACAGCCGGTCCCTATGCCAGAAGTGGGCCTAGGATTTTATTCTCGCCTGTTCCTAGTACCAAAGAAGGGGAACACGTGGAGACCAATTTTGGATTTATCTACCCTCAACACTTATCTGGACATTCCAAGTTCAAAATGTTGACGTTACAGCAGCTTTTACCTCTGCTGGGCAAAGATCATTGGATGGTAACTTTGGATCTCAAGGAAGCTTACCTTCATGTTCCTATCAGTCTAAGTTGCAGGAAGTATCTGCGTTTTCGAGCTGGGACTTCTCACTATCAGTTCTCTGCATTGCCCTTTGGCTTATCTACTGCGCCCAGAGTATTCACGAAAGTTCTGGCTCCAGTGATAGCTTTCTTCAGGCTAAAAGGAATACAGATCTATCCTTATTTGGACGACTGCCTGATTCTGGCTCAAGGAAGGAAGAGCTTCTTCATCATTTGGAATATGTGATAGCAGTGCTAAGATGCCTGGGGTATTCTGTGAACGAAATAAAGTCCAGTCTAGTACCCTCTCAGGACATGTGCTTTCTGGGTGTGAGACTGAATACAGCATCCCAGATGGCCTTTTAACCCCGGACAAACAAAAGAGTCTATCCCTTTACTTCCATCAGCTATCTCATCAGTCCGGGCTGACTGCAAGGACAGTCCTTCAAGCCTTAGGGTTCATGGCATCTTGTATTCTGGTGCTTCCCAATGCCAAACTGCATATGAGGAAGCTGCAATGGTATCTCAAAAATGTATGGACACAGCACTGCCAGGATCTGGACACTGTCATTCAAATAATACCTTGCATTCAAAAGGAATTTTTGTGGTGGGCTCAGGAATGTCACCTAAACAAGGGACTCTCTGTGACCCGGCCAGAGGCGAGTCAGATTTTAACGACAGATGCCTCAGACAAAGCTTGGGGAGCTCATCTAAATGGAAAGTGGATACAAGACAAGTGGCCTGCCAGACTACAACATCTACATATCAACCTGAAGGAGATGTTAGCAGTCCAGTTTGCATTAATAGCTTTCAAGGATTTACTTCTTCCAGGGCAGGTGTTGATTCTAACAGACAACACAACTGTCATGTGGTACATCAACAAGCAAGGGGAACATTCTTATCCTCTATGCAGGCAAGCTATGATTTTGTGGGAGACTGCTCTCAGTTTACAGCTCAATCTTCAGGCAAGGTTTCTGCCAGGAGCACAGAACTCCTTAGCAGATGTGTTGAGCAGGCAATTATGGATCCCCACGAGTGGAAATTGGATCCTCATGTATTTCAGAAATTGACAGTGTCATGGGGAACTCCAGACATAGATCTGTTCGCTTCTCCACTAAACCATCAGCTGCCAAAGTTTTGCACAAAAGGTTTCATCCCACAGCTTGGAAAGTGGATGCTCTTTCTTTCAATTGGAGCAATCTTCATGTGTATGCCTTTCCTCCTCTGCCTCTCCTCCCAAAGGTACTTTTAAAGGTCAGACAGGACAAGCCAAGGATGATTTTAATAGCTCCAGATTGGCCTCGACAGCACTGGTACCCATTACTGAGAAGTCTGGTACGGAAGCCTCCATGGCCTTTGCCTTGATTCCACACCTGTTGTCACAGGAGGACAGCCATTTGCTGAATGTCAAACTTCACTCTCTTCACCTAACAGCCTGGCATATTCTGTTTTGAACCATAGAGGGTCTCAACTTCCACAACAAGTTTTGAATGTGATTTTGGAAGCTAGAAGGCCTAGTACAAGGAAAGTGTACGCAGATAAATGGAAGAGATTTTTATTTTGGAGTGCAGCAAAAGATTTTGATGTTTCTGAGCCTAATTTGAGTGTGGCTCTTCAATATCTTACTGAGTTACTGGACAAAGGTTTGTCTTTCTCTTCTATTAAGATTCATGCTGCAGGAATTTCGCCTCACTATGATTGTGCCCCACCATTGTTTTCTCATCCTTTGTTCAAGCAATTTCTTAGAGGGCAAAGAATATAAGACCCCACGAAGAGCTCCTACTCCTGCTTGGGATCTCAATTTTGTGTTGGAGAAACTCACTCTACAACCTTTTGAGCCTGCAGCTACTTCTGAGTTGAAATATTTATCATGGAAGACTGCTTTTTTGTTGGCAATTACCTCTGCAAGAAGGGTTTCTGAATTGCAGGCCCTTATGGCGGTTGAGCCTTTCTTGATTTTCCATAAGGATAGGGTATCATTACGTACTAATCCTTCCTTTATGCCTAAGGTGGTTTCTAGTGTGGCTTTAAACCAAACTATTCATTTGCCTACTTTTTATGCAAATCCCCAAAATAAAGGGGAAAAGATTTTGCACACTTTAGATGTACACAGGCAGTTGCGTTATTATTTGGACAGAACTAAATGGTTCAGGCAGTCTCAGCAGTTGTTTGTTTCTTTTGCTTTGAGTTCTCAGGGCAAGCCTGTGTCAAAACAAACTATTTCTAAGTGGATTGGGTTTTGCATTGCTTTCTGTTATTCCCATCATGGCAAGGAGGTTCCAGCTGGGATTAGGCCTCATTCCACTAGGGCTACTGCCACTTCAACAGCTTTTTTGAGGGGAGTGGCAACCAAGGATATTTTGGAGGCAGCTACTTGGAGTTCAGTGCATACTTTCTCTAGGCATTATCACCTGCCACTTTACTCTAAATCCAGGGCTGGTTTTGCCACTGCTGTTTTGCAGGGCATGTTGGCAGCTCCTGCTTCTTTGTAGTTAGCCATCCTCCCTTACCTCTGCTTTGGGATTCTACCCAAGTGTAAGGACTGCAGCAATGTGAGATGAAGAACATAGTACAGTTTTGTACCTACCATAAATGTAGATGTTCGAAGATCCACATTGCTGCAGTCCAATTTACCCTCCCTCCTTCCCCTCTGCAGTTAGAGGTGGTTGTGTGGGTTGGGTTGTACATTTTGTGTATATTGTACATATAGTTAGTGCAAGGGTGGTTGGTTGGTTGTTTGCTGTCTTTTGGTTTTGGCCTTTATTTTTAGGGTCTTCTGACATCTGGGGCAAGAAAAGACTGAGGATATGACGTCGGTCATGAGCATTTGTACCCTGACGTCCTGATGTCAGTCAAATGCGCCTTGACCGACGTCAGCCTTATACTTTGATATTCGGGCCGGCCGAGGACAGCGGACTACCCAAGTGTAAGGACTGCAGCAATGTGGATCTTCGAACATCTACATTTATGGTAGGTACAAAACTGTACTTTTTCCATTCCTGATGAACAAGAAAAATATTATGACATTCAAAGAGAAGTTGACGGACAATGTAATGAACTTATTAAAAGAAAGATAAGGAAGTTGAAACGTGATATTATTGAATATAAAAATCATAATAGTTACCCAAAACCTAAAACAGGTACTAGGTTTTGGGAAAATAGTAGTAAGGGGGAATGGAGAGACACTAACAATGAAGAACAAGTTAGAAAAGGGGAACAAGTTTCAGAACTAGATAAGTTTAACCAATCACCCCAAATAAAAAGATCTGAAAGAATTAAAAACAAAACGGAATATCAACAACAACATACTTCAAATTTTCGAGGGGGGGGGGTAACAAGGGGGAGGGGGAGGTGCTAAACATGAACAGTGCTCCCCACCCTGACTCAGGAGAAAACAATATTATGCAAAACATTGATATTGTGCAGGACCCAAACAACCCATTTGGATACATTTATGAAAATTTTAGTATTTATAATTATAGTCCTATTGTTTTAATTAAGGAACATTTTAAATTATTATAGGTTCATAGGTTCATAGGTAGATACTAGGCTATCTGCCCTAGGGCATTTATAAGCCTAGCCAGAGTGTATTTGGCTTCCACCTCCCTATTAGATTAGCCTACTGTGCCTCTGTAAAGTAGGTCACAGAAGGTACCCTTTTAAGATTAGTTTACTGTGCCTCTGTCTAGCAGGGACACAGGAGAGATCCCAGGGGTGAATTTGCGATTTCCCATCCACGCGTCCAAATTTTGCTTGAAGAGGGTCAGCGAGGGGCTATGTCTAACATGAATTGGGATTCTATTCCAGAGTGAGGGGAGCCTCTGGGAAATGAATCTGTCCCTCCAGCATGTCCTATTTATTTTTGTGCTGAGGTTTAGGTCCCTGGAGCGTGTAGCTCTAAGGGACTTGGATTTTTTGAGGTGGAGCATGTCCATTAATTCTGGGTTTGACATGGCTTTGTACGTCAGGCATAGATCGCCTCTGAGTAGGCGGTAAGCAACTGAGTAGAGCTGGAGTTTCTTTAGTCGAGCTGCATAGGACATACGTTTGTAGTCCATGATCCTCTTGGTGAGGTACTTTTGGGGTCTCTCCAGTTGCTGCAGGTGTCGGGTAAGGTACATCCCAAAAGGGGCATTGTATTCAATTATGGGCCTGATGAGTGATGAGTAGAGGGGCACAATGACCTCTCTTGATCTAGATGCAAACCCTTTCGTGATAAAGTGGGCTATATAGAAGGTCTTTCTAACCACTTTGGCAATGTGATTATCAAAGGAGAGATTACTATCTACGTTGGTTCCCAAATCTCTAATTACTTCTTACGTACTTAATGGATTACCACCTATGTGGTAATTTGTGGGCACCTTGTTTTTCCCAAAGGGGATGACTATGCACTTTTTAGCATTTAGCTTGAGGCCGTGGTTCTGGCACCAAGCATCCGTCTCTGTGAGACCCTTTTGGAGGATGCTTGTGTCAGCTGGAGATTCGATTATGGCCCCCAGTTTGCAGTCATCTGCAAACTTTGTCAGCCATAATCCCCCCGTGTTAGCCTGAACCTCAGAGACGTATAAACCGAACAAGAGAGGTCCCAGAACTGAGCCCTGTGGGACGCCACTTGTAACTGGTTTGGATTCGGACATGGCACCTGTGATTCTGACCATGTGGGTTCTATCTCTGAGCCAGTTTGCAACCCATCTTGTGATATAGGGGTTGATATTTAAGCTGGTATGCTTATTTATGATGCCCGAGTGGGGTATTGTGTCGAAGGCTTTTGCGAGGTCCAGGTAGGCTGTGTGGACTACCTTGCCCTCATCTATGGCTTTGGTAACTGTTTCAAAGAAATCAACTAGGTTTAAGAGGCAAGATCTGCTCTTAACAAAGCCGAATTGGGTAGGGTCCAGTGTCTGGAGGCTCCCAATGTCTTTGTTTATGAGTTCCATGATAATACGCTCCATAGCTTTACAGGCCAGACTAGTCAGGCTTATGGGGCGATAGTTTCCGGGGTCCGTTGTGGCACCACCTTTGTGGAGTGGGACCACTGTAGCTGTACGCCATTCTTTGGGTACATATCCTGTAGTAAGGCTAAGTTTGAACAGTGACTTAATGTGAGGGTTCAGTTCTTCTTGGAGCTCGTGTAAGACACAGCCTGGGACACCATCCGGTCCCATAGATGCTGTGTTTTTTGCTTTGGAGAGGGCAGCCTTCACCTGTGCATCTGTGATGTCAGGGAGGTTACATTCAGTTGGGATAGGCATTTGCTCCTTTGGGGGGGGAAGGGGGGCAGAAGTTTGCGCTGAATCTGTCTGCCAGAATGTTGGCTATGTCTGTAGGTTTGGTATATTTTGTACCGTTATGCAACAATTCAGAGCATATCTGGGAGTTTCCGCCCATGTTTCTGACATAACTAAAGAAGGCCTTGTGATTATCTTTAGTGTCTAGGGCAATTTTTCTTTCGAAACTGGCCTTTGATGATTTTATGAGAGATCGAAGTTTCTTGCTAATACTGATCAGAGATGCCTTCCCTTTTTGGGATTTTGCTCTGTCATGTAGTAGCTTCCTCCTTCTGTTGTATAGCTTATTTATGGCCGGGGTCCACCAGACTGGTCTCCTGTTTTTGGAGGAGTGAGTCTTGGTTTTATTTGGGATAGCATGATCCATGCATTCCTGCAGGTGCTCATAGAATGCATTTGTAAGGGATTCTGCGGATTGGGCTGTATTATTCTCTGGCCCAGGGGCTTTGAAGGATTTCACCTCAGTCTTGAGAAGTGCAAAGTTGGCTTTGGAGAAATTCTTTACAGTGATTTCCTTGGCTGGGGGTGGGGACGGGATATGGATGTCCAGGGAAATTTGTTTATGGTCTGATCTTACCAATGAGGGGTTTACCTCTGGTGTGGAACATAGAGTCCCCATGTTGGTGATGACCAGGTCCAATATTTTGTTCCCTCTTGTGGGAGTGGTGACCAGTTGTTCCATTGTGTTAGAGTTTATAAATTCAAGGAACCGTTGGGCGAGGGTGTTTGGGCTTGAGTAGTTTTCCCAGTCAATGTTTGGGTAGTTGAAGTCACCCAATAACATAGTGTTTGGAGAGACCTTCATATTCTCCAGTGTTCTCAGGAATGCCAAGTGGGGTTCTTGTAATAGGGAAGGTGTTCTGTAGCAGGCTACAAACTGAAAGGCAGTTTTGCCTGCTGTTAGTTGCACATGGATGGTTTCCGATGCTTCGTGCAGTGCCACTAACCTGGAGGTGTAGGTATCTTTGATGAATATAGATACTCCCCCTCCTTTTGTGCTTCAGTCCAAGTTTTGGGGCCGAAACGCATGGTATGAGTTATAACCTGGTAGTGCTGGGGTGCTCTCAGGAGCCTTGAACCAGGTTTCTGTTACTGCACAGACATCGATTTTCTCCATACTGAGGAGAGTCTCGAGCGTGCATCTTGAGGTTTAGACTTCTGGCATTGAGTAGCATTACCTTTAGTTTTTTTATCTTTGGGTTGTCTATGGAGGTGGGTTTGTCCTTTGAGCCTTGCCTAAATAAGGCACTATGGGGGTGGCAAGAGCCTTGGCCAGTATACGAAAGCCTAAGGGTGACAGGTGCAAGCCGTCCCTAGCGAAGCAACGTGGCTTGTCGAGCATGTCATCCCAGGCTGACAGACACTGGATCCCCTTTGAATGACACCAATACTTTAGCCAATTGTTGAAACTGATCATTTTGTCTTTATACTGTGGCATCATTCTTGGTGAGGGCAAGATGCTACTCAAGGTCAGGGACATACCAGCCTGGGCTACATGGTCAGAGAGCTCCTCCATGTCTCTTTTCATGTAGTCCAGGGAGGTACGTCTCAGGTCATTCACACCAGCAAGAACAATGACGGAGTCATACTTGTACTTGCTTTGGAGTGACCTGAGTGCTTGCGTTATGTGGCGGATCCTGGCACCCGACAGGCAGCTTACAGTGACCTTCTCCTTGTTCAGTCTGGTGAGTGGGACGTCAGTGTGCCGGACAATAGAGTCCCCTATAACAAGTGTATTTGGTGTGTTGTTTGGCCTTATGGGCTGTGACTGTGTGGCACACTGATTTTGTGAGATATGTGATTTGTGGGTATTGTTGAGGGGTGGCTGTTGCTTGGATATCTGCTTAGGAGGTCTTTGCTGTTTAGGCAGATTTTTATTTAGAGCCTCCGAGTATGTTTTTGTGTGTTTATGTGTTGGGTATGCAGATGCAATTGGTCTGTGTGAGACTGGATTTGTGGTGTGGGTGGCTACCTTTTCCTCCTGACTGACTGTGCCAGTCTTGGGTTGAGAGAGCTCTGCCTCCAGTTTGGCTGTGTAACTGCATCTCTCACATGTATTAGAGTTTGTTGGAAGGAGGAGAGGGTTGTCTGTGTACATAAGGCAATTGTAACATTGCCTCAAAATTCCCAGATTCACCAGCTGGACTGGAGAGTAACCTTGAAACTGACCCTTGGACATACCAGATTAGTATAGGGAACTGTTTTTTTACTGATCAGATTAGGGAAGGGAACTGATTTTTCACTTGATCAGGAAGGACCAATCGGGAGTCTAATACTTATGAGAAGTCAAGGAGGGTGTAGTGCTTTAGTTAGTTAGTGTTTCCTTATAAGAGCTGAGCAAGTGCAGGGCTTTAGAAAGAGAATAGAGTAATTACTTTGAGAGCTTGAACAGTTCTAAGGGAAAAAGTGAAGAGCAGACTTTGTGGAGCCTGGAATAGTTTAAACCTGTTTAGGCGACGCTGCTCAGTGCGCCAAACCGTGCAAAAAGAGAGTGGTAGGGTTTTAAGAGAGAGAGAGAGATCAAGGAGTTTAGAATTGACCCAAAATGGCCAATAAAACTACAGCTTCTAGGTAGTAACCACTCCTCCAGGGACAGGCAGGCTGTTCAGTGTTTACCACTCCCACTGGTGAACACAGAGACTTTCAATTAGCCCAAGAAAGCACTGGCCTTCTAGAAACTTCCAAACAGTTCAGAACAGCAAATCTGTAACGGAACTTTCTTAACTTTCAGAAAGTGGGAAAAAAGCAAGATTTTTTTTTCTTTTTGTTGTAGTTTAAAGGTAGCAGAGATACACAAGCAGCAAAATAATCACAACAGTGCAATAAATGACCCCACACTTGAGTGCTAGGCCAAAATCAGGTAAAATGCAGTTTTTAGAGAAAAAAAAAGATTTTAAATTAAGTGCAACACAGGAAATGCAGTAAACAGGCTCTAGATGTGTTCCAAGTACTGTTACTGTTACAGATATAAACTTTAGCAAGCCGGAAAATGCCAAAAAGTAGGCAGCAAAGCAGTAAAACTTAACAAAAATCAATAGAAAATACTTAAAATCACAAAAGTGGCTCCTTTTCTTCTTTCAGTGTTTTCTCCTCTTGGTAGGTGCTTCAGCAACTAGCAAGCCTGAAAAGACGCCAAAACCATGAGGCAGCCTGGTTTTAAGAGAGAGAGATGAAGGAGTTTAGAATTGACCCAAAATGGCCAATAAAACTACAGCTTCTAGGTAGTAACCACTCCACCAGGGACAGGCAGGCTGTTCAGTGTTTACCACTCCCACTGGTGAACACAGAGACTTCACTTTAGCCCAAGCAAGCACTGGCCTTCTAGAAACTTCCAAACAGTTCAGAACAGCAAATCTGTAACTGAACTTTCTTAACTTTCAGAAAGTGGGAAAAAAGCAGGATATTTTTGTTTTGTTTTTTCTTTTTGTTGTAGTTTAAAGGTAGCAGAGATACACAAGCAGAAAAATAATCACAACAGTGCAATAAATGACCCCACACTTGAGTGCTAGGCCAAAATCAGGTAAAATGCAGTTTTTAGAAAAAAAAAACGATTTTAAATTAAGTGCAACACAGGAAATGCAGTAAACAGGCTCTAGATGTGTTCCAAGTACTGTTACTGTTACAGATATAAATGTTAGCAAGCCGGAAAATGCCAAAACGTAGGCGGCAAAGCAGTAAAACTTAACAAAAAATCAGAAGAAAATACTTAAAATCACAAAAGTGGCTCCTTTTCTTCTCTCAGCATTTTCTCCTCTTGGTAGGTGCTTCAGCAACAACTAGCAAGCCTGAAAAGAAATTAAATTTATACCCAATTTATACCCAATAGGAAGGAAGACTTGGCCAATGTTTTAATGGATATCAAACTGTTTATAAGAAAAATTAATTTCCAAATTATATTTGAGCATAACACAAGAAATGAACAACAAGGACTAGTGAAAAGAAGTATCTACAACCCACCAATACATCCACAAATTAAAAATGTTGAAGGTTTGTTAGAAAGAGAGATAAGAAAACAATATGGTAAAATTAGGTATAAGAAAAATTTAGATTTAGAAGAAATCAAGGTCTTAGAGGAAATGAGAAAAGATACAAATGTAAGGGTAATGAAACCCGACAAGGGAGGGGGAATGGTAATTATGAATAGTTTCACGTACGAAGGAAAAATGAATGATATGTTAAGATATTCGAATAAATATGAAACAGTCTCTATGAATGAAATAAATATTGCATATCATAGAATTGATATGGTCCTAGAAGATTTATTAATGGATGGTTCCATAGACCGTAATACCTATTCATATTTGAAAGTGGAAAAACCCAAAGTAGCTACCATTTTTGGTATTCCTAAAACCCATAAAAATGGGGAAGACCCATCCCGAGATCAATTGCTTCGGCCGATGGGGCAAAAACATTACCCTTGGCAAAATATATAGATAGTAAATTGAAAAGACTATGAACTGAAAAGAAAAACATACTAAAAGATTCCTGGGATTTTCTTAGATGTTTAACCCAAGAAAAATATAAGAAAACATTAATATTTTTAACCATAGATATAGTAGATCTATTTTCCTGTATTCCTCACCGAGAAGGCCTAAACCTGTTAGAAGAAATTGTATATGAGGACAATTATTTATCTCTAAATGAAAATGTTGTGGTTATGCAGCCTATGGAATTAGTTTTAAAATATAATTTTGTGTATTTTAAAGGGAAATTTTTTCACCAAATTCAAGACATAGCGATGGGTGCAGCATGTGCACCCACCTACGCCAATTTGATTTTAGCCAAGTGGGAAGAAAAATGGATATTAGATTTGATATATAAGAAGGAATGGATTTTATACAAAAGATTTTTGGACGATATTGTAATATTCTGAGTGGCCGCTGAAAATAATGTGGCAAATTTTATAGAATATTTAAATCAGAGTACTAACTACTTGAGATTTACATATAGGATTATTAATGAGAATTTACAATATCTAGATGTAGAAATTTATAAGAAAGATGATAAATTTAATTCCAAAGTGTATAGAAAAGCAACATATTCAAACTCCTTTTTACATTTTTACAGTGCCCACCCCAAACATTACAAAAGAAATATAGTGAAAGGGCAATATATAAGAGGGTGTAGAATGACCTCTAACTAAGAAGATTTCCACCATGAAATGTTTTTTTTAAGAGAAATGTTTAAAGTAAGGGGGTATCGAGAGCATATGTTGAAGGAAATGGGAAGGGAGGTATTAGAAGGTAGAAAGGTTAAATACCAGCCCATTTTAGGGCAAGTAATAAAGCAGACTGTACCCTCAGTAAGTAGCATTAATGAGAATGATGTGAATTTTAACAAAGCTTTAATTTTAGAATACAATGCTAGTTCATATGTAGTTAGGGCCATTATAAATAAAGAGTGGGAAAGATTTCTAACCCTTACGGACCTGGAAAATATTAAGAAAGATAAAATTAAGATTGTGTATAAAAATTCTAGGAACCTAAAGAGCTTATTAGAAACTAGTTATCAAGAAGGGGTTGTTAGAAATAAGAAAAGAAAAGGTACTTACAAGTGTGGCCATTGTTCTCAATGCTCATATTTGTATAATAAGGAAAGTATCTTTTTTCAATGTAGAAACAAGGTACTGGAGGGTAAGGAATTTTCAAATTGTGATAGCAATGGTCTAGTATACCTGGCAGCTTGTCAGGAATGTGATGGATTTTATATAGGGAAAACTGAACGTAAACTTAGGAGAAGAATATATGAACATTTATATGATGTACAAAACAAAAAATGTACAAATCCCCTATATAATAAGCATAAGCAGGAATGCATTAATGCACACTTTCTATTTTTTGTATTGGAAAAAGTGGATAGAAAAAATAGAGGAGGGTTATGGGAAGAGACTATAGAGTATAAAGAACTTTGGTTGCAGTTAACCCTTGAGGCAAATAAAAAACCTGGGCTAAATGACCACATTTCTATAAGTTCCCTGCTGAAATTAAGATCAGCAAAATCGTAACAAGAAGAAAATATGACTTGATGTACTATGTATTTTAGCGTTCATACTAAGCTTACGTTTTCCCTATTTTAGTTCTTTTTTAAAAAATGATAAAAAAACACTTTATTCTCTCTTATGTACTGATAATAATATTAGTCATGAATTTGTCTGCTTAACAGAAGGAACATTTAAGGATGTAATTTTCATTTTAAACACAAGATGGAACCAATGTTATATTAATGTATTTTTTAACAAAACTTTTTTTTAACATGTTTATAGTCAATATTAAATGTTTTAACTTATTATAGATATTTCATGAATAGATTACAAATATTTTAATAAAAACTGGTTTTATTGTAGGTTCAGGGTGAATAATCTGCATTTTATTAAGGAAAGGATATATGTATGTATTTGTTTAATTGAGTCTTATTAAAGTATGTTTGTCATTGGTTGATTTGAAATAGGAGGCTATAAATGGAATGGATTTGTAGTTTGACCCACATCTGATGAAGTGATTATAAACGAAAACATATGGTTGTTCAGCATTTATGTGCAATAAATTGTAATTTTAAAACGATTGTTCCTTGGGCTTTATTGTCTCACCATCCGCTTTGGGGTTTTTGATTTTGTGGTTTTGGCATGCCCATTTGGTGTTTTTGGTCAACATCAGTAATCCTAATTGCCCCCTTTTAGTCCGGGCAGATCTGGTTGCTCTTGCTCAAGTCTTGTGTCAGGGACCCTGTGCCCCTTAATTCTGGATCCGAGACAGGATCTTCTTTTCCACCCATCTGGGATGTCTCACCCAGATCTTTATAGCCTCAGACTAATGGCTTGGTTTCTCCAAGTCCAGTGATGGTCTGTAATCCAACTGTCTTCTCATATGTAGTTATGATCCTTTGAGCCTCTCAGAAGATTCAACCTCTTGGCTGTACCACCAGAAGTGGAAATGATTCATTACATGGGTGTCTACCCAAGACATTGACTATTTTTCCAGTCCCTTTCCAGATATTCTGTTTCTTGGCTACCTTGTGTGATTCAGATTCCACCTTTTCCACTAGCCATTTCTAACTTTCACATTGGTCATAAAAGCTACTCATTGGCCTCTCACAAACTTTGAATTTCTTGAAGGAGTCTTCCTTCTCTGGTCTCGATTTAGAGAACCAGTTCTCCCATGGAACCTCAGCTTTGTATTAGAGGCCTTCATGAAACCTCCATCTGAATCTGAATCTGCAGTACTGTTTAAATTTCTTTCATAGAAAACTTTATTTCTTATAGCTATCAAAGCTATCACTTCTGCCAAAAGAGTTTCAGAACTACAGGCTTTGTTTTAATCAGTGCTCTATTTAGTTTTCCACAAGGACAGATTATAACTTCACAGAATCCCTCCTGTCTAATTAAAGTGTCTTCTGAGGTAAATATGAAACAACCAACCAATTCACTTGCCAGTCTTTATTTTCAAATTATGCCAACAAAGGCAAATATATACTACATACTTTGGACATTCATAGGGGACTAAGGTTCTACCTTCACAGAACATAGTCCTTCAGAAAAGACCCACAACTTTTTGTACCTTTTGCAGTTAACAAATGAGGTGCCCATGTGTCCAAAGTCGCTCTTTCCAGGTGGCTTTCGAATTTCATTTATTTTGTGTATTCACGCTATCATTGCTCATTACCTTGCAATCCAAAGGTTCATTCCACTAGGTCTGTTGACATTTCTATAGCCTTCTGCAGGAGCACCTCAACTGATGAGATTTTTGCAGCAGCTACATGGGCTACATTGCATACTTTTGTTAAGCACTGCAAGCTAGATGCTACATCAAGACCTAGGGCTTCCTTCTCAGCCATTGTCCAGAGGGGTCTCCTCTAATAATGCTGCCAAAGTGGGATTCTGACCCAGAAGTCAGATTGGACAGATGTAATGAATGGGATATGGTAGTTATATACATACCATAATGCTGTGTCTTTTCAGTCCTGTCTGTCTGTACAGCAACCCCCATCCCCCTCCAGAACTGCCATTTATAGGACTTGACCGATGTCTACAGTTTTGATCCTCTCTGCCACGGTTGCTCTTATCTCTTTGGTGCCAAACTTGATCTGTGGTAATCTTACTCACATGGGTATGATGAGAAATAATTCTTAAGGGACTCAAAGCTGGAGCATATGTTTTGTCTAGTCAGATCCAACAAGGAGCTCAAGGACCCAAAAGTCATATTGGACATGCAGGAATGAAAGGATCTAGAGATACGATAAATAAATAACTACTGTATAAATTATAATACAAGAGATATGAAGAGAGATTAGCTAAATTCACAGAAGGAAATTAAGAAGTGTAATTTGTAATGTGTCTGTCTGAACAAGCAGTTTTTGCGTAACAGATGTTTTGGTTAACAGAAAATGTGAATTTGCAGCAATGGCCACTTCACAGTGAAGTGATTTGTTATTAAAAAGCAGGAACTACAAGGAACATAAAATATTAGGTTACAGTGTATGGATGTTTGCAGTTGGTACACTACAGTCTGTGGTTTAGCTAACATAAAGTGAAGACAAGGAAAGAGAGAGAAGAAAATTGTGCTGGCATGTCAGTCTAAGGTTCTGACAGATATCTATGAAAAGCAGAAGTACTGAACAAATTTTTGTTATACTGTTAAATTATCTTAAATATTAAGGCCTTACTGACTGTTAAGCTTATGGTTACTCGTGTCCTGATTTTGAATGGTATTTTATGAGATAATAACTACTCCCTTTTCATGAAAAAAACCCAGGTGCCAAAACAAAAACCCCAGTAATTTTACAATTACTGTTACCTTTCTGAGAAAGCTGTTTGGATGCAGGGTAAATTCATCATACAATCATGCATTACCAGAATCGGATGCATTAGCTGCCCTTTAGTACACCTTATTTGTATACACTGTTAGATGCTCTTAGGGAAAAGTTCTTAAGTGTAATAGTGTCTGGTTGTGGGCCAGTATAGTGTTTCTTAATTATTTCTTTTTTCTGTGTACATTTTTTCATGAGAGATACTGAGGTATTTGCAGGAAAACATCATAAATACAAATTGCATTGTGTGAGGAAATCATCTAATTTAAGTATGTGGCTCTATAAGGTGATTAGGAATTTGTTCCCAAACAGTTAACCAGTAGAAAAAAACAGTACAAACTGATTTTATGCTGCAAAAATAGTGCAGGAACTTTATTTTACTGCTCCCTTTCAACAGTGGCTGAGACGTTCTGTTAATCGGTAATTCAGTATTCACCACAGCTTTTGTTTCAGGGTATTCAGGACATATAATGTTCACTGATACTGTTTTAATTATTAAATGGACTTTCACTTGCTAATAAAAGTGATGTAAAATTCTGAGTAAGGCGTGCTGTTGTGAACCGCATGTCATTCAGCTTACTCTATGTTGGAAAATCATTGTTGGTATCTGTCTAATAGCTCAGTGTGTTAATACGTAATCAGCAACTTTGTCCTGATTAGTTATTAATGCAGGCTGTCATTGATGTAAATTGCCATTAGCACAGTAATTGCGGCCTATTTCATTCCTTTTTAGAGTACACATGGCTGCTCTTCACTTTAATGAGAATTGTAGCTCAGACATGCAGTCTGATTCAGGGGGACAGCCTAGATTAGATGTTTACTTTAATAAAGCTAAAAAAATGATAGCCATTGGTGCAATCCATGAAAAGTCGGTGAACCTAAAGCAAGAAATGTTACTAAAGTTATTTAAATAGCGGTTTGTGAGAAAACATCATATGGGGTAATGCTGATGTCACCATATACTTACAGTGCAGTAATAAATTAATGATATTTGGGAGCAATTTCACACTGGATATGCCTTCTGTGCTGTCAACAAAAACAGCAGGTATGCAGTATTTCTGTAAGACACATAAACATATAAGGCACATATGCACAACATAAGGTGCATGTCACTGTTGTCATAACTGTGCCATTCCTTGCTGTCATACAGAGTAACAGAGTCTTATGAATTGTAAAGAAACAATGGGGGATATATGTA
Source organism: Protopterus annectens (assembly GCF_019279795.1). Classification (NCBI taxonomy): domain Eukaryota; kingdom Metazoa; phylum Chordata; order Ceratodontiformes; family Protopteridae; genus Protopterus; species Protopterus annectens. The sequence continues at coordinate 1,680,373,043 of NC_056744.1, read as the reverse complement.
TGTCTCCCAAATATGCAATAAAGTCTGAAAGATTTAGGATTTCTGCTTGGAAGTGTTTACATAGGTATTTTTATACCTCAAGTAAACTCCAAAGAATTTTTTCTCAGGTAGACAGCAAATGTTGGAGGTGTGATGGGGAAGAAAGAGGTAACTGGAAACATATTTTCTGGGAGTGTAATGAGTTGGCAGACTTTAAAGTTTCCCTGCAGACTGCTCCGTCAGAGATACTGGGTGAGCAAATTGGGGTAATGAAGGAAATGATTTTTTTGACCTATGATGCAGAATCAGAATTCCCTGGACGTAGTACGGCTTTGCTGAGTCTAATTATGGTGGCTGCCAAAAAAGCAATTACTAAAAAATGGAAATCAAATCTAAACCAACTTTACTAGAAGTCGTGAAAATAGTAAGAGAGAAAACAAGTGGAAATGGGATCTTTAGAAAAGGGTAGGAGCAAATTACATAGAAAAAATGGGAATTGTGGGAACAATACATTTAGAAGAGGAACTAGGTTTCAAAGAAGGCATGATTTGAATGAGCTATGTAATATTTGTCTGACAATGACTGGATAGATTATAAGTGATGCATAATGTTTGCAACTAAAATTATATCAATATGCTTTGCAATGTATAATTTTTACAACTAAAATTATGTGAACATGGTTTGTTTTCATTTATATAAATGTATGATTGCCTATGTCATACATGATAATTTAATAAAGATGTTTCTTTAGAAAAAAAAGGCAAAGGTTTCAACAAGTAGCATTAGCTATGACAGATCCACCTTGTCTGGTAAATTGCCTTGTACTGATTTACCAAGATGCAGCAATTTGTTCAAACAACAGTCGCTACAGTATAAGAGAGTAAGCATACAACTACATTGTCCATCTTTGAACAGCAAAGTGTTTCTACTGTTCTGTCTGAAGGATGAAAGTGTCACAGGATTAATTGTGTTGCACAGGTATTGCCTGTTTTGGTGTGTATCTGCACATGTTATGTTCTGAAAAGGTAGAGAGTGCAGTGAGAATACAAAACACACCCTTACAGCTGTCTGAATGATAACCCCCCCCCCCCACACACACACACACACACACACACACACACACACACACACACACACACACACACACACATACACAGAGCTCTGGCCTTGGCTACAAGTGCTGGAAAAATGGGCACTGTCTGATTGAGGGGAGGCATGATGTTTGGCAGGTATGGGGTCAAAATTCATCAAGAAAAAATGCATTGTCTCTCTAGCAGTATGGTAAGAGAGTGAAAGTAAAATGTTGCATAAAAGGGTAATAAAATGCCATGACTGAGTAACATAAAAAGTAACAGAAAGTTCATGCAAATAATTTTTTATGCATTAGTACTAGATTCTCAGCTAGAGCGTCTTCTGCGTGGATGCGTGAATGGGCGTACCTTCATTGAAGGTTGTGCGTCAGGCCTGGCAAGCCGGTACTTAAAAATCAACTGCCAATCATTAGCGGACTGCAGTTCCACTGTGGCGACCCCTAACCGGGAAAAGCCGAAAGAAACAAACAAACAAACTATTCTGTAATACTTTTCTTTATGTCAAATGTTTGACATTTAACTTATTTCATTAGCTTGGAAAAGGCAAGGTGGTGATAAACCATGCTACATATAAGTGCATGAATAAGTACTGTCAGTTTGTTTGTGTCTTTTGCTTTTCCCGGTTAGGGGTCGCCACAGTGGAACTCCGGTCCGCTAATGATTGGCAGTTGATTTTTACGTACCGGCTTGCCAGGCCTGACGCACAGCATTCAACGAAGGTACGCCCATTCACGCATGTCTCCACGCAGAAGACGCTCTAGCCGAGAATCGAACCAGACAGCATCTTATTGTGAGGCGACAACACTACCGCAGCACCACCACCGTGGGTATGAATGAATAAGTACTGTCAGTAATAACATCAAATACCTTGCAGAAGCACAAGTGTTATGTGGGTGGTACCACAGCCATCAGAAATAGGAACAGGGCATTTTGTGATTTGTGGGTGGTGCCACAGCAGTCAGAAGTAGGAACAGGGCATTCTGTGTTATGTTGGTGGTGTCACAGTAGTCAGAAGCAGAAAGAGAGCATTCCATGTTATGTGGGTGGTGTCACAGCAGTCAGAAGTAAGAACAGAGCATTCCATGTTAAGTGAATGGTACCACAGCAGTCAGAAGTAGGAACCGGACATTCCATGTTATGTGAGTGGTGCCACAGCAGTCAGAAGTAGGAACCAGACCTTCCATGTTATGTGAGTGGTGCCACAGCTGACAGAAGTTGAAACAGGGCATTCCCTGTTATGTGGTCAGTACCTCAGCAGTCAGAAGTAGGAACAGGGCATGCCGTGTTAGGTGGTTGGCGCCACACCAGTCAGAACTAGGCACAATACCTTCCCTGTTATATAGTAAGAACCACAGTAATCAGAAGCAATAACAAAGCATTCCACGTCTCTTGCAAATGCAATCAAAAAAACTGTGCCAGCAACACCAGCTTTTGTAGTACTGTTGATCATCACTGACATCAGCACGCCACTGATTCTCAGCACTTGTATAGCACGTTTGACACTGAATGCAAGACAGGGATGTGAACAGGAAGGTAGCTGAGAACATAACATCACTACTGTCCCATATTGTTTAGCAACTAGGATTTCTGGTTTTCACTCAGGTTGTCCAGGTTCGACTCACAGTATGGGAATGCGCCACTCGGTTGGGGGTTGGCATAATGGTTAAGTTGTTTAACTCACAGACAAGAGGTACAAGGTTTGATTCTTCTGAAGAGAAATTGTCTAGGCTTAAAATGGCCCACAGGGGCAGCTTGCCTAGTACTTTACCTATGAGCCTACTAATGGACATAAATAAAGGCTTTTAAAGAGAAGAGGTCTCTACTTATAATGCATGCAGTTACAGTTGGGGCTTATCTCAGTTACCTACAGCTCTTCATGCAGTGTGATAGAGCAGAGAGAAAACAGTCAACTGAAATGTGCCAGATAAATTCAAATGGGAAGCCAAAGTAATATCACTTTTAGATTATAGTGTAGTAGTTAATGCATGTGTAGGCACCATTACAAATTTCAATAAAAAATTTAAAAAATTGCCATCTTCAAAACTGCATTTAAGAACTGCATCAGACATCAAAGTAAATTACTGCAAAATTCGGAAGCATGGGTGTTATGAGAAGTCATTAATGTCTGAATGGAAGCATAGTGGTGTTTACACTCCAAAGTTAGAAATCAGGAAGTTTTCTGTTGCACAGGAACCAGCTCTGCTGGTGTATACATCTAAAGCCCTGACTAAGGCCCTAACAACCGGGTTGAATTAGCAGCTCAGGGGCTTGACCCTAACTTCAGGCAGGGGAGGGTAGGGCAGAGCAAGACGCATAAAACCACAATCATTCAGAAGAGGGGTAGCATTGCAGTGCTCATCCTGGGGGGTAGGCTTTCATCTCACTAGGCCACCAACTGGGGGTACCCTTTTTCATTAGTGAATGTATAGGCATATGCAGTTGCAGGGGAAAGGCAATGGAGAGCCAGACAATCATTCATATGCAGTTACAGTGAAAGTCAGTTGTGTGAAAAAGTTGTGCTGAAACAACTTTTGCCAGTAGTGGGGTATTTCCTTTTCTCCACTGCTGTACAACATCGGAGTAGGTATATATAATTTTGGGGTGCAAGGGGGCAAAAAAGTTGTTTTGGCATAATTCTTTTGCTAAATTAACTTTAACTGTAATTGCATTTGACTGTGTCATGGGTTCAGAGGTGTGTATTAGACTAATGACCGCTAAGGCCTTTGTAAGCCTAGCCATGCATCTGATAAATTCTGATACCCTTGATAAGTTTAAGCAGGGGCCTGGAAATGAACCATTTGTGATCCACTAAATCCAGTCTTTGAGGGCCCTTGTGGTGCATAGCTCGTCCCCCTGCCCATACAGTGGGATAAGGCCTTTCAGACTCCATCACTGCTTGGTGCCAGCAATGGCACTAACAACCTTCATGACTTTCTGTATGGTCATTCCTCTGGATGTTTTTTTCCCCATACTGTACTACAGTAGTTTTCTTTTACAGCAAACAAATGAGCAGAATCTGACTGGAAAAGATTTGATGGTCAGCAGGCTTGAAACAAAAAGAACCTTTGACTTTTTTTTTGTATTTAATGTCTGTCTTTTGCTGCTGTATTCAGGATGCAGTTCAAGCCCATTTGAAGTGTCACCTACTAGTGATTAAGTGCAAACATATGCAAAACATACATGGTAATGTGAACAGAGGACAGACTAAATAGTGAAGAATGATTGTTGAACTTGCACAATGGCAGTTATCTAATAAGACCTCCACAATAAATATAATTACCTAGTTATTCAGTATCTGCAGGCAGCATACAAACATTGAACAGTTTGCATTAATGATGCATGAAAGGGTACATAATACATTCTATATCTGTCTATACATACCACCATGTAAAATGGAAGGAAAGTTGTACCTAAGGGGCAGTATGATTTGACGTCAAGTTCTAAATCAGGAGCATTTGTCACAGTGAAATAAGAAAAAAATAACATGTCATTCAGGAACATGATGAAAAACCAGAAATGATGTATTAAAAACAAATTTGATGAATAAATAAGTTGAAACAGCACCATAGCTACACAAAACCAATAACAATGGATCAAAAAGTGAGCGCTTTTGAACACCGGTCACTAAGTGATAAATAAAATAAATGGGGATGGGTGGTAGACATAGATACAACTGCAAAAGCACAAATAACTTTCATTGATCAAATGGCATTCAGTTTTTGTGATGATATGTGATAGACGTGTGTGTGTGTGTGTGTGTGTGTGTGTGTGTGTGTGTGTGTGTGTGTGTGTGTGTATCTCAATGCACACATACATGCGCGCATGCACAAATATAGAAACATACGCATGCATACAGACACAGTTGCTTTTTTATCATAGGTGTGAAATAGCAAACAAAAGGAAGGCAGGACACTGCTGTACGAACTCCGTTTAATACACCATAAAAATCCACAAGTTAGCGCTTTCGAGATAAAACCCTTCTTCAGACATTTTAAAAAGTTCTAACAACTCAATTAAATACATTAATAGTAATGACCTAAAATTCAAAAACAACCAATCAGACATTAAAAGTGCCAATAAAAGCATTAATAGAAAACCCGCCTCCTTTGTAGAGCCGGTTTTAAAGGGACCAGGTCATTTAACCCTGGTTCCCTATGAGCTTGCAGTTCTATAATCCAGCGTGACTCAAGGGATTCAGTAAGTGCTTTTATATCACCACCCCGGGTACCCATCACTACATTTGCTATTGCTCTAAAAGTAAAAGAATGAGAGGGATGAGCCTCAATGTGTTTATAAAGTGCATTGTGGACATCATTGTTTCTAATGGAACATAAGTGCTGCAGTATCCTAACCTTAAACATTTTATTTGTCATCCCTACATAGAAGGACGTGCATGCGGAACACTCCGCTATATATACTATATTTGATGTTCTACAATTAGCTTTACCTTTAAACTTAAAAGTCTTGCCACTGTTAGGGTGTATAAAGGTGTTACTATTTTTATTTATGTATGGGCAGGCTTTACAGTTGCCACATGATGTACTGCCTGATCTATTAATAGGTTGCCTAACCAACCTCACATTCTTTTCACCACATAACAGGTCTTTCAGATTCTTGTTACGTCTATAGCCAATATTAGGAGTTGGTCCTATTATCTCTCTCAATTTCTTATCACCCCTAAGGATGTTCCAGTTTTTACTCACTATATACCTAATATCATTGATATTGCTACTATATGTGAAATAGAGCTTCGGAGTCACTGACATGTCCCTAGAACAGTCCTCTCCTGACATCGTCCTTGCGTCACAATTCAGCCAAGGTTTATATCTATCCTTCCTATTCTTCATACCTTTCGTCACTGCCTTCTCAACCAAATGCTCATTATATCCCCTACCCTTAAAATTCTCTTTTAACCCTACTATTTCTTTCTTAAAGTTGGAATCATCCATGCTTAGTCTGGATGTCCTACACACTTGCCCCTGCACAATGTTGGGGAACATATATCGGGGATGCATACTATCGAAATTTAGCAAACTGTTCTTCCAACATTCTTTTCTATGCAATTTTGATGAAAAACCTGCATTGGTTAGCAACAAATTAACATCTAGAAAATTTATATCATGATCTGAATAAGTTAACTTAAATTTTAAGAAGGAAGTGGTTGAATGTAAATAATCCAGGAAATTTTTGAGGGATGAAGAATCACCCCTCCATAAGATAAAAACATCATCTACAAAACAAGTGTAGATCATAACATATTTTCTCCATATCTCATTTCCCAAGATGAAGCTCCTTTCCCAGTAGGAGAGAACCAGGTTAGCATAGGTGTGAAATACTATGTGTACATTCCTAAATCTTACTAGTTGGAGTGTTAAGTTTTGAATGAGCCATGTGAGTCTGCAACAAAAGTGTCAACTGTTAGAAATTACTTTGACAGTACAACTATAGTGCACATTGAGCCCTGAAACTTTTAAATGGGGGGGGGGCTTTTTTGGAAGGGGCAAACTCCATGTACCTTTCATATAAGAGTTGTATCCCAGTATCACCTTGATCAGTTATTCTGTGAGGTCACATAGTCTTTTTGAGTGCTATAGTTGTTTTCATATGAAAAGTGCATTGCATGGGTGTTGCACCCTGTGACACCCGTGCACTGGCCCAGCAATCAGGGAGCCTCAATCCTCACCACTAACACCAGTGAGAGGCGTCCATATAGGGAAAGGATAATAAATACACACACAGTAAAGTACAATTTCCCTTAAGAGCACACAGAGATCACAGTCAGTCTTGGGCTGGTTTCTCCCTTTCTCTATAGGTCCCCAATAAGACTCCCCACTGGCACAGCTATAGGGTCCATATCTCAGCCTAGTGGGCAAGCTAAAACCTCCACCACCTTCTCTGTCCAGCCAGTGCTTCATGTCCCTGCCCAAGTAGCTGACACATACACACTTTGAGATAAGAGTTATATACAACCACACAGACACTCCTGTGGAAGGCTGGCCCAGGTTCTCCAGCTGTGCCGCTTTTACCCAGACAATATGGTAGTACCACTTGCTACCACCCACTAATATTTATCGGCTACTGAAAGGCCCTTATGAAAGGGTGTCCAGTTATACTGTGCAATATTATTACTATCCAAATGGTAAGTGTGACTGAACAGTCAAGGCTTATTTGGAGTGACTTTGTACAAGATCACTAAATACATGCAATGTACTCTTAAAGCTTAAATTGTCTCTACACAAAACATCCACAGTTAAAAGGTTTAAAATGTTTAATAGTAAATAATAAAAACACAAGACAGTACTATTTACTACACAGTGCTAGTCAAGAGTTCAGAGACCACAGAGAAATACTTAAAATAAAGCAGTAGAAAAGTTCTGCCATCAATACAGAAAAAGACTAATCAAATGTTCCTAGTTCCTAGCTATATCCAAAAGAAAACAGAGCTCTAAAATAAACTTACATATAGAACACAGGCAGGGTGCTGGTGAGTTGAATGTTCTCAAGACAAATGTTAAAATGCTCTCATTCTTTCTGTCCTTAAATTGATAACACAGTACCACTGATTCATTTAAGATTACATAATTTCTTTCTGGTTCCCAGGCTAACAGAAACTCAGAGGTTAATAGCCCTTTTGATCTTGCAGCTGGTCAGGAAGCCAGAGCAATAAAATGTAAATTCTAGCCATTAACTCTTGCCTCAAAACAATAGGCAGAATGCCTCCCTCTAGACATCTTGGCTCCGAGTTTTAGATCAAAGAATTTCACAATGCTTGACTTATCAACTTTCTTATAGCAGAGTGCACTGTTGTTACATTTGTTTTTCAGTTCAAAATCCAATGCAGTCTTTTCACATTTAAGAGAACAAGAATGTGGCTTACATTAATATTTACAAATGACAGAATTATCTACAAAATTCTATGTAGCTAGGCTGGCAGCCTTCACCTATCTGCACCCCCCTCCGGAGAACTCAAGCTAGTTTTTCAAGTGACCCTTGAAAAACGTTGCTTGAGAGGGTTAGGTCTATCTGAGTATACCTTACCCCATTCCCTGTCTTGAGAGCCCATCTGCATTGGCATTGCTAATCCCACAATGGTGCTGCACTGACATATATGCTTGCAACCTTAGGCTCCATCTTAGCAACTTGGCATTTTGCTGCCTGGCTCTGTTTAACCATGTTAGAGGATTGTGATCTGTTACTACAGTGAATTTTCTTCCATACAGATAAGGCTGAAGTTTCTGCAGTGCCCACACTATGGCTAGACATTCTTTTTATAGGTTCATAGGTTGGTACTAGGCTATCGGCCCTAGGGCCTATACAAGCCTAGCCATAACAATTCCCTGGCTATTTCTTCACACAATATTTACTTCCCTGGACCCCTGTCTAGCAGGGCAACTGACGTGATCCCCGGGGTGAATTTCCTATCTCCCATCCAATTGTCTAGGTTCCTTTTGAAGAGGGCCAAAGAGGCACTCTGCTTGACATGTATGGGCAGTCTATTTGAGAGTCTGGGGAGTCTCTGGGTCAGGAACCTATCCCTCCAGCATGTTTTGTTCATTGTGATGACAAGGTTTAGATCCCTGGAGCGTGTGGCTCTGAGGGATTGGGATTTCTTTAAGTGTAGCATGTCCAACAGCTCTGGGTTTGACATGGCCTTGTATGTTAAGCAGAGATTGCCTCTGAGTAAACGATATGCAACAGAATATAGCTGGTGTTTTTTAGAAGGTCAGCATAGGGCATCTGCTTTAGGCCTGTGATTCTTTTGATGAGGTATTTCTGTGGCCTTTCCAGTTGTTGCAGATGTCTTGAGAGGTACATACCAAACGGAGTGTTGTATTCTATAATGTGTCTAATGAGGGATAAGTACAGTGGGACAATGACCTCCTTTTTTCTGGATGAAAAGCCCTAAGTGAAGAGGTGTGCCACATAGAAGAATTTCCTGACTGTTGTGGTGATGTGGTTATCGAAGGTGAGACCACTGTCAACCTGTGTCCCTAAGTCTCTTTTCACACTTTCGGTGTTTAGTGTACTGCCACCTATGTGGTAATTCACGGGTACATGTTTTTTCCCAAAGGGGATAACTATACATTTCTTTGCATTGAGCTTGAGCCCATGGCTCTGGCACCAAGCATCTGTTTCTGTAAGGCCCTTTTGTGGAATATCCACATCATTTGGGGATTCAATAATGGCTCCCAGTTTGCAGTCATTTGTGAACTTTGTTAGCCAGAGTCCCTTAGTGTTATACTGTACTTCAGAGAAGTAGATGCCAAACAAGAGCGATCCCAGGACTGAATCCTGAGGTACTCCACTTGTCACTTTTACAGTGTGGGTTCTGTCAGTACGCCAGTTGGCAACCCATCGAGTGACGTAGGGATTAATGCCCAGCTTAGTAAGCTTATGTGTGATTCCAGAGTGGGGATGGTGTCGAAGGCCTTGGCGAGGTCCAGATAGGCTGTGTGGACCACCTTACCCTCATCCACAGCTCTGGAGACTGATTTGAAGAAGTCAATCAGGTTCAGGAGACAAGATTGGCCCTTCACGAACCCAAACTGGGTAGGGTCCAGTGTTTGAAGGTTGCCAATGTCTGTATAAGTTCCATGATAATACGTTCCATGGCCTTGCAGATCTGGCTCTTCAGACTGATGGGGCGGTAGTTCCCAGGATCCAAGGTGGATCCCCCCTTGTGGAGTGGATTAACTGTAGCTGTGCGCCACTCAGTGGGCACGAAGCCTGAGGTGAGGCTATGATTAAACGTGACACTTAGGTGAGGTGCCAGTTCATTTTGTAGTTCATGTAGTACACAGCCCAGGATGTCGTCTGGTCCCATGGATGCTGTATTCTTAGCTTTGAAGAGGGTGTTTTTTTACCTGTGTGGCCATTATTACCAGAATTTGGCAATCTTTCGGCATTGAGATGGGCCCTTTGTGGGGGGGGGGGTGAAGTTGGCACTGAATCAATCTGCCAGGATATTGGCAATATCCTTGGGATCAGTATATTTAATGCCATTCTGTTGTAGCTCAGAGCAGATCTGAGCATTGGCATTTAGATTCTTGACATAGCTATAGAATGCCTTGTGGTTGTCTTTGGAATCTTTGGCAATGTTATTTTCATAACTAACTTTAGAGGATTTTTTGAGGGATCTCAGCTTCTTACTGAAGCTAGTAAGGGAGTTTCTTGCATCCTGGGATTTTCCTTTTTTCTGCAATAGTTTCTTCCTTTCGTTGTAAAGTTTGTTTATGGCAAGGGACCACCAGATTGGCTTCCTTTTTTTGGAGGAGAGTTTCTTGGTTCTATTTGGGATGGCATGATTCATGCATGAGTGGATGCGCTCGTACAGTGCCTTAGTGTAGGATTCAGCAGTCGAACTAAAGTTCCCGTCTGCATGAGTGTCATGAAGTTTGTCACTTCTGACTTGAGCAGCATGAAGTTGGCTTTGGAGAAGTTTTTTTACGGACGTTTCCTTACTAGGGGGTGGGGGAGGGATGGGGATGTCAAGGGTGATTAGCCTATGGTCAGACCTGACCAATGAGGGGGTGACCATAGGTGTGGAGCATCGATTTCCCATGTTGGTTGTGGCGACCGTGCCCTGGCTCAGCAATCAAGGAGCCTCAATCCTCGCCACTAACACCAGACAGGGCATTTAATATATGAGGAAAGGATATCAAATTATATTTTATTATATATTTTACATTTGTTGACCTGGCTAGTCCAACTGGATATATGTCCATTTTCAGTAGAGGGCCGAGGAAAAAAGCTCTGAGACAAAATTTTTATACATACATAGAGTCCACAAAAACAGTGGTAAAACAAAAACAATTTATATAAGTATAGCAGCAGCTTAGCAAAAATTTTTAAAAATCAGTTATAGGTTACACATAGAAGACAGATTGTTATATTACAGTTGTAGTAAGAAAGAAAAATAACAAAAAAAATTTACTGTACATGAGTTTTCTTGGGGCAGCAGGGCAGTCAATAAGCAGTCAGACAAAAAAATTTTTGATTCAAGGACAGTGTGGAGCATAGAGAAAATATCAGAAAAAAGTTTTTAGTTGATTAATATTCAGACAAATAGAATTAGTATCAGTCAGGATTAGAGCAGGGGCAGAGCCATTGGTTTTTAATGAAGAATTTCAATTGTTTCTTGAAAAGGTTGGTGGAAGTCAGGGATGTTATTTATCTTGGAAGTTTGTTCCAAGTACTGCCAACAGCATTTGAGAACAGGCAGTCCCCGGATTTGTTGTTGGATTTTATGGTGGCTACTTGTAGCTTTTTTGCGGATCTTAAGGTTGGTACATTTTTATAGGAGTTAAAGAGGTTACAGAGTATGGGAGTATTTGTAGGATGATGTACGATCATGTGGATAAAAATGAGTTGCTGGAAAAGTATTTGGTTGTGAACTTCCAGCCATCCTAGAAGTTTAAGATTATGGCAATGGTGGGTATGAAAGGGGGCAGCGGTTGCAAATTTGGCTGTGTTGTTGTAGGAGGTTGCTAGTTTATTCAGGTTGCTTTTGGATAAGTTAGTATAGATAGGGGAGGCGTAGAGAAGGGTGGAAATGAGGTGGGTCTGAGCAATGGAAATCTTAGCTGAGGCTGTGAGAAAGGGCTTGATTCTATAAAGGAATCCAAGTTTTCTATTAACTGATTTAATAGTTGCATTTATGTGTGTGTTAAAGTTGAGATTGTTGTCAATAGTTACACCCAGGAGTTTGGTGGTGGTGTCGGGAACAATTTATGTGCCGTCATTTGTTGTAACTATAAGATGTATGGGGGGGATTTCTGTGTAGGAGTAAAAAGTAATAATTTAGTTTTTTTTGGGTTAAGGAGGAGACATCTTTGATGGAACCAGTTTTCTACTTGAGTGAAGACTGTGTATTGGATTGTAGTTCTGCTGGAGAAGATGCGGCACATATCAGAGTTGAATCATCGGCATATTGTATGCACGTAGCTTGGGGAAGGGAAGTTTTCAGATCATTAATGAAAGTAGTAAAAAAGAGTGGTCCAAGAATTGATCCTTGTGGAACTCCAAGGGTGACTGGAAGCTGAGAGGATAGTTTATTGTCCCACAGGACTGCTTGTTTTCTGTTTTCCAGATAGGATTGGAACTATTGTACTAATTTAGAATCAAGAGAAAGTGATTTAAGTATCCCTGTCAGTAGTTGGTGGTTAACCATATCAAAGGCCTTTGAGAGGTCTATGAAAAGGGCAGAAGATAGCTGGTTAGTATTCCTATTTTTATTACTGCAGTCTGTAAAGGATAGAAGAGCAGTTGTAGTACTATGGTAAGGTCTGAAACCATGTTGACAGTCCACTAGTAGGTCATTTTGGATGAGATGATGCAGTAACTGATGGTGGATACATCTCTCCATAATTTTAGCTAGAGGAGAGAGAAGGGCTATGGGGCGGAAGTTTGATAAGTCATTAGAGGTACCTCCCTTATGCAAAGGGATAATATGTGAGACTTTCCAGATGGATGGGACATAGGATTCCGAAATGGTTCTGTTTATTAAGATAGGAATAGGGTAGGCAAGTACACCAGCTGCAATTTGCAGGTATTCAGTTGGGAGGAGGTCAGCTGATGGTGTACATGGTTTAAGTTTGAGATGTAGGGAGTGTATGAGAGATGTTGGAACAGGCTGGAGGTTAAATGTCTGGGGCAAGTTGGGTAGTGGGGATAGTTTGGTGGTGGTAACAGGTGGTAAGGTATTAGCTAGTGATTGAACTGTTTCAGAGAACAAATTATTAAAGGTGTCCGCAATTTGATTGGGAGAAGTTTGACTTAAGTTTGAAGGGGTGGGTGTTTTGGACTGTCCTGGGTGGAGTAGTTTATTGATTCCTGACCAGAACTTTTGTAGGTTTTGCTGTTGGGTCTGTTGGAATTTGAGATACTAGTTCTTTTTGTCAAGGAATATAGATTTGTTTGTAGTATTCCAAAGTTTTCTAAAGTTTAGGTGGTCAATTGGGTTTTTAGTTTTCCTCCATTTGGGCCAGAGTTTATTTCTTAGTTGAATGTTAAGTCCGGTGTCTTTAGAGTGCCAGGGAGCTGGTTTGTTTTTAATTCTAACAGTGCAGGTGGGAGCATGGTGGTCTAGGATTTGCAGAGTTTTTTTGTTAAAGAAAGAAACTGCATCAAGAGGTAGGTATTTTAGGGGTGACCAATTGCAGGCATTGAGCTCAGCTTGGAAGTTATATGGGTTGAAGTCTATCTTGTTTCTGGTAGTTCTAAATGCTATTTGATTGTGAAAGTGAGTCTTTTGCCTAGTAATGAAAGTAGGAGAGTGGTCACTTATGTTATCTGGGAGTATACCTGTTTTATAGGCATGGGGGTTACTATTAACTAGTACCAATCCTTATGGTTTGTTTCTTGCTAGGTTTGTGGGTTCTGGCAGGGAAGGTAATGGTTTGCTGGAAGCCAAAGAGGTTTATATGAGTAGTTGGGTTGGCAATGGTACATCCATTCTGTCAATATTGAAATCACCAAGGAGTACGGTTTCTTGTGGTAGGGACATGGAAAGCCAGCTAAGGGTATTTTCAAGAGTAGTGATGTTATTACCTGGGGGGATATATGAGCAAATAATATATATATAGCTTTTTTTGTATTAATTTAGAGCTTAGAGGTTAGAATTTCAGCATTATTAGGTGGTGGTGGATGGGTATCTAGTGCTGTGACCTTCTATTCAGATTTGAACAGAATTACTACTCCACCACCCTTTTTGTTTAGACGGTCATGTCTGAGAATGTTATAGCCTGGTGGGACAATGTCATTGTCTTTAGTTGTGAGTTTAAGCCAAGTTTCAGTAAGGCATAAGATGTCAAAGGAATAGGTGTCTAATAGGGCATGTAGCTGGTTATTTTATTATTTACACTGTGTATATTGAGGTGACCTATAAGTAGAGAGTCTGGGCTTTTGGGGAGTGAGAGAGGACTAGAAATATTTGCTGATGAATTATTAAGGGTGGTATAGTTAGGACCAGGGTTTGGGTGGATGTCACCTTGTAGCAGTAAAAAATTATGGGGTTTAAATGATAGTTTGATAAGTTTACAGAGAGAAAGGTCTGCTTTTCTCAGTTGGTGATATTTAATATGGGTTAGTCTATGAAACTGTGGAAGAAGGTAGGATGAAGAAGATGTTATGTTACTGTGTGTTAGAGAGGTTATAGGAGTGAGAGGGCTTGTTTGACTTAGAGGGTGTTGACATTTAGCAAAGGTTAGGGATTCATAACAAGTTCGGTCATGAGATATCAATAGAAAGCTTAGCCCAATGGATAGGAGAAGGATGTTAAGGTATGTTGACCAGCAGTGGCTATACATAGTGAGGGGTGTAGGGAAGAGGAGATTAAGATAATTGGCAGAATTGAAAAGTAGTTGTGTGGTGGGGTGAGAGAGGGACAGTTAGCTGTTGAACAGATTGGGTTAACAAAAAGGCGTCAAAAATTATAAACTGATAAGAGCAATGTAGGTGGTTGATTGGTTGTCTATTGTTGGGGGTGTGGCTAGGGAAGTATAACGTCAGGTGTACTGGGGGTGGGTGTAATTTGGGGGTAGGGGAGTAGAGTGAGCCCGCAGGGCAAACGGAGTGGTTAGACCCAAGGAAAGAAAGTTGACAGGACAGACAGTGTTAAAGAAACTATCTGTAAGGTGAAGGTAAGTACAGAGGGTGAATCAGGCTGGTTAGAGGTGTGCTTAGGGGACTGTGTTGGGGGGAAAAGGATGAAAGTCAGAGGTAGGTAGGACTAATTAACAAGCAGTTTGAGGAAAAAAAGAGGGTGAAAAAAGAAACTAGAGATATGTTATGGTGAGAGAATTTGGAGAGGAGAGGTTATAGGTGGGTAAAGACTACTATCTAGTGGCCAAAATAAAATATGTGGGGTGAGGAAATTACTCTAGGGGTTAGAAAGGTAAAGGAAAGGATAAGATGGGATGAGGTAGATATGGGGGCTTTGGCTGCAGGCTTCACAGGCCAGAGTCCTATCCTAGCCCCTAGTAAGTGTTAGAGTAATGTTAAAATCAAATTAAATTAGAATTAGTTCCATATAACATACTTTCTTGAAATTCCTTTTCTGTCACTTCAGGGAGACTTTCCTGTTTGGGAAGTAAGTCAATAGATTCTGTGACTGTTCTTAGTTGTCCTGGAGGGCAGGGCCAGTAGGCAGAGCAGAGTAGGTAGAGAGGCAGAATAAAACTGGAGAAAAATAATGAGAGAAGATAATTGTAATTAAAATGCAGGTATAAGCAAACATAGGTTAACAGGTTAATCAGCTATTTAGGAGCATACACATAAAACTGATAAGGCGAGCAGAGAGTCTAGATATAAACAACACATACACTTCAGTTATCAATCTCTACACAAGTAGTTCTTAAAAACACTTTACACTATGCATAGCAATAATAACAGATGCTAGTAAAGATACAAAGTTCTCCAACTAGCTAAGTATCACAGAAAAAAAACTAGCTGTACACACAGTTAAGTACCCATAAATTCAGCTAACTGTACAGTAATAGCATTCACAAAACAGTTGGGTAAGGTATAGGCAGATGAGTATTCTAAACTGGGGTAGAGGGGGATTGTTCAGTCCCTATGAGCGAAGGTGGCGGTGCACAATCCTCCAGAGAGGAGTAAAATACTAAAACGTTGTTTGTGCGGCTAGTAAGCAGAAGAGTGCAGCATAGTTAGCCACAGCATGGCTGGGACAGAGTTAACATTGCAAGACAAAATTACACAGAGATAGACACTTCTAGGGGTAAAATAGGTGCTACCTTATAAGCAGCAATGTGGGAGTAGTTGGGCTGTAGAACAAATACAGCTAATTACATTAATATAGGGACAATTACACACAGTAAAGTGCAATTTCTCTTAAGAGCACACAGAGATCACAGTCAGTCTGGGGCTGGTCGCTCCCTTGCTCCCCAGGTCCCCAATAAAACTCCCCACTGACACAGCTATAGGGTCCAGATCTCAGCCTAGCTGGGCAAGCTGAAATTTCCAGCACCCTCTCTATCCAACCAGTGCTTTGTATCCCTGCCCAAGTTGCTGACACACACACACACACACACACACACACACACGCTTTGCGTGGTTGTATAAACTCTTATTTCAGACACTTCTGGGGAGGGCTGGCACAGGTTCTCCAGCTGAGTGCAGCATAGTTAGCCACAGCATGGCTGGGACAGAGTTAACATTGCAAGACAAAATTACACAGAGATAGACACTTCTAGGGGTAAAATAGGTGCTACCTTATAAGCAGCAACGTGGGAGTAGTTGGGCTGTAGAACAAATACAGCTAATTACATTAATATAGGGACAATTACACACAGTAAAGTGCAATTTCTCTTAAGAGCACACAGAGATCACAGTCAGTCTGGGGCTGGTCGCTCCCTTGCTCCCCAGGTCCCCAATAAAACTCCCCACTGACACAGCTATAGGGTCCAGATCTCAGCCTAGCTGGGCAAGCTGAAATTTCCAGCACCCTCTCTATCCAACCAGTGCTTCGTATCCCTGCCCAAGTTGCTGACACACACACACACACACACACACGCTTTGCGTGGTTGTATAAACTCTTATTTCAGACACTTCTGGGGAGGGCTGGCACAGGTTCTCCAGCTGTGCCCCTTTTACCCAGACTATACGGTAGTACCACTTGCCACCACCCAGCTAATATTTATCAGCTACTCAAAGGCCCTTAAAAGGGTGTCCAACTATTACTGTGCAATATTATTATCCAATTGGTAGATGTGACTAAACAGTCAAAGCTTATTTGGAGTGACCTGGACAGTAAACTCTATAAATATACAGTGTACTCTAGAGCTTAAACTATCTCTACACAAACCCAGCCACAGTTAAAAGGTTTTAAAATATTTAATAATAAATAATTAAAACCACAAGACAATACTTTCTACTATACAGTCAGTGCTAGTCAAAAGAGTTCAGAGATCACACAGAAATACTTAAAATAAATCAGTAGTACAGTTCTGACACCACAGAAAACACTTAGTCTAAACTTTCTAATTCCTAGCTATTGCTACAAGAAAACACACTTCTAAAATAACTTACTTACATAGAACAACAGGTAGTGCTGTGAGTTGGATAGTCAGACAAAAATGCTTAATAATCTCTGGTTCTCACTGTTTAAATTGAAACTGCAGTTCTGCTAAAACATTACATCATCTGTTACACTTTCCTGGTGTTCCCAGGCTGACAGAAACTGCATTTACATCCATTTACACTTAGAGCAATAAAGGACATTCCACATGTAAATTCTGGTCATTAACTTTAGCCTTAAAACAATAGGCAGGAAGCCTTCATTTAGCCGTACTGGAGCCGACCTGTAAACCATCAAAGGCAGTGATGATATCATTTTAATTTTAAGGGACCAACAAGAAATACTTGACTTAGCTTTCTTTACAGCAGATGGCAATGTTGCCACATTGTTTTAAGTTCAACATTCATATTTACAAATGATAGAATTATCTGTACAATTCTATCTGGCTAGGCTGGCAGCCTTCACCCATCTCTACCAGTCTTCACATTGGTAAAGACTAGGATATTGGAAC
Organism: Protopterus annectens; assembly: GCF_019279795.1. NCBI lineage: Eukaryota > Metazoa > Chordata > Ceratodontiformes > Protopteridae > Protopterus > Protopterus annectens. Next base: position 1,680,355,426 of record NC_056744.1, on the reverse strand, counting down.
CCCTGGTGGGACTATGGATTAGTTGATCCAGGGCATTGGAATTTATGAATTCCAAGAACCGTTGGACAAAGTTGTTGGTACACGAGTAGTTTTCCCAGTTAATAGCAGGATAGTTGAAATCACTATTAATTATTAGGGTGTTTGGTTGTATCTTAATATTTTCCAGTATGTTTAGAAAGGTGTAGTGAGAATCTTAGCGCATGGTGGGGGATCTGTAGCAAGCTACAATTTGGATTGCAGTCTTACCTGGTGTTAGTTGCATCTGGAGAATTTTAGACGCATTGTGTTGGGCAACTAACCTGGTGGTGTGAACATCCTTGGTGAATATGGACACTTCTCCACCTTTAGTGTTTCGGTCCTGGGTTGGTGGCCGAAAAGTGTGGTAAAAGTTGTAGCCTGGTATTGCAGGGGTGCTCTCTGGAGCCTTGAACCAGATCTTAGTTACTGCACAGATATCGATGTTCTCTATTTTTAGGAGTGCCTCGAGAGAGTGCTTTTTGAGGTTTAGACTTCAGCACCGAGTAGCATTACCTTCAGATTTTGCATGCTTGTACCTGTTATGGTGGTGTTTATTTCCTTTGAACTTTCCCTAAAAAAGGCACTATAGGGGTGGCAAGAGCCTTAGCCAGTAACCTGAATCCCAGGAGCAACAGGTGCAGACCATCTCTGGCAAAGCATCGTGGTCTGTAGATCATGTAGTCCCAGGCAGACAGATACTGGATCCCCTTTGAATGACACCAGAAGCTTAGCCAATTGTTGAAGTCAATCATTTTGTCCTTACACTGTGGTATCATTCTGGGTGAAGGCAGGATGCTACTCAGGGCTAAGGTCATACCTGCCTGAGCCACATGATCCAAGAGCTCTTTCATATCTCTCTTCATGTAGTCCAGGGAGGTACGTCTCAAGTCATTCACTCCAGCATGAACAATGACAGAGTCATATTTGTACTTGTTGTGGAGTGATTGAGCGCATGCATTATGTGGCAGATCCTGGCACCCGACAGGCAGCTGACTGTAATTTTCTCCTTGTTCAGCCTGGTGAGTGGGACATCAGTGTGCCTGACTGTAGAGTCACCTATGACTAAAGTGTTGGGTACATTGCCTTGCCTTAGGGGCTGTTATTGGGTGGCATACTTGTGTTGTGAGCTATGTGACACTTTAGTTGTGATTGGTTTGTTTGCGTTTCAGATTCGGAGGTCCTTGTTGCTTTGGCAGGTTACTGTTAAGGGCCTCCGAATATGAGGGTTTAGTGTTGCTATGTAAGGGTGTTGGTAGTGTGGGTTTAGAAGGGCTATGTGTTGCTTGAGGTGTAGTCCGGGTGTTAACCTTCTCCTCTTGACTGTCTAGCACATTCTTGGGAGGAGAGAGATTTGCTTCCAGTTTGGCTATGTAAGTGCATCTCTCGCAGGTTGTAGTGTTGGGTGGTAGGAGTAGAGGGTTGCCTGTGTACATGAGGCAATTGCTGCATTGCCCCAGTATGCCCAGATTCACCAGATGGACAGGAGAAATCACTGGAAGCTGACCCTTGGACATCCCTGGTTTGGTGCTTTTTTTTTGTAAAGTACAAGAGCTGTTTTCCCTTACCTTAGCAAGGTACTTTGCGATTATAGGCTATTTAGTGCATATGATTAATTTCTACTTATTAACAGGGAGAGTTGAGTGCTTGTATCAGTTTAAGTCTTCCGAGGGCTTTCCAGCAGGTTTTACAGCAAGTGCTAATTACAGGGATGCTTAAAGGTAGATGAAAAAATGGTTTATCCTAAACACTGTAGTGTGTACTAGAGGATTTAGATGTGAAAGGAGGTAACTTAAGTTTTACCTGTCTAAAAAGTTAAGTTTTAGTGGAGAGTCACTATTTTTAAAACAGCAAGATAGACTGAAAGGGGTTGGTCACGTTTGTATTTTGGTACTATGGAATACAGTAGGATGGCCGATAAATTTAAATAGTTGAAGGGGAGTGATTTCACAAAATGATAATGTTGCGCTTACTCACACAAGCCACTAAAAGCAGAGAGGAAATGAGATATATGGCCAAATTAACATAAGGGGCAGGCAACTAGAAAGACAGCGGTGTTTAAGAACACAACAGTAACCGTGTGGGAGGGTGAGGAAAAAATTTCTGCCTGGCTCACAAGAGACAGAGCTGTGGTCCCTTTTCAAGTTTTAATATGCAATCAAAAGCAGAATACAAGTAAAACACAAGGGAAAGAAAACAAATCACAGTATTCAAAATAGAAAAAGGCAATAAAGCAATACAAAATACAACAAATAAAAAGCAAACTAACCTTTCCCTCACAGCAAAGTCTAGCAGAGTGTGGGTGAGCCCTTCTAGTAAAGCTGCATAGCATTCCTCCCTGGGTTGGAGCCTATGACTAAGGTAAACTACTGAGTGCTCTTCTTCCTCTGAAGAAATCTGGCTAAATACAGCCCCCACCTCATGGTTTGAAGCATCTATCTGCACAATAAATTCCTTGCTGTAATCTGGACTGGCTAACATGGGAGGGTCCTCCCAAAGCTTCTTTAAGCTTCTGGTATGCCTGCTCACATGCTGTGGTCCACGCTACCTTTTCTGGCTTGTTTTTCCTTGTCAGGTCTGTGAGGGGAGCAACTACATTACTATAACTGGGGATGAACTTTCTGTAGTACCCTGCTGTCCCTAAGAATGCCCTCACCTGCTTTTTGGTAACAGATGCAGGCCATGCCTGAATGGCTTCTACTTTGGCAGGTTCTGGCCTGATCTTACCACTCCCCACTCTATGCCCCAGGTAGGAGACCTCTGCTTTACCCACCTGACATTTGCTGGGCGTAATGGTCAATCCTGCCCTCTGTAGTCTGCCCAGCACCTCCCTGACATGTTGAAGGTGCTCTTGCCAGGAATGGCTGTAGATGGCAATATCGTCTAGGTAAGCAAGGGCAAACTCCCCTGCTCCTGCTAGGATATGCTCTACCGGCCTCTGGAAAGTTGCTGACAGATTTTTCATCCCAGATGGCATCTTTGTGAACTCATATAAGCCAAAAGGAGTCACAAAGGCTGACTTCTTTGTAGCACCTTGGTAAGATCAATGGTTGTAAGATACATAGCCCCACCCAGCTGCTCTAGGGCCTCATCTGTCCTAGGCATGGGGTAAGCATCTGACTCTGTGTGACTATTTAATTTCCTGTAGTCCATACAGAATCTGGTGCTGCCATCCTTCTTTGGCACCAGCACCACTAGGGAGGCCCATGGACGGTTGGACTCTTGAATTACCCCTAGTTCCAACATTTCCTGTATCCCCTCCCTCATAGTCTATTTGCCTCTCTTAGGCACCCTATAAGTGGCCTGCCTAACAGGCCTTTGGGGTCCTGTATCCACCTGGTGCTGCACCAGGTGGGTTCACCCTGGTTTCCCAGTGAACATGTCCCCAAACTCCTGTAACATTGGATTTCTCGAACCTGAGTAGGCGATAGCTGCTGGGACATTGCAACCCCTTCCACTGAGGTGTCAGTCCGAGCCTCACTGAGGAGATCCAGTCACCAGATCTCCCTTAGACTCCTCCTGCAATCGACTGCAAATGCTCAGCACAAAGGCCTCCATATCATGGTAAGTTTTCGTCAAGTTAACATGTTAACTACACGGTAGAGGAGGCAGGGGCACAAATTGTACCATCACTTACCTTTCTTATCACCTTGTAGGGTCCTTCCCAAGCTGCTTGCAGCTTTTTATGTCTGACAGGAATGAGAACCATTACCTGCTGCCCTACAGCATACTCTCTAGCTCGAGCATTCCTGTCATACCATATCTTTTTCTGTTGTTGGGCTTCTGCCAGGTTCTCCTGGGCCAAGCCCGTAAGTTTCTTGAGCCTTGTTCTGAGGTCTAGGACATATGCCAGAACAGACTCCTTCTGAGGTTCTCACACACCTTCCCACTCATCACAAATTAAATCTAGAGGTCCCCTCACCCTATGCATATACAACAACTCAAAGGGTGAAAACCCTGTGGATTCCTGGGGAACCTCTCTGTAAGCAAACAGATGGGGTGGATATTTGTGTCACTCCCTCTTAAACTGGTATGGGAATGCCCATAGCATGGACTTGAGTGTAGAGTTTAACCTATCAACAAGACCATTAGTATGGGGATGGTAGGGAGTGGTCTTCAGGTGCTTCACCCCACATAACTTCCACATACAAGCCAGCAGGTCTGACATGAAATTGGCACCTCTGCCAGTCAGTATTTCTTTTGGGAAACCTACCCTGCTGAAAATCTCTAACAAAGCATTTGCCATTTTTTCTGCCTCAATGGAGGACAGAGCCACTGCCTGAGGTTATCGTGTAGCATAGTCCACTACCACTAGGATGCACTTTTTCCCTGTGGAACTTGGGGTACTCAGAGGCCCCACAATATCCATAGCTACCCTCTGAAAAATAGCTCCTCAATCACAAGCAAAGGCATTAAAGGAGCTCTCACCTTGTCTCCTGCCTTGCCTACCTTTTGGCACTGCTCACAGGTCCTGCAGTACCCTGTTACATCTCTGGAAATTCCAGGCCAATAGAAGTTCTGCATAATATGTCTCTTTGTGTGTTTATGCCCATATGACCTGCAAAGGGAATATCAAGGACTATGGCTAGAAGCGCCAGATGGTAGGCTCTAGGCACTACCAACTGCTGTACCCTCTCACCTTCTAGCCATCCCTCAGAGGTCCACTGTCTGTACAGTAACCCTTTGTCCTAGTATACAGATCCCCCCTTTCCTTGAGAATCAGGTCCCTCACTAGCTATCTGCTGTAGGCCTTGCAATGTAGGGTCTGAGAACTGAGCCTGTCTCAACTCTCTCTTTGCAACCCTTCTCAGCTCCCCTTCCACAGGAATTCTGGCATCCTCTGACAGTGGTGCCTCACTGTCAGCCTGGGTACTACTACTCACCTCTACCTTCGCAATCACTCAGTCCAAGGGAACATCAGTACCCACAAGCAGCTGTGGCTCACCTACAGTCTCACTGCTACAGAGTAGCTCCCTCCCTAAAGTAACCACCTCACCAGTCCTGGCTGCAAGTATGCAGTCTGTCTGGGTCACCCCCAGGCTACCAGACCCACATGCTTGTCTCAAAGCCTGACTGCTTGTAACTGCATTAGCACATGGTACCACCTCATCCAAATCTTTCCCTATCAGGACATCTGCAGGATGGTAGTTCAGTACCCCTGTTGTCTCAAGACAACTTACTATTGGTATTTTGTCTTCTCCACTTACTGGCACCCTCACCTTTTGTTCCCTATCCTTTCTCCGTGGACATCTGTATGCCACATGACCTCACTGGTTGCATTCAAAACGTTTAACCCTAGGTCCTGGATGTATACCTGGACTAGTGGCTTCCCCTGCTACTGGCAGATTCTGTTGGGGCAGTCTGTGCTGCCCACCATGGGTTCCTTTAGACCCATGAGCAGTACTGGGTGGTCCCTTTCCTGTGCAGGGATGCCCTGCTTGCTTGGTATAGGTCTCCCTTCTTCCCCAACTCATCTGAAGTAGCACATTGTCTATCAGCTAACCAGATCCTCATGTCTTCAGGCAAAATGCTAAGGGCTTGTTCCCTCATCAAAAGGTCTGCCAGCCCTTCAGAAGTGGTGACCTGACATCCACTCACCCACCTATGAAAATAAGTGCTCAGTTCAGCAACATATTCACACACACTTTCATCTGCATTGCGTCTATGCTCACAAAACGTTTAAGTTTCAGATGTTAGCTTAAAAAATTCTAACAAGCAGTTCTTAACAGTAGTATAATCCATACATTCCTGATCGGAAATTGTAGACAACACAGTTACAGCTTTACCATGGAATAAGGGGGTCATGAACCGTACCCAGAGCCTTTAGTCAACATCATACTATTTACATACCATCTCAAACATACGAATGAAACTATCAAAATTATCCCCCTCTGTAAACTGTAGAAGAAATTTACTGATTTGTGCTTTCGGGGTCTGGTTACTGCCTTCCCCATTACCTCCATGACTCTGGTGAAGAGTCAGCAACTCCTTTTCATGCTGCCTCTGCCTTTCCTTTTCCTCAGCTTCCAGGTGTAGCAATTTCTCATACTCCTCAGCCTGCAAACGTCGCAGTTTCTCATTGTCCTCACACTCTAGTTGCCTCAGTCTCTCAGGTGCTTCTGTTTCCAAATGACTGGCCTCCAACTCAAGTCTCTCTAGCTCCAGATGGATT